>NC_140992.1:105626906-106104406 GCF_052327205.1 Somniosus microcephalus
GCGTGACCATAACATGATAGAATTTTATATTCAGTTTGAAAGTGATTTAGTTAAATCTGAAATTAGGGTGTTAAATCTAAACAAAGCAAACTAGTATTAGATCAAAGGAAGAGGCTTATAATGTTGCCAAAAAGAGTAGTAAGCCGGAGGATTGGGAGGATTTTAGAATTCAGCAAAGGAGGACCAAGAAATTGATAAAGAAAAGGAAAATAGAATATGAGAGTAAACTAGAAAGAGCCATAAAAACAGACTGTAAAAGCTTCTATAGATATATAAATAGGAAAAGATTAGCGAAAGTAAATGTGAGTCCCTTACAGGCTGAGACAGGAGAAATTATAATGGGAAATAAAGAAATGGCAAAGAAATTAAACAAATACTTTGGGCTGGATTTTCTCAATGGGAAGCCTTTGGAGGCGGGACTGCTACTTGCCAGCTTTCAATCCCGCCTCCATCAGCTTCTGGCCAACCAGCACGATTTTCCCCTGATTGGCCTTGTTAAGCCCGCCCAGTGAGCTCAGCAGGCCAATTAGGGGGAAATCAGTGACAGAGCACGTCAACACATGACATGCCATCTGTCAAGAACTTTTGAAAGAAGAAATGTCATCGTTTGACAACTCTGTAAAGCTGACAAACACTGACATTCTGTGTAGTTTGATGAGAGCTTGTGTTCAGGACTCATCAAACCTTTCAACTTTGCAGAAATCACCTGGCTGTTGGATCCTCCGATCCAACAGCCAGTCTGTGAAATCTACTATGGAGATGTCGGGACTCTGGCTCCAAGCGGCTGAAAGCTGTAGGCAGAAACAAAGGTAAGTGAACATTTTCTTACATTGTACACTCACCTTACATACTCGCCACTCCACACTTGCACCTATCACTCACCTCTACATTGCACTTTCAGACCCCTCCAACCCCCGCAGACCTCCTACTCATCTCCTACACCCTGGCGGGGTTCCCCGAGGTCGGGAAGTCTGCACTTCGGAACGAAAAATGAGGATAATCCTATTTTCTGCCTATTAACTACCTGATAACAGGCAGTTAATAGGCTTTATTCCTTTCCCACCTTGAGGAGATGGGACCCGGGGCAGGACGGCTTCCCACCTCCTGGCAAGAGGGCACGGAGGTGGGTTGGAATTGGGTTTGCCACTCGCCCCCAAATTCTGCAACTTTACCAGCAGTCCCGCCTCCATACCCACCTCCTCGGGGCTGACAAAATCCAGCCCTTTGTGTATGTCTTCATAGAAGAAGATGCAAAAAATTTCCCGGAAATAGTGGAGAACCAAGCTCTAGTGAGAATGAGGAACTTAAAGAAATTAGTATTAATAAAAAATTAGTACTGGAGAAATTAATGGGACTGAAAGCCGATAAATCTCCTGGACCTGATGGCCTACATCCTAGGGTTTTGAAAGAGGTGGCTATAGAGATAGTGGATGCATTGGTTGTCACTTCCTAAAATTCCATAGATTCTAGAATGGTTCCCACAGATTGGAAGGTGGCAAATGTAACCCCACTGTTTAAGAAAGGAGGAAGAGAGAAAACGGGGAAATACAGACCAGTTAGCCTGACATCAGTAGTAGGGAAAATGCTACAATCTATTATTAAGGACGTGGTAACAGGGCACTTAGAAAATAATAATAGGATTGGGCAGAGTCAAGACGGATCTATGAAAGGGAAATCGTGTATGACGAATCTGTTAGAGTTTTTTGAGGCTGTAACTCGCAGAATAGATAAGGGGGAACCAGTGGATGTGGTGTATTTGGATTTTCAGAAGGCATTCTATAAGGTGCCACACAAGAGGTTATTAACCAAAATTAGAGGTCATGGGATTGGGAGTAATATATTAGTATGGATTGAGGATTGCTTAACGGACAGAAAACAGAGAGTAGGAATAAACGGGTCATTTTTGGGTTGGCAGGCTCTAACTAATGGGGTACCGCAAGGATCAGTGCTTGGGCCTCAGCTATTCACAATCTACATCAATGATTTGGATGAGGGGACCAAATGTAATATATCCAAATTTGTTGATGATAAAAAGCTGGGTGGTGATGTAAGTTGTGAGGAGGATGCAAGGAGGCTTCAAGGGGATATAGACAGGCTAAGTGAGTGAGATCGAGCAATCTCTGTGGTGTGAATTTCAGCTCTCCCGACCTTTATTTGAATCTGCTGCCAAATCAAGTGGATCTCCAGCGTCCAGCGACAGTGATCTCATCAAGCAGACTAAGCAGTCAATCACACTGAAGCATTCTCAGAGACAGCAAACCAAGAAGTAAAATAAACAGATTCTACTTTACTTTTTATAAATTTTACAGAGAGCAAAATAAAGATTGGGACATATACATAGGATTAAGATAGAAGCTGAAATATCGTAAACATATTTTAAAAATTATTTTAAAAACAGCATGATTCTTAATTATATTAATGGAAAAATGACATTCCACAAATATAAAATTAGTTTTTCAGGGCCAGAACAGTTGTTCAGCAGTCAGTACGCCATTAAAAACCCAGTTACACCTCTTTCAACAAGGCTTAATGTTTATGGGGAATTTTTAACACTGATATTCCATCGTAAAAGGGGAAATTCTTGTCCTTACATGTGATTTCAACTGATTGCCGGCTCTGGGTAGTCCCATAGCACAACCTGTGGAGGAACAGTGAATGATTGACAGCAACTTCAGGATTTGCATGTTTTTCTGGGCATGCGCTCAATCCTGAAGTTGCAGTCAGTTTCAGAGGGGTAATGACGGCAAACGCTAACAGTTTCACCATCATTACCACCGCAAAATCCGGGCCATTGTTTTTTTTCCCCACATTAGCTCCACTAATCCCCTCCCTTCACATCCACCTACTTACTCCCATTGGAGTCCTCGTGCTTTCAGATATCATATCTGATTGACAGGACAATTTTGCCCAGGCTCCAGACTTACTCATAATAACATCAGTACCAATCTGTGATTTAGTTGAAGCAGTGCCCAATAAGCAGCCAGTTTTTCCATTTCCCTCCCACCACATGAGAAGTAATGTCTTGCTTTTACCTGCCACACTGTCCAGGAGCTCAGCCGGAGAGCACTTAAGACTCACTCAAACTGAGGCAAGTGGCGCGACATGAAATCTTGGGATTCAAGGTCTTAAATTCTCCCTGCAAGGCTTGAGCTGGCCAGCTTCTGTAGGCTTGTTTCATGTTGTTGAGCCTCTTCACTCACACCACTAAACAATGTGACATTGAAGCCATCCTCTCCTTCTGACAGTTCTGAAGATTATATACAAGGCACACATAACGATATCATTAATAATATTTGTAGGCTGCAGGAAAAAAAAACACATTAATTCATTTAATTCATCAAATTTTTGATGCTTGGTCATTCAGCACCAAAGTTAATTAATATGTCCTGGTTCACAAAGTCATGTCACTTTTACAAATAAATTATACCAGCTATGCATTTTATATGATTTTCAGGCATTAAATCTTGAAAGTTTGAATTATATATAACACATCCAAGCCAGTGTAATTTATTTATTAAGATGTGAAATTAAATGTGCCGAGTTTAAAAGGGTGATGTACAACATCTCTAAATGGTGCGGTGTGCTCTGTAATTATTGTTAGTGGGTGTTCTTTGCTTTTGCCAAGTGTAGAATGACAGATTTCTACACAATAGGGCACCGAGAGAAAGTCTCATAATTACTGAAAGTACCAGAGACTTTCAAATCATAAGCAAAGGCATTGAAGAAGCATCCATTTTAAATGCAGTCAAACAATTTGTTTCTTTCAACTAAATGAACAAAGTAACATCTCTTCTCCCCTTTGCACAGTTCACTCACTTAATATTGTCTCTATAAAATGTGTTGGCAACATTATTCTTAGATGTTTTTAAATGTGACTTCCTACTGATTTTCAGAACGGATGGAGACCCAGGCGTCCAATGGCCATGCTAACGTCAACAGATTAAAACATTTCCAGAAGGGAGGGGAATGTTGATCGAATCTGACATGTACCAGATGGCACATTGAAGGTCAAACTGAAATGTGGGTCTGGGTTGAAATCCTACCTCGCTAGATCATCTATTCTGTGCTAATGCGGTTGAAAATATTTTTCTGTGCATTTTTGGAATCTGCTAATGCAGGCAATTTTCAGGTGCAGGTCCAGTCTAGCCCTCAGTTGCCCAGTTCATTCACTGTGATCTGAACTTTCTGCCACTGATACAATTTGCTGCAGAAGAAAAAACTCATCACCTGATAGGCAATACTTCTCTTGTAAGTCTCTCTCCCTATGGCAATTTTTCTGGTCCTTCACCTTTTTATTGAACGACAGTGTTCCTCTGGCATTCCTCTCTTGTTCCTTCTAAGCTCTAAATATACAGGTCTGCTTGTTCTTCCTCTACCTTGCCACTTTTACAATGTTTTTAAAAAAATGATATATCTATTGATTTCAGTCTCGAAAATTTTAGTTGTTCCAGCATTCACAGCCTTTTGAGGGAGAGAGTTCTAGATTTCCACTACTCTTAGGGTGCGATCTTGTCAGCTCTGGGGAGGCGGGTTTGGAGGTGGGACTGCTGGGAAAATGGCAGAATCTGGGGGCGGTTGCCCATCCCGCCCCCAACACGCCACCGTGCCATCTTGCCAGGAGGTGGGTAGCTGACCAGCGCCAGGTCCTGTCTTCTGGAGTCGAGAAGGGAATTACAGCCATTTAACTGCCTGTTAACAGGTAGTTAACAAGCAGTTAAAAGGATTATCCCCATTTTTCCAGGAGAGGCGCGGGCTTTCCGACGTCGTGAAACCCCGCCAGGGTCACTGAGGCGAGCATTGGGTCTGCGGGGGTCAGAGTGGTGTAAAAGTGCGCTGTGGAGGTAAGTGATGGGTGCAAGTATGGAGAGGTAAGTATGTCAGGTGAGTGGAAAGTGATAGAAAATGTTTACTTACCTTTGTTTCCTCCTGCAGACTTCAACAGTTGGGGATGCGGAGAGTCTCGCACCTCCGCAGCAGAGTTGGCAGATGGCTGTGCAGGGAGACAGAGGAAAGGGAAGCAAGGATAGAAGCAAAAGACAGGAAGGAGAAAAGCAAAAGTGGAAAGCAGGGAAATCAAGGGCATACATCAAACAGGGCCACAGTAAATAATAATTCTAAAAGGACTAAGTCTGTTAAAAAATCAAGGCTGAAGGCTTTGGGCTCGATTTTCCAAGCCCCGAGGAGGCGGGTTTAGAAGGCGGGAGTGGTGGGAAATTTGCAGAATCGGTGGGCAGGATCCCATCCTGCCCCCTACCAGCCTCTGTGCCAATGTCCCAGGAGGCAGGGATTAGTGCCAATTAACTGCCTGTTAACAGGTAGTAAACAGGCAGCTTTTTGCCTAATCCCTATTTTTAGCTCTGAAGTGTGGGCTGTCCGACAGCTCCAAACAACGCCAAGTTAGTGAGGTGGACCGTCGGTCTGCAGGGGTTGGAGGGGTCGAGATGTCCGTTGTGCAGGTGAGTGATGGGTGCTTGTGTGCAGAGGTAAGTGTGTGAGGTAAGTGTTGTTGTGTATGTAACCTGTTCCACCTTAAGAGAGCTTAAGCCTGTTCCACCTTAAGAGATGTACTACTTTCTCAGGCTGCTGTAGACGTAATACCGGGGGTGAACACACCGGTATATAAGCACTGTGCAGTAATCTTGTATTCAGTATAGTCCCTACCTCCAACCAGTAAAGACCTGTTTTTATTGTTACTCATTAGTCTGTGTCTTAATTAACTAAATAATTCACAGACTTAACACTGGCGACGAGTCAGGTTCTTACCCTGCGGCAGTTATTCCACGGCGGTTGAAGAGAGGTTTCAAACCACACCACCCCACTGGAAGCGACAGGCATTAGGACCCTGAAGCCTCCATCAGCATGTGAACTGGAGTAGAAGACAGGGCTGGGGAAGAGAGAGGTACAGGGCGATAGCGATCGGCAGATAAGGGCCGGCCGCTTTGAAGTGAGGGGCGCAGCCGGGCCATCGATCGCAACCACCGATAAGGGCCGCACTCGGGCGATCGCGGCGGAGATAAGGGCCGCACTCGGGGGCTGAAGGGAGACGGCGTCGGGGGACGGGTGAAGACCGCCAAGCGCGGGAAAACCGCCATTTTGTGGGCGGAGGACGACGGCAAGAGCGGGAAGCCGCCATCTTTGATAACAAGTAAAGAAAATAAAATCTGAGAAATTGCAAATCTACAATGCCTAAACACGGGAATATTAGCACCTTTGATAGTGACCTCGAAGGTTGGGCCATATATGTTGAAAGAGTAAAAAATTATTGTAAGGCCAATAAAATTCGTGACCAAGATAAAGCTCTAACATTATTAAATTTAATGGGTGCGAAGACATACGGGCAATTGAAACACCTGTTATCACCAGATGAACCGGCGGATAAGACGTTCGATGAGATTGTTACTGTCCTGAAAGATCATCTAAACCCCACGCCGCTGATGCTAGCGGAACGATTTAAATTTTATGACAGAAGGCAGCTACAGCATGAAAGCAATGCTGAATATTTGCTGGAATTGCGTAAATTAGCGAAATATTGCCAGTTTGGAACGGGACTGACAGATGCACTACGAGACAAATTTGTGTGTGGTTTATTTAAACAGGATACACAAAAGCGACTGCTCGAGGAGAATGAGCTGACGCTTGAGAAGGCGGTCACTATGGCAGCAGCACACGAAGCCGCAGCGAGAGGCACGGCAGTAATGCAGCTACGGTCACCGGAGCTCAGTGCACACAAATTGGGTGTGAGTTCTGTTAAATGTTATCGTTGTGGAAAGACAATGCATGATCAGAACCAGTGTTGGTTTAAAAACCAAGAATGCAGAACATGTGGTAAGCTTGGACATATAGCTAGAGTATGCAGGTCAGGGAAGAAGACCAGCAACAAGAAGTCACCGCAAGGGAAATACGCAAAGGTACACAAGGTGGCTGAACAGGAGTCCGATTCAGACGCTAGCAGTAATGAACTGGTTGGCTTAAGCAGTATTGAACTGGCTAGCTTAAGGGTACTCAACGTTGGTAAGGGTGCAGACCTCCAGACAATTTGGGTTACTCTTCAGATAGAAGGAGTCCAAGTAAAAATGAAATTGGACACTGGATCGGCATTGTCGGTCATGAATAAGAAAGATTACAGAAGGTTATTCCAACATATTCCCCTACAGGATACGGAGATTATATTGACAACCTACACGGGGCAGAGAGTGTACCCCATCGGGACAATAAAGGTTGCAGTGGCCAACAAGGGCGAAGGAAGTCAAATAATGGACTAATATGTGCTACCGGAGGGAGGTTCACCACTACTAGGCCGGGAGTGGTTTAGAAACATAAATATGGACTGGCATTCGCTAAAAGCCATAAAGAGTGAGAACTCGGTGCAGATAATCAGCCCAGACTCTAGAACTGATGATGGTAAGACCAACCCATGTGCAAAAGACAAAGTGTCAGCACAGAATTCCACTGAGCAACAACAACATAGTTTAACAGAGAATTCTGAGTCTGTCAAGTCTACTGATATGCACATTTTTGAGGGACACTGGGCTCGAACTCAACTCCATTTCAAACTACAACAGCAATTAGAACAAATGATTCGCCATTTTGAGCAAGAGATGAATGAAATAAAAAAGTTCTTTGTTACAGAGTGGGAGAATCTGGAAAGGCAACAGAAGCAACTGATGGAGAAAATGGAGCAGGAGCACACCAACCATCTGCGCGAGGAGGCCGAACGAATCAAAGCTGATTCAGGTTCTGAAGGTGCGTGCCATAATCTGGTGTCAGAAGAGTTAACGGTCAGCCAACTCCTTCATATGCTGAGGGACAAGACTCTGAAATGGGAAAAACTTGAACACGAGCTGCGATCTTCAAAGGAAAAGGGTTCGGAGCTCACAAAAGTCATTGAGATGGCTGATGTGACGACACAGACTGAAACGACTGCAACAGAGCAGCCATTGGATGCCAAAAGTACGCTGACTCACGTCAATGTAGAACAACAGACCGCTGAAACAGCTGCTCCGGTAGAGGGATTGCATAGTCCGATCAATCAATCTCCAAAGAAAGTTGAAGTATTAAAATCACAAATGAGGTCACTGGTAAACGACTTGCTGAAAGCCCAGAAAAAGCTGGATGCAGAGGTACACATGAAGAAGTCTCTTCAGGAAAGATGTCTGGATTTGGAACAAGAGCTGGCTAACGTCCAGCTGGGTATGGAGGAAATAGACGACCCTCTCACTGGTCTAGCTCAGGACGACACCGAATATTACCATGACCTGGTGGACGACACCGAATATTACGATGTCCTGTCCTGCCCAGCTTGTAAATTCGACTCCCAAAGTGCAGAAATCATGGAGGAGCACCAAAAGTCTACGGAACATCGGGAGAAGCTGGCTCTACGACGGAAACAGGAGGAAGAGAAGGAGGAACTGCGCATGCAGCTGGCAGCTGTGGCAGCTGACAATGGAGCCCAGAGAGTCTCCAAGAAGCAGAAAAGGAAAAGTAAAAACAGAAGATGACCCATCTGAACCATTATCACCTCTACCAGATCACACACGTGGTCCCTCCAAACGGAGCCAAATCAGTTCGGAAGTTCAAGCTGTTAAATCCATGAAAGGACTATTGAATGAGTAACGTGAACCGACTACACCACAGAGATTGAATCTGTGAACTGTTTTCCGCAGAGACTGAATCTGTGATATGTTACGTTAAACATGAAGTTATATATGTATATATGTTATTACGTTATGTTAAATGGGGGGATGACTATAAAGCTAAGAAGGGAGGAGTGTTGTGTATGTAACCTGTTCCACCTTAAGAGAGCTTAAGCCTGTTCCACCTTAAGAGATGTACTACTTTCTCAGGCTGCTGTAGACGTAATACCGGGGGTGAACACACCGGTATATAAGCACTGTGCAGTAATCTTGTATTCAGTATAGTCCCTACCTCCAACCAGTAAAGACCTGTTTTTATTGTTACTCATTAGTCTGTGTCTTAATTAACTAAATAATTCACAGACTTAACAAGTGTAAAGTGTTTTAATAAGGTTTACTTACCTTTACTTTCTCCTGCAGGCTTCCTCCCTTCAGTTCTCTGGAGTCCCTCAGCTCACCGGCACAGAAAGCAGAATGGCCGCTGAACTGTCAAAAGCTGCAGCCTCTGCTTTCTGGTCTGGAGAGATCTCTAACTGAGTCTGAGTAGAAGGACTCAAGTTAGAAGACAGATTGTCAGTGTTTGACAGCTTCACAGAGCTGTCAAACGCTGATTTTCATCTGTCAAAAGCTCTTGACAGATGAAGTGTCAATCGCTGACATCACCAGTAACCAGGTGTCCCTTAATTGGCCTGCTGAGCTCACTGGACAGCCTTAACAAGGTCAATCAAGGGAAAATAGCATGTGTTGGCCACAAGTCGATGGAGGCGGAACTACAACCCAAAAAGTGGGAGTCCCACCTCCAAAAGCTCCCCATTGACAAAATCGAGCCCTTTGTGTCTTAATGCGAGGAGTATTCAAAATAAGGTGGATGAATTAGCTGTGCAAATAGATGTAAACGGATATGATATAATTGGGATTACGGAGACATGGCTCCAGGGTGACCAAGGCTGGGAATTCAATATCCAGGGGTATTCAATATTCAGGAAGGACAAGGTATTATGTAATGAGAAAGGATTAATTAGCAATGTTGTTGTGTGAGGCCCCTTGGGGAGGAGTGATCATAATATGTAGGATTCTTCATTAAGATGGAGAGTGAAGTAGCTGACTCAGAGACTAGGGTCCTGAATTTAAATAAAGGGAACTACGATGACATGAGGCGCGAGTTGACTAGGATGGATTGGGGAAGTTACTTAAAGGGTTGACAGTGGATAGGCAATGGCAAACATTTAAAGATCGCATGGATGAAGTACAAAATTTGTTCATCCCTGTCTGGCATAAAAATAAAACAAAAATGGTGGTGCAATCGTGGCTAACAAGGGAAATTAGGGACAGCATAAGATCCACGGAGAGGACAGATAAATTGGCCAGAAAAAGCAGCAAATCTGAGGATTGGGAGCAGTTTAGGATTCAGCAAAGGAGGACAAAATAATTAATTAAGAGGGGGAAAATAGTGTATGAGAGTAAGCTTTCATGGAACATAAAAACTGACTGTAAAAGCTTCTACAGATATGTGAAGAGAAAAAGATTGGTGAAGCCAAGCGTAGGACCCTTGCAGTCAGAATCAGGGGAATTTATAATGGTGAACAAAGAAATGGCTGACCAATTAAATACATACTTTGGTTCTGTCTTCACAAAGGAGGACACAAATAACCTCCCAGAGATGTCGGGGAACATAGAGTCTAATTAGAGGGAGGAACTGAATTAAATCAGTATTGTAGGTAAATGGTGTTAGGGAAATTGATGGGATTGAAGGCTGATAAATACCCAGGGCCTGATAATCTACATCCTAGGGTACTTAAGGAAGTGGCCCTAGAAATAGTAGATGCATTGCTGTTCCTCTTCCAAAATTCTACAGATTCTGGCACAATTCCCATAGATTGGAGGGTAGCTAGTGTAACCCCACTATTTAAAAAAGGTGGTAGAGAGATAACGGGGAACTATAGACCGGTAAGCAATGGGGAAAATGCTAGAGTCCATTATAAAAGATGTAAAAGCAGAGCACTTGGAAAACAGTGACAGGGTCGGACAAAGTCAACATGGATTTACAAAAGGTAAATCATGCTTGACTAATCTACTGGAATTTTTTGAGGATGTGACAGGTAGAATAGATAAGGGAGAACCAGTGGATGTGGTGTGTTTGGACTTTCAGAAGGCTTTCGATAAGGTCCCGCATAAGAGATTAGCGTGTAAAGTTAAAGCACAGTGGATTGGGGGTAAGGTGCTGACTTGGATAGAGAACTGGTTGGCAGACAGGAAGCAAAGAGTTGGAATAAACGGGTCTTTTTCCGAGAGGCAGGCAGTGACTAGTGGGGTACCGCAGGGATCGGTGCTAGGACCCCAGCTATTCACAATATATATTAATGATCTAGATGAGGGATCTAGATGTAATATCTCCAAGTTTGTAGATGGCACAAAGCTGGGTGGGCATGCGTGCTGTGAGGAGGATGCAGAGAAACTCCAGTATGATTTGGACAGGTTGGGTGATTGGGCAGACGCATGGCAGTTGCAGTATAATGTGGATAAATCCGAGGTTATCCACTTTGGTGGCAAAAAGAGGAAGGCAGATTATTATCTGAATGGCAATAGATTGGGAGAAGGGGAAGTGTAATGAGACCTGGGTATCTTTGTGCACCAGTCGCTGAAGATAAGCATGCAGGTGCAGCAGGCGGTTAAGAAGGCAAATGGTATGTTGGCCTTCATAGCGAGAGGTTTCGAGTACAGGAGCAAGGATGTCTTGCTGCAGTTGTACAGGGCCTTGGTGAGACCACACCTTGAGTATTGTGTGCAGTTTTGGTCGTCTTATTTGAGGAAGGATGTTCTTGCCGTGGAGGGAGTACAGCGAAGATTCACCAGACTGATACCTGGGATGGCAGGAATGACGTATGAAGAGAGATTGGGTCGATTGGGCTTATATTCGCTGGAGTTTAGAAGAATGAGAGGGGATCTCATTGAAACTTATAAAATTCTAACAGGACTACACAGACTAGATGCAGGAAGGATGTTCCCAATGGCGGGGAGTCCAGAACCAGGGGTCACAGTCTAAGGATTAGGGGTAAACCTTTTAGGACAGAGATGAGGAGGAATTTCTTCACCCAGAGAGTGGTGAACCTGTGGAATTCTTTACCACAGAAGGTAGTTGAAGCCAATTTATTAAATATATTCAAGAAGAAGTTAGATATATTTCTTAAGGCTAAAGGGATCAAGGGATATGGGGAGAAAGCAGAGACAGGGTACTGAATTTGGATGATCAGCCATGATCTCATTAAATGGTGGAGCAGGCTCGAGGAGCCGAATGGCCTACTCCTGCTCCTATCTTCTATAGTTCTCCGAAGCAACAACCATCTAATTTCGGCTAAAGAAAGAGGTGTGAAGAGTCTTGAATACAAGGACTCATCAAACAACATAGAATGTCAGTGTTTGGCAGCTTCACTGTGCTGTCAAATCCTGACAAACTGTATCACATTATGGTATGGCAGCTGTAGCTACTATGACCGGAAAGCCCTGCAGCGGGTAGTCAAAACTGCCCAACGCATTACCGGCACCCGGCTACCGACCATAGAGCACATATACCAGAAACGCTGTCTACGGAGGTCACGGTCCATCATCAAAGACCCTACCCACCCCAGCCACATTCTGTTCGCCCTCCTGCCATCTGGGAGACGCTACAGATGCATTCGCACCCGTACGACCAGATTTAGGAACAGCTTCTTTCCCAGGGCTGTCATCCTACTGAACTCCACAAATAAACTCTAAAGCCTGCACATCTGCCAATGCACTTTATTATGGTTATATTTATGTTAATATACTACAAGCCAAATGTATGTTGAATGTTTAAATGTCTTAATCCAAATGTACACTCTCGGGAGCCGCAAGCCTACATTTTGTTGTACTGCACTTGTGCACTAACAATGACAATAAAAGTTGATTTGATTTGATTTTGATTGACAATTCATCTGTCAAAAATTTTTGACAGATGAAACGTCATACACTGACGTTCTCTGTAACCGGCTTCCCCTTAATTGGTCTGCTAAGCCCGCTGGGCGGGCATAACAAGGTCAATCAAGGCAACATAGTGTGTGTTGGCCACAAGTCGATGGAGGCGAGACTGAATCCCGACCAGCAGCAGTCCCACCTCCAACGCGCCCCCATTGGCAAAATCACCCCCTTTGTGTGGAAAAGTGCTTCCTGATTTCTCTCCTAAATGACCTAGCTCTAATTTTAAAATTATGCCCCCTTATTCTGGATTCTTCCGCCAGAGAAAAAGATTGGTGAAATCAAGCGTAGGTCCCTTGCAGTCAGAATCAGGGGAATTTATAATGGGGTACAAAGAAATGGCTGACCAATTAAATACATATTTTGATTCTGTCTTCACAAAGGAGGACAAAATAACCTCCCAGAGATGTCGGGGAACATAGGGTCTGATGAAAGGGAGGAACTGAAAGAAATCAGTATTAGTAGGGAAATGGTGTTAGGGAAATTGATGGGATTGAAGGTCGATAAATCCCCAGGGCCTGATAATCTACATCCTAGGGTACTTAAGGAAGTGGCCCTAGAAATAGTAGATGCATTGCTGATCATCTTCCAACATTCGATGGAATCTGGAACAGTGCCCATGGATTGGAGGGTAGCTAATGTTACCCCACTATTCAAAAAAGGTGGTAGAGAGAAAACGGGGAATTACAGACTGGTAAGCCTGACATCGGTAGTGGGGAAAATGCTAGAGTCCATTATAAAAGATGTAATAGCAGAGCACTTGGAAAACAGTGACAGGATCGGACAAAGTCAACATGGATTTACAAAATGTAAATCATGCTTGACTAATCTACTGGAATTTTTTGAGGGTGTAACTGGTAAAATAGGTAAGGGAGAACCAGTGGATGTGGTGTATTTGGACTTTCAGAAGGCTTTTGATAAGGTCCCGGATAAGAGATTAACGTGTAAAGTTAAGGCACATGGGATTGGGGGCAAAGTATTGACTTGGATAGAGAACTGGTTGGCAGATAGAAAGCAAAGAGTTGGAATAAACGGGTCTTTTTCCGAGTGGCAGGCAGTGACTAGTGGGGTACCGCAGGGATCAGTCCTTGGACCCCAGCTATTCACAATATATATTAATGATCTAGACAAGGGAACTAGATGTAATATCTCCAAATTTGCAGATGACACAAAGCTGGGTGGGCGTGTGTGCTGTGAGGAGGATGCCAAGAAACTCCAGGATGATTTGGATAGGTTGGGTGATTGGGCAAAAGCATGGCAGATGCAATATAATGTGGATAAATGTGAGGTTACCCACTTTGGTGGCAAAAACAGGAAGGCAGATTATTATCTGAATGGCAATAGATTGGGAGAAGGGGAAGTGCAACGAGACCTGGGTGTCCTTGTGCACCAGTTGCTGAAGGTAAGCATGCAGGCTCAGCAGGCGGTTAAGAAGGCAAATGGTATGTTGGCCTTCGTAGCGAGAGGGTTTGAGTACAGGAACAAGGATGTCTTGCTGCAGTTGTACAGAGCCTTGGTGAGACCCCATCTTGAGTATTGTGTGTCATTTTGGTCGCCTTATCTTAGGAAGGATGTTCTTGCCATGGAAGGAGTTCAGCGAAGATTCACCAGGCTGATACCTGGGATGACAGGAATGACGTATGAGGAGGGATTGGGACGATTGGGCTTGTACTCGCTGGAGCTTCTAAGAATGAGAGGGGATCTTATTGAAACTTATAAAATTCTGACAGGACTGGACAGACTCGATGCAGGAAGGATATTCCCGATGGTCGGGGAGTCCAGAACCAGGGGTCACAGTCTAAGGATAAGGGGTAAGCCATTTAGGACAGAGATGAGGAGGAATTTCTTCACCCAGAGAGTGGTGAACCTGTGGAATTCTCTACCACAGAAGGCAGTAGAGGCCAATTCATTAAATATATTCAAGAAGGAGTTGGATATATTTCTTAAGGCTAATGTGATCAAGGGGTATGGGGAGAAAGCAGGGATCGGGTACTGAAATTGGATGATCAGCCATGATCGCATTGAATGGCGGAGCAGGCTCGAGGGGCCGAATAGCCTACTCCTGCTCCTATCTTCTATGTTTCTATGTTTACATGTTTCCTATGTACCTGCCCTATTGATCCTCTTTATTATTTTAAACACCTCAATTCATTCACCCCGGACCTTCTAATCTCAAGGGAATACAACCAGTCCTCAAAATTCAACACTTTAAGCCCCAGGTCATGAATCTGTGCTGTGCCCCCTTTAAGGTCTGTATATTTTTCTTGAATTGCAATGCCCAAAACTGAACACAGTAGGCCAGATGTGGCCTGACCAAGTCTGTCTACAACTACAATTTTCTCCCATTTGTATTCCAATCTCTTTGAGACAAAGGGCCAATATTTCATTAGCTGTTATGATTACTTTTTTATCTGTGCACTAACTTTTAGTGATTTGCGTACACAGACGTCCAACTCTCTATGCTGCTCCACAGTTCCCAGTCTCTCGCCATTTAGGAAATATTCTGATTTGTCATTCTTGGATCCAAAGGCAGACTCAAAGCTCTGACCCTTCTATACCTGCAGAGATGACTTTGTCTCTCCCCGTATATGGTTCTCCTTTTGGGCACCACAGTTAATCTAAAACTCCCATTGGAAGACTCTGACCATTACAGAAACACTGCAGTCAAATTATAGATCAGGAGATCGCCACCATCATCATCCTTCAGAACCCCTTCCAATCCCACCTCCAGCACCACCTGGTTGGAAAATTAGGAGAGAGACTAAGAGAGAAATAGGGCTGGATTTTGCCAGGCCCGAGGAGGCGGTTTTGGAGGTGGATCAGGTGGGAAAGTTGCAAGAAATGGCAGCCGGCTCCGTTCCCGCCTCCAGCCCACCTCTGAGCAACTTTCCCAAAAGCGACCTTTCAGACCCCGTTTCGATCCTGCCCCACAAGAGGTGGGATAGGCCCTTAAGGCCCTGTAGCAGTTGGTGCAGACTCCATGGATTTTTAGATTATGAACATATACCCTTATTAAAAAACTGGACAGCCTGTTTTGGGGGGAAGCTGTGGAAAATCACTCAAGCTGAAGGTGGCTGACGTAACCAGGTTCCATTCGTATGGTAACGAACTGTCCTTGGGAACAAAGGACTGAGAGGCACACTCCCAAGTGTAGGGGGGCATCCTTTACCTGGTTTACGGTAATTTACCTGGTCAGGCAGCCTTTTCCCACTGCACTGTGACCAATTCCAATCAGCAGTTTCGAATCGCTAAACCACCCCTTCCAGTTCTGACTGGAGGAACTTATAATTAATGATATATTAAAAATGGACAAATGGTCTGGATGCAAGAAAGTCAAATTTTATTAAAACTAAAGAAACTACACCACACGATCAAAGTAATCCCAGTAAAATTGCTTAACAGGGGAAGGCAGATGGCAAAACGAGGGATAAATGGCTACAATGTTAATCTTACAATCTTAGCAACATTTCCCTTAAATTACCACCCCTTTAATTCTCACTAGATTGTCTTGCTAGTGGGTCAGAAGCCTTGCTCACCTACAGTCCAAAGAGTAAAAGAGAAGAGAGAGATGCTTCTGGCAAGCTATCTTTTATACCCCTTTTTTGGGGGGGCCCGCCCAGATCTGATGTTCCTGGGCTAAAACAAAAGAGATCCAAACTGTCCACTTGTCTGGGATGGGTTTGGATAAAGTTGCAGTTTAAATGTTTCCATTGTCTGTGAGGGCTTTCTAATAAAGCTGCAGTGGTTTGAATGTGTTCTTGATTGTCTGTGATGGGCCATCGAATAAAGTTATTTCCTTGATTGCTTGAGTAAATAGCCTTGAAAGTATTGTAAACAGAAAGTCATTGTTCTGTGGTCAACTGAGACTGCAGTCTCAAGTGGTTACTTCCTTGTGTACACAAAGTAGCAGTTTCTGTAAACAAATCGATTATCTAACTTCCTGAACTGCCTTTGATTGGCAGATTCAAACGGGCTACTTCCCAGTGCAAACAAGCAGCTAGTAGGTTACCGGACCCGCCCAATACCACAGGGTGACTGACAGCTCGGGCTCCATTCATATGCTAACAGCCTGCCTGTCCTTTTGAAATTCTGTTTCCATGAGGTCTGTTCAGCCATTTTTATGCCCTGAGCAATTTAAACACTCCAAACTCAAGAGTACATCTTTTAATAAAATGTACAATCTTAAAGTGTGTGATCTTCACAAAGTTCTTTGATTCCAGTGTCCAAGTGCTGTCTAGCCTACGAGCTTTTTAACGCAGCCCTTTTGCGGCTCTGGGTATGTTTTAAAACATTGTCCAACTCAGAGACAATTTAAAATCACACAAAGTCTTCATCCACGATGTGGATTAATATTTCCCAATCTTCGGGGGCTGAGGGGATTTTGCGAACCCCTACATTCCTCCCTTGGATACTTCCAACTTGCTTGTAGTATCCTCTTGAAGAAGTGAGCAAAATTTTCTGACCCCCCAGAAACAATCATAGAGTCATAGAGTCATAGAGTAATACAGCACGGATAGAGGCCCTTCGGCCCATCGTGTCCGTGCCGGCCATCAAGCCCTGTCTAATCTAATCCCATATTCCAGCATTTGGTCCGTAGCCTTGTATGCTATGGCATTTCAAGTGCTCATCCAAATGCTTCTTAAATGTTGTGAGGGTTTCTGCCTCCACAACCCTTTCAGGCAGTGAGTTCCAGACTCCAACCACCCTCTGGGTGAAAAAGTTCTTTCTCAAATCCCCTCTAAACTTCCCGCCCTTTACCTTGAATCTATGCCCCCTAGTTATTGACCCCTCTACTAAGGGAAAAAGCTCCTCAGCATCCATCCTATCTATGCCCCTCATAATTTTGTACACCTCAATCATGTCCCCCCTCAGCCTCCTCTGCTCCAAGGAAAACAAACCCAATCTGCCCAGTCTCTCTTCATAGCTGAAGCGCTCCAGCCCTGGTAACATCCTGGTGAACCTCCTCTGCACCCTCTCTAACGCGATCACATCCTTCCTGTAGTGTGGCGACCAGAACTGCACACAGTATTCCAGCTGTGGCCTAACCAGTGTTTTATACAGCTCCATCATAACCTCCTTGCTCTTATATTCAATGCCTCGGCTAATGAAGGCAAGTATCCCATATGCCTTTTTTACCACCTTATTCACCTGTTCCGCCGCCTTCAGGGATCTGTGTACTTGCACACCCAGATCCCTCTGACCCTCCGTCTTGCCTAGGGTCTTTCCATTCATTGTGTATTCCCTTGCCTTGTTAGTCCCCCCAAAGTGCATCACCTCGCACTTTTCCGGGTTAAATTCCATTTGCCACTGTTCCGCCCATCTGACCAACCCATCTATATCGTCCTGCAGACTGAGGCTACCCTCCTCGCTATTTACCACCCTACCAATTTTTGTATCATCCGCGAACTTACTGATCATACCTTTTACATTCATATCCAAGTCATTAATGTAGACCACAAACAGCAAGGGACCCAGCACCGATCCCTGTGGTACCCCACTGGCCACAGGCTTCCAGTCACAAAAACAACCTTCGACCATCACCCTCTGCCTTCTGCCACTAAGCCAGTTTTGTATCCAATGTGCCAAGGCACCCTGGATTCCATGGGCTCTTACCTTCTTGACCAGTCTCCTGTGCGGGACTTTATCGAAGGCCTTACTGAAATCCATGTATACCACATCCACTGCGTTACCCTCATCCACACACCTAGTCACCCCCTCAAAAAATTCAATCAAATTAGTCAGACATGATCTTCCCTTGACAAAGCCATGCTGACTATCCCTGATTAATCCTTGCCTCTCCAAGTGGAGACAAATTTTGTCCCTCAGAATTTTTTCCAATAATTTTCCTACCACTGATGTTAGGCTCACTGGCCTGTAGTTCCCCGGTTTTTCCCTACTACCCTTCTTGAATAATGGTACTACATTAGCGGTTCTCCAGTCCTCTGGCACATCCCCTGTGGCCAGAGAGGTCCTGAATATATGTGTTAGAGCCCCCGCAATCTCTTCCTTTGCCTCACACAGCAGCCTGGGATACATTTCATCCGGGCCTGGGGATTTATCCATTTTTAGGCCAGCTAAAACCGCCAATACCTCCTCCCTCTCGATGTTAATATGTTCGAGCATATCACAGTCCCCCCGCCCTATTTCTATGTCTGCATCGCCCTTCTCCATAGTGAAAACAGATGCAAAAAATTCATTTAGAACCCCTCCTACATCTTCCGGCTCCACACACAGATTGCCACTTTTGTCCCTAATGGGCCCTATTTTTTCCCTAGTTATCCTCTTACCCTTAATATACTTATAGAACATCTTAGGATTTTCCTTTATTTTGCTCGCCAGTGTTATTTCATGGCCCCTCCTTGATCTCCTAATTTCTTTTTTAAGTATCCCCCTGCACTTTTTGTACTCCTCTAGGGCTTCCTCCGTCTTTAGCCTTTTGTATCTACCAAAAGCCCTCCTTTTTTTCCTAATCCATTCACGTATATCCCCTGACATCCAAGGTTCCCTGTGGTTTTTGGAACCACTCTTGACCTTTACGGGAACATGTTGCCATTGTATGATCTCAATCTCCCTTCTGAAAGCCTCCCATTGCTCCGATGCGGATTTTCCTACAAATAGCTGATCCCAGTCCATTTTGGCCAGATCCTGCCTTATCCTATTAAAATCGGCCTTCCCCCAATTTAGAACCTTTATTTCCGGCCCATCCCTGTCCTTTTCCATGACCACCTTAAATCTTACCATATTATGGTCACTATCACCAAAGTGCTCACCTACTAGCACTTTTTCCACTTGGCCGGCCACATTCCCTAGAATTAGGTCCAGTACCGCCCCCTGTCTTGTAGGACTTTCTACATGCTGGCTCAAAAAGCTCTCCTGGATGCACTTTAAGAATTCTACACCCTCTGAGCCTTTCACACTCTGACTATCCCAGTTAATATTGGGGAAGTTGAAATCCCCCATTATTATTACCCTATTATTTGCACATTTCTCTGAGATTTGCCTACATATCTGTTCCTCTATATCTCCCCCTGACTCTTTGAAGGCCTATAGTACACTCCCAGCAAAGTGCTTGCCCCCTTTTTGTTTTTAAGCTCCACCCATATGGCCTCATTAGAGGAACCTGCTAATATATCATCCCTCCTTACTGCAGTAATTGACTCCTTAATTAATATTGCGACACCCCTCCTCTTATACCTCCCCCTCTGTCTCGCCTGAAGATTCTGTACCCCGGAATATTGAGCTGCCAGTCTTGCCCCTCCCTCAACCATGTCTCCGTGATAGCAACAATATCATACTCCCATGTGTTTATCAACACCTTCAGTTCATCCACCTTATTTGCAAGACTCCTTGCATTAAAATAGATGCCATCCAG
This sequence comes from Somniosus microcephalus, assembly GCF_052327205.1. Lineage (NCBI taxonomy): Eukaryota > Metazoa > Chordata > Chondrichthyes > Squaliformes > Somniosidae > Somniosus > Somniosus microcephalus. Next base: position 105,646,905 of record NC_140992.1, read on the forward strand.
CCTTGCCCTTATATATTTGCCCTGTCTACCAAGCTGACTTGTTTTTTTCTCTATAATTGGCAGCACATCACCCCCTATTTCAGCTCCCCTCTGTATCCCATCCCCCTGCCAGTTTAAACCCCCCCCAACAGTGCTAGCAAACCTCCCCGCAAGGATATTTGTCCTGCTCTGGTTCAGGTGCAACCCGTCCGACTTGTACAAGTCCCACCTTTCCCAGAAGCAGGCCCAGTGATCCAGGAAAGTAAAACCCTCCCCCCTACACCAACTCTTTAACCACGCATTCATCTGCTCTATCCTCCCATTCCTATACTTACTAGCACGTGGCACTGGGAGTAATCCAGAGATTACAACCTTCGAGGTCCTGCTCTTTAATCTGTTACCTAGCTCCCTAAATTCTTGATGCAGGACCTCATCCCCCTTCCTTCCTATGTCGTTGGTCCCAATGTGGACCACGACCTCTGCCTGCTCCCCCTCCCCCTTAAGAATGACCTGTAGCCGCTCAGTGACATCCCAGACCCTGGCCCCAGGGAGGCAACAAACCATCCTGGAGTCACGTTTGCGGCCACAGAAACGCCTATCTGTTCCCCTTACGATAGAATCCCTGACCACTATTGCTCTCCCACTCTTTTTCCTCCCTTTCTGAGCAGCAGAAGCATCCCTGGTGCCAGGAAGCTGGCTGCTGCTGCCTTCCCCTGGTGAGTCATCCCCCTCAACAGTATCCAACTTGGTATACTTGTTTGAAAGGGGGATGTCCGCAGGGGTCCCCTGCACTTCCTGCCTGCCTCTGTTGCTCCGCCTGATGGTCACCCCCTGTGCAGCCCTACCCTGAGGCGTGAACAACTCGCTAAACGTGCTATCCACGACCCTCTCAGCATCGCGCATGCTCCAAAATTCATCCACCCACAGCTCGAGCGCCGCAATGCGGTCTACAAGTAGCTGCAGCTGGATGCATTTCCCGCACACATGGTCGTCGGGGACACTGGCAGCGTCCCTGATTTCCCACATGGAGCAAGAGGAGCAGAACACGGGTCTGAACTCTCCTGCCATGAGTTACTCCTTTAATTAATTAAAACATTTATTCAATACCCCAGTTACAGGTATACACTAGGGCGCTTTATTTACCAACTGACCCCACTACACCAGAGACCCAAGAAATTTAACACCACAGAAGTCAAGCTTGTATTGAAAAGAGAGAAATACTCACCAACCAATCACTTACCTGCTCCCTGGTGACGTCACACTCTGATTACTTTTTACCTCTCTCCTCTGCTGTTGATTTGGTATGCCTCGCCTCTCTCCGATATTTGTACCCGGCTCCTCCTCGCTGCTCCCGCTGCTCCAAGTGGTCTCGGGCCTCGCCTCTCTCCGATATTTGTACCCGGCTCCTCCTCGCTGCTCCCGCTGCTCCGAGTGGTCTCGGGCCTCGCCTCTCTCCGGTGTTTGTACCCGGCTCCTCCTCGCTGCTCCCGCTGCTCCGAGTGGTCTCGGGCCTCGCCTCTCTCCGGCATTTGTACCCGGCTCCTCCTCGCTGCTCCCGCTGCTCCGAGTGGTCTCGGGCCTCGCCTCTCTCCGGTATTTGTACCCGGCTCCTCCTCGCTGCTCCCGCTGCTCCGAGTGGTCTCGGGCCTCGCCTCTCTCCGGTATTTGTACCCGGCTCCTCCTCGCTGCTCCCGCTGCTCCGAGTGCTCCAATCATCCCCTGTATTTACCTATAGCTACCTATCACTGATCCCCCGACCCGTCTATTCCCCTCAAATCCGAGAAAAACCGTGTTATGGTAGGCATCTACAGATACATCAATTACAAAATGTTACAATAGGGGACTCATACACCTGCACCACTTGTTACATTATAACATATTACAAAATGTTGCAATCTTGGTTATACAATGTAATCAAAATGATCCCAAGCACGGAGAAGGTCCGACGCCTCTGCACCGCTTGGAACTGTAAAACAAAATACAAAAATCTTCATTAAACATTTGAAACAAAATGCTGAAACATTTGAAACAAAATGCCGAAATAAACTCCGAGCATCACGTGCCAATGATGGGTCGCAAAATTCAAGTGGGTATTGCTCCTCCCACCCGGGCGGTAAATTTTCCTTCCATCCCCTCCCTTTAATGGTCTTAAACTTTTAAAACATACAGAATGGATTTTACAGAACAGTCTGATCCGTCAGCCCAAGCCGTTCCCTTGTCCTTTTGTGGAGGCGGGGTACCCCTCATGTTTCACAGACCGAGACCGGGGAGTATGGGATCGCGACTCCCAGTTCCTCCCCCTCCCGTCTTCCCTCGACTGGCTGCAGAAAATGATGTGTGCCTGTGTGGTGGCTCTCACTGGCCACACACTCAAACTTGGATCCCAGATCCGGCCACCCACTCATCCTTCCCAGCCACACTCACACTCTAACTTTGCCCGTGGGCCCCGGGTGAGTTCCTCCCTTCCCCGAACGCACCCACGTGACTCTTGTGTCTCCCCCTCCCCTTTACAATCTTTCCCAGGCCATCACCACCCACTCCCGGGGAACGCGTCCCTATCTGACAAGGCGCTCACGCTTCCTCACCATGACTCCTCAATAGCGAGGTCTCCCGCAAGTGAAATTCGTTCAGGATAGTGCTGGGTTGGGCTGGGGCCATCTCTTCTGCGTAGGATGAGTAGGCAGGTTCCTCTGGACCCTGTCCGGTTTCTCCCGAAGGTCGCTGCGGGGTCTCCTCCTGGATTTGCCCAGTGGCGAGGTGATCCCCAACATTCTGTATAACCATATCTTCATTCGATGCCCAGCTCAGGCTGGGCAAACAGGGCTGCTCCTTTGTCCACTCTCCTGCAAAAGAACTTAAAAGGACATGCAGCCAGGTCTCTCACTGACCTGCTGCCTTAGGTGGAGACATGGATGGGTCCCTCGACCTCAGACCAAAATACAAGCATTTGGCACACTTATAAACTTAAACTTTAAACTTAAGCTCAAAACGACTAGTTACATTCTAAACTTAAAATTTATATACCTTAAAAGCAAGCTATAAACATTGGTAACTTAACACAAAGCTATAATACAAATGCCGCCCGTCTCCGGACAGCCAGGCTAATCTCTGGTGTTACTGTCGCAGATTACTGCTGCCTGCAGTGAAGCTGGACTGCCTCCTGCTTCTTGTCCCTGGCAGCTTATGGCTGCTAGTTGGGGACCTCTGTGACCTGTTTCCTCCCGGGCTCGGGAGATTGCTCTTTGTGGCGGGTACTCTGGTGACCATCTTATCTTGGGCTTGCGGACCTGCTGAGACCTTCTGAGGGGCGTCTCTGTGGGGGAAACTTTGGCTGATGGACCCTGAGCCTGGGTCACAGACCTAGCTGGCTGGGAACCTTTTCCCCCTGATGCAAACAGCCTGCACTGTTTAATATACCTGGCAGCCTGCCAGTAATCTGGGTTTTTCTCCTTTTCCCTACCCACTCCTGTACTGGGAGCAGGTATCCCCTCACCACCCGCTGCTGGTGGCTGAAAATCTTCCTCTCCAGGTCCAAAACCTGGTACCAGCTCCTTCCATATGTCCCCTGCAAGAGGAATTGCTATCCCTTCCTCCCCAGAGTCCCACATCATAGGGGGAACCACTCTAGAAGCGGGCTGGGAAGCTTGTCCCGTTAAACAGGTGAATGCGCCTGCGTGAACCTCCTCCCTGGAGTCCCACGGCAGAGGCTGTGAAACCCCTGTATTCAAACAGGCGACTGTGCCTGCGCGGGAAAATTGAAGAGGAGCCGCTGTGGTCACGGGCTGGGGAAACGCGCCTGCGTGAACAGACCATTCAAAAGACTGGGGAATTCCTGTTTCCAGACCAGCGACTACGCATGTGCAGGCAGTCTCTTCACAGGGCGGCTCCTCCCTGGGGCCGCCCAAGCAATTTTCTGTGAATGAACTCACAGCAGCCTGCAGATTTCTACTCTCAGGCTGCGGTTTCTTTGTTTCTGAACTAAATAACTGGTTCAAATTTAAACTTTGGACAAAACTTTGTCCCACTGGGGCGGGGAAGTATCCCAATTGGTGGGCTGGACAATTTTTCCCTTTAAACAAGCCACAGTGCCTGTCATTACAGCCTGTGAACTTGAACTTGTATGGTCAGATTTATACAATTTACATTGGTTGGCGTGGAACCACTTTGTGCACCGGGGTAGTTTTACTGCATAGACCATGGGGCTGGCCCTATCAACTATACTATAGGGTCCCATGTAGAGTGGCTCTAAACTTCCCACCCGGGCATAGTTTCTTACCATCACTAGGTCTCCTATCTCCCACTGGTGGCTCTTGCTAGGCTCGAGCAGCAGCCGATTATTCCGATGCTGCTTCCCCATGCTGTCTGCTGCCTGCCCATAAATTCGTTTGACTGAGAGGGGTCTGGAGTATACCCCCGCCTGCTCCTGACCGGTGAATCCCGATAGTATGTATGGAACCCCGTTAGACAGAGGTGAGGTGGTGTGATTATCCGTATGGATCACGGTGCATGATGCCCCCGTATCCAATAGATAAGTCCCTGTAACCTTCTCTACCTCCATCTGTACGAGCGGGCACTTCCATTCATCGTACTGGAGATTACACAGACGGACAGGCTGCACGGGCTCCAGTCATTGTGGGGAGGCAGAGGTGGGCGAGGGGGCTGCAGCACCACTGATGGCTGCTACCTTTCCCTGATCGGCCCTGAGGAAAGATTTTATCGACTCCATGACGGACTCGACTCTATCGGGAGGAGTTTCTGTCTCTGCCTTCTGAGTTGGAGCTGCGGGGGTCCTGGCTTTATCATCTCTCCCAGGCTTTTTACAATCCCTGCACCAGTGGCCATCCTCCCCGCACCTGTAACAAGTGACCTTGTTCTGGGAGGGACGGCTCCCCTCCTGGTGCCACTCTTTCTTGTATTGAGCCCCAGGTTTAACCTCGTGGACCTTACCCCTTTGCTGGGTGGTCCCACTATTCCTACCATTCCTATATGCTACCGTGAGCTGCCGGATTACAGTCTCTTCGGTTGCTAGGGGGTCTCGGTGGTCAAACCAAATATAAGCCTTTGCTTTTAACTGAGGCAGGCAATTGAACACCAGGCAACGAAGCCATTGGGTCTGCTGCCGCTGGTTCAGGTGTGCCCTATCTTGTCCCCCTGTACACGTGCTGTTGTAGACTGGCCACAGCCTGTCTGCAAATGCCTGTGGGGTCTCCCCTTCCTTCTGCAGTGTTTTCCCTATGCGATCGAACGGACTGCCGTCGTTCGCACACATGGCTTCCAGTATTTCCTCCTTTAGGTCCTCAAAACCCTTCTGCCCTCTCTTAGCCTCATCTGAAAGGGTCTGATAGAGCTTACTATCTACAGAGAAAAGCAACATTTTGGCTTTCTCTTCGTCATCACAGCCGTTAACACAGGCTGCCTGTTCTATCCCTTGGAAGTGCATTGAGGGGTCTCCCTTTTTGGAGAGCAGGGGATTATGTTTCACCAGGCCTCTGAGCTGTTGGGTATCGTAGGGTACCAGATAGGTATGCTGAACAGCCCCTGGGTCATTATCGTTCACGGGCGGACTGTACCTCCATTGTCGGAGGGGGTACACTGGTCCTGGTCCCCGCCTGCCTAGCGGGACCTGCTGGCGTTCTCCTACCACCCCATTGTCCACCCCTTCTTGCTGCCAGAGCTCCTCAAAACTCAGAGCTGTGGGCTGCGGTCTTGGGATCTCTAATTCCCTAGCCAGCTCTTTTCTGGGTGCTGCCTGTGGGGCGGTTTGATTTGGGCTGCTGGTACTGTCTGACGGTGCCCGCCCAGATCTGATGTTTCTGGGCTAAAACAAAAGAGATCCAAACTGTCCACTTGTCTGGGATGGGTTTGGATAAAGTTGCAGTTTAAATGTATCCATTGTCTGTGAGGGCTTTCTAATAAAGCTGCAGTGGTTTGAATGTGTTCTTGATTTTCTGTGATGGGCCATCGAATAAAGCTATTTCCTTGATTGCTTGAGTAAATAGCCTTGAAGGTATTGTAAACAGAAAGTCATTGTTCTGTGGTCAACTGAGACTGCAGTCTCAAGTGGTTACTTCCTTGTGTACACAAAGTAGCAGTTTCTGTAAACAAATCGATTATCTAACTTCCCGAACTGCCTTTGATTGGCAGATTCAAACGGGCTACTCCCCAGTGCAAACAAGCAGCTAGTAGGTTACCGGACCCGCCCAATACCACAGGGTGACTGACAGCTCGGGCTCCATTCATATGCTAACAGCCTGCCTGTTCTTATGAAATTCTGTTTCCATGAGGTCTGTTCAGCCATTTTTATGCCCTGAGCAATTTAAACAGTCCAAACTCAAGAGTACATCTTTTAATAAAATGTACAATCTTAAAGTGTGCGATTTTCACAAAGTTCTTTGATTCCAGTGTCCAAGTGCTGCCTAGCCTACAAGCTTTTTAACGCAGCCCTTTTGCGGTTCTGGGTATGTTTTAAAACATTGTCCAACCCAGAGACAATTTAAAATCACACAATGTCTTCGTCCACGATGTGGATTAATATTTCCCGATCTTCGGGGGCTGAGGGGATTTTGCAAACCCCTACACAAGTCATGAATAACGAGGCTGGCGACTAATTGCTTCTGAAGAAGATGAGCTTGTTAAGTTAAATTGGCTGGGAGATCGAAATGAGATCTAAACCATCCAAACCTGGGCGGATGCCTGGAATCCATTTCCCTGAGGCCATGTGTCCATTAAAACCATGGACAGTGGTCTGTGTATTGGGGGGGTGTATCAGAGAGCCGTTTTGGATAGCTCTCCCTCTCTCTCCTGCCCTCCACACAACGGAACATCAAGAGGAGCTGAGCCTTGCTCTTCCAACCGAGTCGGACTTCGACTCAGACTGGGATTCGCATGCCGCAAGGCCCGTACAGAACCAGGTAGCTGAGACGTATGGGATGAAGCTACAAGCAAGATCAAGGGCAATCTAGGTGAGCATTGCCAAGCCTGCACACCCAGAAGATCACTTAGCTGTGTGAAGGGGTGCCTGTATGTTCCTACCAAATCAGAGGGGGTTTAGTTTAGTTCACGGGAGGGTGTTTTTAGGCCATGGTAAGTCCGCACGGCAGGGGCTTGTTGGACAAGTCAGGGTTGTACTGTTTTAAACTGTACTGTTGTGTTCACACCGCTCGTACTGTATGCGAGTGGAATGGTTTTGTCAACCATAATAAACACTGTACGGGTGAGCCCGAAAACGCTGTCCGTGTTCCAATCTGTCCTCAGTAATCCCTAGTGTCCAGAACTTGTAGTAAGGGGGTTTGCATGCTCGCTACGGGCGGGACGAAACCACTTACAATAATTGGCGATTGCGGCAGGGCCTATATGAAATTGCCACCGCAGAAACCGGTTACAGCCCTTAACAACCACTTAAGTGCCTCTATAATGTCATTTTGAGGGGCCTTTCTAAGTTTAACACATTTCCCGTGTGCTGCACGTCTCCACTGGAACATGCCAGTTAATCCTGGTGGGCTCACAAGTGGATGGCGTATTAACAGCTGCAGCTCCACCATTAAAAAGAAGTTTTCAACAATGATAATTTGCAGGTGGCAGAACTTTGTTTTCTCAGGTCTGGAAGAACTTTTTGCAGGCCTACTCATTGTGGAAGTTTTGAAGCCGAGACCCATCTCCAGTGTGACCTCCTGGGAAACCCCTCTCCCCACCTTGACTGAGCGCTTCCTCAATTGGGGTATATACCTGCAGCATGGGAACCATTTATTTCCTTTATTCTTGGACCTCAGATTCGGATGAAGACCAGCCGCAGAAGCAGCAGAACCCGGAACAACAGCAGCACCAACAGCAGGAGCAACAACAGCAGCGCCAACCTGCTGCTCACCCACCTGAAGCTGCACAGGCCGGAAGGCGCCAGCGGAGGGAAAGATGTTGCTGCAGGAGATACCAACAAAACAGGGTTTACACACAAAGATGAGTTACATCAGCATGACTGAGCAGCAGTGCAAAAGGAGGCTCAGACATTTGCGAGAGGTAATGGGTGACATCTGCGCAATGCTGCAGCAAGACCTGGAGCCCAGAGGAACGGGTGGGCACCCCTTACCAGTGGCCGTCAAAGTCACCACTGCACTCAACTTTTATGCTTCAGGCTCATTCCAGGGATCAACAGCAGACATCAGCGGCATCTCCCAGGGCAGCCGCACACATTTGCATCACGCAGGTAACCGATGCCCTCTTTGCCAATGTGCACAATTACATCAACATCTCCAAGGATCAAGCAAATGTAACCGTGCGTGTGGTTGGATTTGCTAATCTGGCAGGCTTTCCAAGGGTGCAGGGCGTCGTTGACTGCACACGTGACCCTTAAGGCACCCCATCACAATCCAGGTATTTTTCTCAACCGCAAGGGCTTCCACTCCCTCAACGTGCAGCTGGTGTGTAACCACAAGAAGGAAATTTTGCATGTTTGTGCCAATACCCTGGCAGTTCCCATGACTCCTTCATCCTGTGGCAGTTTAGTGTTCCTCCGCTCTTCAGTCCACCAGGCCAAATTTGCAGATGGCTACTTGGAGATAAGGGCTATCCCCTGAAGACATGGCTAATGACGCCGTTGAGGAGGCCATCCAACGAAGCTGAGGAGCGCTACAGCTCCAGCTACATTTCCACCAGATCCATTATTGAGCAAACTATCGGCTTGCTGAAGATGCAATTCAGATGCCTTGTAGATCAGGTGGAGCCATGCAGTACTCAGCAGCCAGGGTCTCCAGAATCGTCGTGGTCTGCTGTGCACTTCACAACATGGCACAGCATCATGGCTTGCAGCTGCCTGAGGTACAAGTGGCTCATCGCATAGCCTCATCAGATGAGGATGAGGATGAGGAGGAGGAGGAGAGCGACAACCAACAGCTTGCAGAGGTGCACCAACCAGCGGCAGCAGCACGCGAGCACATTGCTGCCCGGGAAGCACAGGATGCACTCATCTTGGCCAGATTTGTATACGCTGCACAATCAAACACATTTGCCTCGCACCTTCTTACCACACCATCAACAATGGGCAAGAACCTACAGCTTCCTATCACTCTGACCACCATACTGACAATTCCAAGTCGCCCTGAGCCCTAAATATGGAAGTCCCATTTGCGAAATGACACAGCCCACAACTTCAACAATTTGCCATCAAGTTATTTTATCACATAAATTCACGGATGGCTTTTCAAAAATAAATACAACAGAACACCCAAGTGACTACCCTTGTGACTACCTGTGCTTTATCTTCCTCTTACGCGTGTTCCTATGTGGTGCTTCCCCTGTGGCTTCAGCAGATGTGGAGATCCCTTGCTCACTTTCTTGCTGCTCCTGCTTTGGCACCTTTGCCGGGTGTCCTCTGGGGTTAAGAGCCTGTGAGGACTCGGTAACAGTCTGCTGCTCCTGTGCAGGGGCTGAGACGCCAATCTCAGTTGGGTGAGGACTCTGGTGGGGCTCTGACCGAGGGCTCTGCAGTGGCATGGTTGTGTGAGTGCTTGGAGAGGAGCCCCCACTTCCTTGTTCTCTTCCACCAACATCCCTTTCATGGGTCAACCCCACTTCAGAGCTAGCAAGTGGCTTGACAGCACCTTGCTGCACTTCAGGGGGCCATGAGGATCCGTTTCTGCACTGGAAGTCCTACTCCAGAGGACTTACATGAAGGTCTGGTTTCTATGCTCAATAGCTGATCATCGCTCCTCAAGAGATGTCAGTCTATTCTGAAAAATGACCATGTTTTCAAGACCCTGGCGACTTAGCTCCTTCATGGCCATAGCCATCCTTTCCTCTACCGTAGCCATCCTCTCCTGTACAGTAGCCAGCCTTACCACGGAGGTAGCCATCCTTCCCACGGAGGTTGCCATCCTTTCCATGGTGATGCGTTCATGCGCCAATGCCTCCACAAAGGCTCTGCTCATGTTAGCGATGGACTCCTCCATTCGCTCCACACTCGCAGCGACCCTGGAGAAAAAACCTGCCAGAGACTCCTGCACCTGTTCCTGGAGTTCCAGCACCACTCTCCTTCTGGATGGACCCGGAGGCACAGGGGTGACATGCAGCTGCGCCAAGCTGGGAGAGTCCTACGCCCTCCGACGAGGACTCTCCACTGCTGCCCCTGTCTCCACCATCTGCTGATGCTTACATGTGAGCTGTGATACACCAGGTGACAACACTACTCTATGTCCCGAAGGTCCCACTGAGGTGTGAGTGTCTACGCTAGTGCTGGGTGCACTTAATTCTGCTGAGGCTACGCCCTCAGAGGTTGCAGCTTCCTCTGAGGAGTCTGGTGGCTCAGGCTCTTCCTCCTGGACAGTAGGGACGGGGGCTGTCCGGTGGGGGAGTAAAGGAAAGAGTTAGGCATGTGAGATCAACATTGCATGCACATTGAATTGTGCAGATGATCATAAGTGCAGATGAGCATTAGAATAAAGGTCAGTCACTCATGCAATGTCAATGAGAGAGATGCAAAACTATTCTGTCACCAGCTTGCTCTGTTGCGCCCGTCTGTCCGTCCCCCACTTGCGCATCCTCCTTGACTTTCACGATCTCCAGGGCCACCTCCTCTGCACTGGTGAGCTGGGATATTGAGGGTGGCTCTCCTCCTGTCCTCGCCCTTTCCCTCTTATTGTGAGCACTCTTGTCCTGCAATGAGGGACACAAGTGGAGTTTGAGTGAGAATGAAGGAGTGAGTGTAGAGAATCCATAGCATAGATGCTTAGAAGGGCACAAAGATGGAGTGAGGTCCCAAGACTGTAATGATATCAGCAAATAGTGATGGTATTTGCCTGTTTGATTATTATGCCTTACCAGCATATTTGCCTGTTTGATTATTTATGCCTTACCAGCAGAGGGCATGTGAGAGAGAGAGTTTAGTTTTAGTTTCGCTTTAGATGGATCTCTAACATGGTGGCCTAGAAATTCGGTTGTGGGTCCGCCAGGGCTTTAGCGCCCGAAATTTTGCGCCGGCGTTAATGCCGCTGCGCCCGACGAAAATTCGGTTGCCCCGGGCCCAGATGGCGGTGGGCGCTAATGGAGGGTTTTTGCGCCTCACTATGGGCGTTCAGTGCAGTTTTGAGGCGCTAATCCCTCTCTGCGGCACCCGAGGCGGTGCGGCAGGCTGGGGTACTGCAGGCCTCCTCCTTCTGTTAAGGAGGAGCTGCCTGCAGCCGACCGCTGGCCAGTCGATTCGCCCGACAAATGAGCCCGGCACCTCGGGGAAGAGCCGGGCTCGCGGGCCACACACATCAGTGCCGCGGGGGGGTGGTGGAGGAGTCCGGGGAGGGAGGTGCGGGCAGGCGGCCGCCGGGAAAGCGGCCGGCCGCCGCTCCACCTTTATGCGCCGGCGCAAAGGTGTGTAACATCCCTTTCAACAATCGTTGGTTGCGGCTGCCACGGGCGAGGCGGCCGCAACTGAATTTGGGCTTGGGGCCGGGTTACCACGGCAACCGGGGCGCTGCGCACACCGATGACGTCATCGGTGCCGGCGCAGCGCTACCGGCTAACGCCGATGGTAGGGCCCAACGCAATTTCGTTACCAGCTATAATTACGGCGCAAGACCCTCTAACGCCTCTAATTGGGCGCTAACCCCACCGAATTTCTAGGCTGGTGTCTCCAGTAATTCTGTTAACATAGTTGAACAAACTTTAGATTAAAAGACATTCTCTTTCATCAATGTGTCGTCATTGAACCCACATACAAATCAATACATGGTGTCAGAACCGGGATTGAAAGAGATGAAGAGGAAAAATCTGAATTAAATCAGCTCTCCACATATTAGCAAGCCAAAAGAGAACATCGTTACTTACCTTTGGAGAATAGCTAACGAAGTGAAAAATGGTAGGATTACACCCACCGGCAAAGCTTCAGTTGACAGGTAATGTGGCTGACAATTGGAGGAAATTCCAATAACGTTTGGAGTTGTATTTAGCAGCAATCGGAGCTGAAGAGAAAAGTGATAAAATGAAAGCGTGTGTTCTTACATGTCGTGGGTGATGAAGCGCTGGAGGTGTATAATAACTTCACATTCGCTGTTGATGGAGACAAAATGAAGCTGGATAAAATAATGGAACAGTTTCAGGCCTACTGCATACCTAAACATAACGTGGCATTTGAGAGGCACAGATTTTTCACATGTGTACAGAAAACGGGAGAGACTATTGATCAGTATGTGACTGAACTGAGAAACCGAAGCAAAACATGTGAATTTGGGGGGCTGACAGACTCGCTGATAAAAGACAGACTGGTGTGTGGTATTCCAGATAATGGTCTAAGGGAAAGACTGCTAAGAGAGCAAAATCTAGACCTGGGAAAAGCCATAGCACTGTGTAGGGCTACAGAGACTGTGAAGTCGCAGGCAAAGGAGCTGTTCAGTGACAGTAGCTGCAACGTGGATGCAGTGAGAAAGAACGGACACAAACTGTTTAACAAAAAGAGCGCCAATGTGAAAAAAGAGGCGTGGCCAGCGAACAAAAATGAAAGGGGCAATCGAAAGTCATGTAGTCGGTGCGGTACACAGCATCCACCAAAAAAGTGTCCAGCATATGGTAAAACATGCAATAGTTGCAACAAAAACAACCATTATGCCCGTTGCTGTAAGAACCAAGCGCAACAAAGCAAGGCCCATGCAGTAGATGAAAGCGAGATAGAGGAGTTCTATGTGGATGTTGTGTCTGAAAACAAAAAAGAAAAAAGAGACTGGATGTTGACACTAAAAGTGAATGACATACACATTCCATTTAAATTGGATACTGGAGCGCAAGTTAATGTGATATCAGAGACTGATTTTAAGAAAATTAGACCCAGACTAAAGATACATGGAATAAAAGTGAAAGTGACAGGATACTCAGGTACTAATATACCAGTGAAAGGAAGATGCATTGTCAAAGTGACACACAAGGACAGAGAGCACACGCTAGCATTAATCGTGGTGCCAAAGGATGTGCAGGCCATATTAGGTTTAATAGCCTGTGAGAGACTGAACCTGGTAAAGAGAGTCCTCGTTGTGGAAAGCGAAGGAGAGACAGTCTATGATGAACTCATGAAAGAGTACAACGACCTATTTCAGGGTCTAGGCTGCCTTTGAGGAGAACACACGATCAGAGTAGATAAAAGTATGCCAACGGTCATACATCCATGCAGAAAAGTTCCGTTTGCTCTTCAAAAGCAACTGAAGGCAGAGTTGGACAGGATGGAAAGCCTGAACGTGATTCAGAAGATAGATGAGCCAACTGAGTGGGTGAGTTCCCTCGTCGTTGTGGACATAAAGAATGGAAAGCTCAGAATTTGCCTGGATCCAAGAGATCTAAACAGAGCAATAAAGAGAGAGCAATTCAAGCTTCCTACACATGAGGAAATCATGTCACAGTTTGCAAATGCAAAGTATTTCAGCAAATTAGATGCATCATCAGGATTTTGGCAGATAAAACTGGACGAGGTAAGTTCAAGACTGTGCACATTCAACAGTCCATTTGGCAGATACAGATTCCTAAGGTTACCATTTGGCATTGCCTCAGCTCCTGAAGTGTATCACAAAACTATCCATATGATCTATGAGCACCTGGAGGGAGTTGATACATCAATGGATGACATCATAGTATGGGGAACCACGAGAACTGAGCATGACGAGAGACTGAAAAAAGTGCTGGAAGCAGCAAGGAAAACAAACCTGAAGCTGAATAGAGAGAAATGCCAGCTCGGGGTGACAGAACTGACATTCGTGGGAGATATCCTTAGCAGTGAGGGCATCAGACCAGATCCCAGAAAGGTGCCCACCATTGAGAATATGCCAAAGCCACAATGCAAAAAGGACGTGCAGAGGTTTAATGGAATGATCAACTACATGGGTAAATTCATATCCAACCTCTCAGAAAAGATGGCGCCACTGAGACGACTAACTGAAAAGAACATAGAATGGGAATGGAATCATGAGCATGAGAAGTCATGGAGCGATCTAAAGAAACTGCTCACAGAGGAACCAGTTCTGAGGTTTTATGACCCAGCGAGACCCATCAAGATATCATCAGATGCATCACAGAGTGGGCTCGGTGCTGTTCTTCTGCAAAAATATGACTACTGGCAACCTATTGCATATGCATCGCGCTCAATGACAGACGCGGAGACGCGATATGCTCAAATAGAAAAGGAGCTGCTCAGCATCACATACGCCTGTGAAAGATTTCACCAGTTTGTGTCAGGACAAGCAATCAGTGTAGAGACTGACCATAAGCCCTTGATTGCATTGTTCCAAAAGCCACTAAATAGCTGTCCACTTAGAATACAAAGAATGATGATCAGGCTGCAACGCTATACACTGAATGTTGCGTACACACCGGGTAAGCTGACACGTTGTCCAGAGCTGTTGACCCAAGTGAGCCCGCAAACACCAAAATGGATGAAAAAGTGAATGCCTACGTGGACATGATCTCAAGTGCACTGCCCATAGCAGATGCAAAAATGGAGCTCATAAAGACTGAGACAAACAAAGATGAAACAATGAGATGACTGAGGAAAAGCATCTTGGATGGATGGCCCAACATGAAGCAAGACTGCTCACCTGACATGGCAGAGTACTGGAACTGCAGGGCGGAACTATCACTGGTCGAAGACATCATCTACAAAGGAAGTAAAATAGTTATCCCAAAGAGTCTGAGAAAAGAGATGCTAAAAAGATCCATGGAGGACATCTGGGAATCGAAAAGTGTAAGAAAAGAGCACGAGAGGTGATGTACTGGCCACGAATCAACCAAGATGTGACAAATGAGGTGTCAAACTGCACAATATGCCTGAAATATTGAGCAAGCAATCCTGTAGAACCACTAAAGCCACACCCAGCGCCAGACAGACCTTACCAGAAGGTAGGCGCTGACCTATTTGTATGTCAAGGGAAGGACTATCTTGTAGTCACAGACTATTACTCCCTGTATCCAGAGGCGTGTAGACTGTGCACCACCACTGCAGATGCTGTGATAACATGTATGAAAGCCATATTCTCCAGACATGGCGTGGCAAGCGAGGTCTTCACAGGCAACAGACCCCAGTTTTACAATGCAAGTTTCCGACACTTTGCCAAAGAGTGGGACTTTGTCCACACAACGTCAAGTCCTCACTATCCACAGTCCAATGGACTAGTGGAAAAATCGGTCCAGACAGTGAAAAGACTGATGTACAAGGCAAAAGACAGTGGAACTGACTTCTACCAGAGCATGCTTGTATACCGCACAACGCCGCTCGAGTGTGGTATGTCACCAGCCCAACTCCTTATGGGATGTCTGCTAAGGTCAAACCTACCCATCCCGGAGAACCTCCTGAAAACAAAAGAGGGGGAGAAAGTGAGGAAGTTCAAAGAACAACAGAAAGAAAAGCAAAAGTACTACTATGACAGAGGAACACAAAACCTACCTGAACTCCACACTGGTGACCAAGTAAGGTTCAAAGACAAAACAAACATATGGACTCAGAAGGGAACTGTCCTGAGTGAAGTTCAACCAAGATCATACACCATTCAGACAGATGAGGGTGCTGTTCTGAGAAGAAATCGTCAGGATCTTCTCATGGGACCAGCCACAGCAAGTCAAAAGACTGATACTGTTGAACAACCTGATCACACAGCAGGTCAGAAGACTGATACTGTTGAACAACCTGATCACACAGCTGAGAAATCATCATCTGAGGCAACAACTCCGATTCAATGACAATCAATCAGAAAATCCTCAAGACACGTGAAGCCTCCTGAGAGACTCATTGAGCAAGTTTAAGGACTCTTGTTATAGAAGGAAGTAATGTTATCTTATTCTCTCTTCAAGTTCTAGTGTATTTACATATTTCAGGTGAACACACAAAACAAGGTTAAAAAACCTTGATCATGATAATGATAATGTAAGTTCATTAAGTGTTACAGTTAAAATGCAGAGTAATACAAAGAAAACATGTTGTTAGATGAAAGTAAAATACTTTTGTTTTAAGAAAGGGAGATGTAATGATATCAGCAAATAGTGATGGTATTTGCCTGTTTGATTATTATGCCTTACCAGCATATTTGCCTGTTTGATTATTTATGCCTTACCAGCAGAGGGCATGTGAGAGAGAGAGTTTAGTTTTAGTTTCATTATAGATGGATCTCTAACATGGTGTCTCCTGTAATGCTGTTAACATAGTTGAACAAACTTTAGATTAAAAGACATTCTCTTTCATCAATGTGTCATCATTGAACCCACATACAAATCAATACAAAGACCAAGGGCCCTCCCTGTGAGTTGTAAGTTGTTGTCATAGCATCACACTGATAGGGAGTGTGAAGGCTGCATAGTTAAGTGAATATGAACATAGAGAGAGAGGGAATGGTTAAGGGTGCAGGGATGTAAGTGTCAAGTGGGATGTGGAGGAGGAGGTTGACAAAGCAGAGTGCTGTAGATGAGAGGTGATGGGGATCAGATTGAGGGTCATGGTGATGGAATACTCACTTTTCCTGTGCAGAGAAGGTCATGAAACCTCTTTTTGCACTGCAGCCAGGTTCTGCTGCACATTGAAATGGCACTGACCACTTGTGCCACTTGCAGCCACACAGCTTTGGTCTGTTGCGGAGGTTTATTCCTCCCAGAAGAAGGAAACAGCACTTCCTTATTAGCTCTTGCTCCCTCCACCAGAGCTTGGAGGGAGTCCTCATCAAAACGGGGCGCACACTTTGGTTTGTAGCTTGCCATGGTTGGTCCACTAATCCCTCAGAAGTCTAATCAAAATGTTGTAAGGCAGAAAATGAACCAAGTCTGCTTGCAGGCCTTAAATGCAGCTGCATAGATGACATAATCAGAGGCGAGTTTCAGGGCCAAAAGACTCATTGGGCCAGGGCTTCCCACACACTGGGAATCAAGTGCCCAATTCGGGCAAAATCACTCAATTGCCCCGCCTCACATCGGAGGCGGGGGTGGGACCCGCCGACCACCTGACCCAACCCCAGCCCACTCCCAATGTCAAAATCCAGCCCCTAGTGTCGTTCCCAGTCCTCATGCCTCCTTTACTGAACTTCTCAAACAAAGCTTTCAACATCAAGCAGTCTAAAAGTAAACAATAGGAAGTATCTCTCACTCGCCCTCTGCAACACCTAAGAGAATTTGAGGGCTTAAGGTGGGAAGAAAAGTTTGGAAGGGGAAATGGCGCCTGCATCTGGTAGGGAGCAAGTAGAGGTGGTGGGGCATTTGTGACTGGAAGGAGAGGGTGGACCAGTTTGGGAGTCCTTAGAGTGGATGAGCAGAGTTGGGCATAGAAAAAGCCTGTTGCCTCGGAACACTCAAGATAGGTAGGCCTGGGAATACTTGTAACAGGTAGAGCCCAATTATGAATTTTTGGGGCCATGGGTACGAAGAACAATGGGGGGCCGTTGCACAACCCACCCACCAGATTCATTCAAATCTAACCCAGCGGAGATGGCTGGTCTGCTGCTTTCTGGTACTGGGGTCAAAGGCGTTGGTGGCAGCTTCTTGTTCCAATGGGATCGGGGCAGGGGAAGCTGAACTCCTCGGGCTGTAAAAGACAGGGGCCTAGAAATTTGGTGGGCTGCGCCACCAGTTAGCGCCTAAAGAGGGCACTCAGTGGCTTTAGCGCCACTGGCCACGCCTCCCGCGAAATTTAACGGGGCGCTAATGGCGGCGTTAGCCTGTAGCGCTGCGCCGCCACCGATGACGTCATCAGTGTGCGCAGCACCCCGCTACTGCCCCGAACACGATCAGTTCTTGGGGCCTACCTGTGGCGGTAGTGGCGCAAATTAAAGGGGAGGTGCGGGGCGGCCATTATTTTCGGTGGCCGCCTGCCAGCACTTCCTCGCGCCGCCCTCCCCGGCATCCTGATCCCCCACCCCAGCAGTGCCGGCTGTGTCCCGAGAGCCCGGCACCTCTCCTCGGTGCTGGGCTCTTTTGCCGGCACTCGCGATTGCTGATCATGCTTGTGCAGGCCCCTCCCCTTTAAGAAGGGGAGGAAGGCCTGCAGTACCGCAGCGCACCGTGCCGCAGCATGTGGCACTGCAGCACGTTGTGCTGCGATACTCAGTTTCAGCGCCCCAAGGCGGACGCAGGGCACCTCGAGCAGTGCCCCGCTTCCGTTTGGGGCACTCAAACTGAATATCCCGCAGGCGCTCCCGGCTCCTTCCGGGGCAGGACTTCCGGCGCCCAGGCGAGCTTGGCACCCCAAACGGAGCGCCACCGAATTTTTAGGCCAGGCTTTCTATTGGACACAGCTCACCACCCCTGGGCATGGGCCCCATAAACTGATCTGTCAATACGCCCTGATAACAGGCATGCTGGGCAGTGTTCCATGTGGGTATGCAGGCTTGGGTGCAGAGCAAAGCACCTGGCCACGGGAAAAGATGGGGGCCAAAACAGTGACTGAATCTTGCAACTGATTAAGAACCAATCAGAGGAGGATCCTTGCAACAGTCAGAGTTCAAAGTTAGTTATTGTGTGACTACTATAGACCATTGTCTTCTCTTCTTCTTCTTAGGCAATGCCTCGGAACCGAGGATGACTTGCTTCCACACTAAAAATGAGTTCTCAGGTGACTGATGAGTCCAATGCGGGACCTACAGTCTCTGTCACAAGTGGGGCAGACAGTGGTTGAAGGGGCGAGTGGGTGGGGTGCTTGGGTTGACGTGCGCTTCTTCCGCTGTTTGCGCTTGGCTTCCGCTTGCGCCCAGCGAAGAGACTCGAGGTGTTCAGCGCCTTCCCGGGTGCTTCTCCTCCACTTTGTGCGGTCTTGGGCCAGGGATTCCCAGGTGTCGGTGGAGATGTTGCACTTTTTCCAAGGAGGCTTTGAGGGTGTCCTTGGAGCATTTCCTCTGCCCACCTGGGGCTCTCTTGCTGTGTCGGAGCTCCGAGTAGAGCGCTTGCTTTGGGAGTCTCATATCGGGCATGCGGATGATGTGGCCCATTCATCGGAGCTGATCAAGCATGGTCAATGCTTCGATGCTAGGGATGTTGGCCTGAGCAAGAACACAGACGTTGACCATTAAGAGTGCACAAAACAAATTGAAGGATGGACTGACAGACAAAAGGATTTTTTTAAATTTAGCTATACATTATAATGTCTAATGGCTGCCTGCCTTGTCACCCTTACAACACTGTACTGCCCGTACCTTCCAGAAGGGACTTACTGCTGCCTTCCAATGGCTGCCGACACCATTCAAATACCATCAATGTCAAAAAATCAGATACTCCAAGGGATTTACTTTCTCCTTGTGGAGTGGTTACCACTTCCATGCTAAATCTTGTTTGTGCTACCTTAATGCATTCATTAACTTGTTTTTGCTGCACAGAGGAAATTAAACCCTTAAATCAATTTATGAATATCTGACAGGTCTACAGCACCCAGCAAGTATAATACCTGGTGCCTGCATGTGCCTAGGAATTAAATATTTAAACCTAAAAAAATTATGAACAGAAATTTAATCACAGAAAATTAATCTGCCAAGTTCAACTTGAATCCTCCTCACTTAGCTAGGCTCCAAGGTGGAACTGTGCTGTGCCTCAGAATGTAAAATTGAAATCACCGTACAACCAATTGGGAAATTCAGAACTGGTTATTTGATTTCTGGCAGGAGTCCATGCTCACTCCAGGAAGCAGTAGGACAGGAGTTGTTAAAGTACTTTACAGCTATCTTTCTGGGGCACTTCAGCGCACTAAAGGAAACATAATTAGTGCAAACTGCTATGTGATATATTTCTGTGTCAATTTAATCAAATGAAAGATGATAAAACCCTTGTAGACGTTATACTGTATTTGTATGGTTTCTAAATCCCCCCCTCTTAAAAATGAATATAGCTGTCATGTGCAGCCATGTTTCTTGTTTCATCATTATTTTTCAAATTCAAGTGGGATTCCTTGCAGGGCGTCAGGGCTACTCAGCTCCTGTCCCAGCCGCTGATTTGCTCAGTCCCCGAGACCCGCTGTTCTGCCACGCCAGACTCCGGGGGCATGTAGGGTCAGGGGCCAGCTGCGGAGCTGGAACATTGGTGATGGGCCTACCTGGCCAGCGAGGGGGAAAGGTCAGGACCTGGAGTCACTGAATGGAATTGAGTGGGACACTGGGCTGGAAGAGATACAGGGAATAGGGCCAGGCAGAGGCAAGATGCAAGAGAACTGCAATTACTGCAACAACAAAAAATCAGATCCAGCAAGTCTGCTCCTGCAGGTCACGTGGTTCTCATGGACCAATCAGATCACTCGAACGGTAATCAAGGCATTTGTCACATGATTGCCATGGGCCAGATTGCTGGAAAATGACTGAATGCGCTAATTAGTTGTCTTGAAGAGGACACAATTTATTAAAGCTATTTTAGCAAACCTGCATCAGAACCACCCTCAAACCAGCTCTGAGCTGCCTCCTTATGAACGACGCCTCAGAGATGTGCAGGTTTGTTATCCTGGGCCTATTGATTCTGTTGGGAGGGTAAGGGTCCCTGCGCATTCGCCTTCTTCTCGCCACTCTCCCAGCAGCTGCAGCTCCTTGTGTTCCTTCCACCTATTGGTGCTGTTCCTCTTCCTGTAGCCAGAATGGGATTGTTAGCCGGATGCTCATTTTAATTTTTAAAAAGTGTGTTGCCAGTACCTCAGGAAGCACTTCACATCCAATGAAGTACTTTTGAAGTGTTGTCACTGTTGTACTGTAGGAATGCATATAATTATATAAAGTGTCCCTTTAAGTAGCACTGGAAATGGCTGCCCCCTGACATGTTCCACCCATGATTTGTGGGCAGGCTGAGAAGGTCATGGTAGCAGCACTCATTAACATAGAAATTGCGTTGGTGTCTTAACTGCTACAGATAGGGAAGGAAGGATAGGAGGTGGTGTGGAGAATGTTACAGTACTGGAGAGAGAGGACATCCTGGAGGGGTCAAGGACAGAATCTATATGGCTAGAGTTAAGAAATAATAGAGGTGCCATTACACTGCTAGGTGTATTCTTTAGGCCACCAACTACTGTAGTGGGAAAAATATGGAGGAGCAAATTTGCTGAGAAATTACAGAGAGATGCAAGAACTATAGGGGGAAAAATTTAGTTGGTTAGCACCTCTCGTTAGCACCTCCGGGGGGCGGTAATGGGGCGCTAACGACTTATGACCTGTGCGCGGCGATTTTAGCGCCACCCGCGAAATTCAACTGGCGGTTTGTGGTGGCGCTAAACACTACTGCCACGATTTCCTGCGCCTGGAAATGGTGACATCATCTAAGCAGGCATCACCCCGGTAGCGCCCCGGACCGGAGATTGATTCTCGCCCCTGCTTCAGTGCCTGCCGCAAGGAACGACAGGAAGAGGAGGATGGTTTGTGTAATGTATATACCTTTAAGGGGGGAACTACTTTTTACAGCTCATGTATACTGCAGTACTGGCAGTAACCACACCTGTATATAGCACAGAGTAGTAATCTGTACAGTTCAGTTCCAGAGTGAGCCACGTTGAGTAAACACCTGTTGTACCGTTCCCCTGCAGTCTTGTGTCTTATTACTCTCGGACACAACATTGGCGACGAGGCAAATTCGATCCTACCTGTAACTCTGCATCACCTCCCAGGGATTCGTTCCTGGAGACCAGTAGATTGGAGGTCAAGGCCAGAGACACGGGCGCCGACCACAGGCAACCGCCCAGTCATCCAGCAGAGACTCGAGAATTGAGGGGGAGGCAGTTGAGAGCCAGGCTTGGCTTTCCAGTCGTGGTGGTCCAGCAGAACGGGCTGGCAACAGGTAGTGCGCAGACCCTTCCCGGACAGCGGTGGGCTAGAGCCCGACCAAGCGGCACAGCAAAGGGCCGAGCAGCGTCAACGGGGGAGAGAGAGAGAGGGCAGAGCGCACAGGGTGCAGCCGGTGTTCAGGGGCCGAGCAGCGTCGAGGAGAGGGAGAGAGATGCGCAGAAATCCGCGAGGCACCGCCATTGCCACAAGGACCGCCGAGAGCGGCGTTGGCAGCAGCGCAGGAGAAGCGTGCGAAACCTATAGGGTGCTGCCATTGCCACGAGGACCGCCGAGAGCGGCGTTGGCAGCAGCGGGGGAGGAAGGAAAGCACGGGAGACGCCATTTTAAGCCATTTGAAACCACACCCAAAATGCCGAAGAGTGGCAGTATCACTGCATTTGACAATGAAGTCGAAGATTGGACTACATATGTCGAACGAATAGAGGTATACTGCAAGGCAAATGAGATGTCAGATAAAAGCGCAGGTATTGTTAAATTTAATGGGTGCAAAGACGTATGGCTTATTACGAAATCTAGTAACCCCAGCGAAGCCAGTGGAAAAGAGTTTTGGAGACATAGTGACGATACTACAGGAACATTTAAACCCCACACCGCTGCTGATAGCAGAAAGATTCAAGTTTCACAAACGTAACCAGCATAACGATGAAAGCAATGCTGAATATTTAACAGAACTGCGCAAACTATCGAAACACTGCCAGTTTGGAACGGGACTGGCAGATACCTTAAGGGACAAGTTTGTGTGTGGGCTTCAAAGTGAAGGAACCCAGAAATGGCTTTTATCTGAAAAGGACCTTACGCTGGACAAGGCTTTCAGCATTGCGGTATCATATGAAGCAGCAGCACGGGGTGCTGCAGAGATACAACAGAGACCACAAGAATATGGCACAAACTAAATGTCATACAGAACACAGAAGTGCTTTCAATGCAGCAGAACACCACACGACCACAATGATTGCTGGTTCAAAGACAAAGTGTGCAGACAGTGTGGAAAAGTAGGACACATAGCACGAGTCTGCAGGTCAGGAAAGAAAACCAGCAATAAGAAATCTCCAAAAGAAAAGTACAAGAAGGTACATAAGGTGACGGAGAATAGTTCAGACGAACAAAAGAGTGATACCGACTCCGAAAGCAGGGAGCTGAGTTGTCTGAAAGTACATAATGTGATCAAAACGGAGGATCACCGAACCATTTGGGTCACTCTCAAGATAGCTGGAGTCCAGGTAAAAATGGAATTGGACACAGGATCAGCCCTAACAGTCTGACTGTTACTGACGGGACTACGAGCGGCTATTTTCACACATACCCTTGAGAGAAACAAAAATTATTTTGAAGACGGACACGGGGCAAAAAGTCTACCCCAAAGGAAAAATAAGGGTGACCGTTATATATAATGGTAAGGAAACACCAAAACTAGACCTGTATGTATTGCAGGATGGAGGACCACCATTACTGGGACGGGAATGGATCCGGAAAATACAGCTGGATTAGCATTCCATACAAGCACTGACTGTGGCTGACAAAAAGGATGACGACATCACACCTGGGCGACTGTCAAAGATCCTAACCGACGCGCAAGAAGTGTTCCAGCAAGGACTCCGAACACTAAAAGGCATGCCAGCAACAATTAAAATCAAAGAAAACACAAGTCCAAAATTTTTTAAGGCCAGACCGGTACCTTATGCGATCCGCCCAGCCGTCGAAGCAGAGCTGGAGAGTTTGGAACGTTCAGGAGTACTGTCCAAGGTAGACTGGAGCGAGTGGGCTACACCCATCGTCCCTGTGATTAAAAAGTCATTGAGCAGCACGCCTGGGGAACCAAGGAAGGTTCGCATCTGTGGGGACTTTAAGGTAACAGTGAACCCAGTCCTTCACACCGTACAATATCCACTTCCGTGGATTGAAGATATTTTCGCCTCGCTATCTGGAGGGAAACACTTCACTAAGATTGATCTGGCCCAGGCGTATCTGCAAATGGAGGTAGAAGAAGGATCAAAAAAATACCTCACAATCAACACCCATAAAGGTCTCCACCAATACAACCGGCTGGTATTCGGGGTAGCATCAGCCCCGGCTATTTGGCAAAGGGCAATGGAACAAGTCCTGCAAGGGATCCCAGGGACCCAGTGTTATTTGGACGACATCCTGGTCACGGGCGAAAATGACAGTGGTCACCTCGCCAACCTGGAGCAGGTGCTCACTAGATTGAAGGAATATGGGCTCCGAGCTAACCACCCCAAATGCGAGTTTTTAAAAAAACAGATCTCATATTGTGGCCACGTTATCGATAAAGAGGGGTTACATAAGTCCCCAGAAACGATTGAGGCAGTAGTCAAGGCTCCAGCACCGGAAAACGTGTCACAACTGAGGTCGTTCCTCAGGCTGGTAAACTACTACCATAAGTTCTTGCCAAATTTGTCTACAATACTACACCCACTGAACACCCTACTGCAAACTGGGGTGCCATGGAAGTGGAGTGACGAATGTAAATGAGCTTTCTAGAACAGCAAAACACTATTCACAACGAAAGAGGTATTGGCCCATTTCAACCCAGCACTACCAATTCGGTTGGAGTGTGATGCGTCACCCTATGGCATTGGAGCGGTGCTGTCGCACAAATTCTCGGACGGCACAGAGAGGCCTTTGCATCACGATCACTAACCTCAGCCGAGCATAACTACGCCCAGATTGACAGGGAGGCCCTCAGCCTAGTGTGGGGAGTGAAAAAGTTCAATCACTATCTGCACGGGCAGAAATTCACCTTGCTGACTGATCACCAGCCTCTTGTCTCCATTTTTAGTCCGAAGAAGGGCATTCCGGTGATGCCTGCGCAACGACTACAAAGATGGTCACTCTTTCTAGGGGCGCACCACTATGAGATTGAATATAAGGTCACGAAACAGCATGGAAATGCTGATGGGCTATCACACCTGCCACTGCCTACTGCGGAGGAAGCACCAGCAGTGGATCCTGTCGAAATATTTCATTCGACTATAGTTGAATACCTACCGGTAACTAACGCTCGTATAGAACAGGAGACCCGAAATGACCCGACACTGTCTCGGGTATATGATTTGACGGTGAAGGGATGGCCAGCACATGGCGACTCACTGTTGCCAGCACTCTCGACAAGAAGAGAACAGCTGTCAGTGTGCCGGGGGACTTTGATGTGTGGATCCCGAGTGGTAATTCCACCCAAGTTAAGGGATAGAGTGCTCAATGAGCTTCATGAGGGTCATCTGGGAGGGGTAAAAATGAAAAGCCTTGCCAGGGCTTATGTGTGGTGGCTGGGAATCGATAAACAAATCGAGGAGCTGACCAAGAGTTGCTCAGGATGTCAGAAAGTCCAAAATGCACCACCACATGCCCCTCTACACCCATGGGAGTGGCCCTCATCTCCATGGCAACGGGTGCATATTGATTTTGCTGGTCCATTCATGGACTCAATGTTTTTAATAGCCGTGGATGCGCATTCGAAATGGCCTGAGGTCATCAAAATGTCCTCCACCACCACGGAGAGAACTATTGCAGTCCTACGGACCATTTTTGCCAGGAATGGCTTGCCAGAACAGATTTGCTCCGATAACGGACCACAGTTTGTGTCCGAAGAGTTCCGGAGGTTTATGAAGAAGAATGCGGTAAGGCGTTACACATCCGCCCCGTATCATCCAGCCACAAATGGATTGGCTGAGAGGTTTGTACAAACCTTTAAGAAGGCAATAAAGGCTATGTACAATGACAACATTCCGCTGCAGCATAAGGTGGACAATGTAGTGTATGTGCCTTTAAGAGCCCCATGTGTACTGTAATGCCGGTAATGGCCACTTGGGCTATATAAGCCTGTATATTGTGTTGTATCAGTTAGTTCGCCTCCAGACTTTGTTTACTAAACACCTATGAAACCAACTCCTGTCTTCAGTGTCTCTATCAACACACAGACACAACAGTGGCAACGAATTGGAAACGGACTTACCTGCAATTCGGCAGCACCTCAAGGACATCGATTCCTCTGGCGTCCAAAGTTGAAGAAAAATCAAGAAAAAGAAAAAGCTGTGGTTTCACCAGCTAGCCAAGCTGGTGGCAGGTACTGCAATAATTCTTCCTGGGCGTCGGGCTGGGGCTCCAGCGGCTGGCTCTACAGCTAGGCCAAGCAGCGAAAGCGGAGGCAGGCAGTAACAGACGGGGAGGGAGCACTCGGGAGACGGCCGGCGCTGCAAGCAGGTCTGCGTTCAGACCTAGAGAGAGAGTCCGGCGGGAACGAGTCTCCAACTGTAAATAAATAAATAAAAAGAACGGAAACCGCGGGAAACAGCGTTGTCATCGGCAGCAGCGGCGGGGGAGCGCAGGAAGCGCCATATCTTTTCTGCAGAAAAGAAAGAAAAGTGCGGGAAGCGCCATTTTATTTCTAGGATGCCTAAGTCTGGCAATATTGATGCTTTTGATAACGAGATAGAGGATTGGACCACATATGTGGAAAGAGTGGAGGTATATTGCACCGCAAATGGAATAGAAGATGAAAAAAAAGCTTCAGTACTGCTAAATCTAATGGGCGCAAAGACATGCGGACTGTTACGAAATTTAATCACTCCAGCCAAACCAAAGGACAAGAATTTTAAAGAAATTGTTGATACCCTACAGGAGCACTTAAACCCAACACCGCTGCTGATAGCGGAATGATTCAAATTCTTCAAGAGAAATCAACACAAGAATGAAAGTAACGCTGATTACCTCACCGAATTAAGAAAGCTATCAAAACACTGCCAATTCGGGGCAGGACTAGCAGATTATCTTCGAGACAAATTCGTCTGCGGTCTCTTAAGTGAAGGAACACAGAAAAGGCTGCTTTCTGAAAAGATTTAACACTGGACAAGGCTTTCAGTATGGCTGTATCATACGAAGCAGCCGCAAGAGGAGCTGCAGAGATACAACAAAAGACACAGGACTTCGGCACCCATGAAATGACACAGGGTTTCGAGAGATGTTATCGCTGCGGCAGATCCACCCATGACCAGAGGGACTGCTGGTTCAAGGACAAAGCATGCAGGCAATGCGGAAAGATTGGACACATTGCACGGGTATGCCGATCTGGACAAAAAAAATCCACAGACAGGAAAAAAAAAATCAATAAAGAAAAGTACAGAAAGGTACAAATGATGACGGACAGTAGCTCCGAAGACCAGAAGAGCGATAGCGACTCCGAAAACAAGAGACTAAGCTGTCTCAAATTACATAATGTAATTGCCAAAGATGATTACCAGACCATTTGGGTTACCCTCACGATAGCAGGGTCCCCAGTTAAAATGGAGCTAGATACAGGGTCAGCTCTGACCGTCATAAATCGACGGGATTACGAGCGGCTATTTCCGCATATACCTTTAAAAGACACATCCATTATCTTGAAAACATATACGGGGCAGAAAGTATACCCCAAAGGAAAAATAAGGGTGCCTGTTGTATACAACGGCAAGGAAATACAAATGTTGTATTTATACATTCTACAAGATGGTGGTCCACCGCTGTTGGGACGTGAATGGATCAGGAAAATACGTTTAGACTGGCACTCCATTCAGGCACTGAAGGTGACCAGTAAGAATAAAAACGATGATGACGTCATACCTGAACGATTAAAAGACATCTTGGCCAACGCCAAAGAAGTGCTTCAAGAGAAACTAGGAACCTTGAAAGGCATCACCGCCTCAATAAAAGTGGAAGATGCAGCAATTCCCAAGTTTTTTAAGGCAAGACCAGTGCCATACGCAATTCGTCCAGCAGTCGAGGCAGAGCTGGAGAATTTGGAAAAGGCAGGCGTATTATCCAAAATAGATTGGAGCGAGTGGGCAACACCCATCGTTCCAGTCATGAAGAAAGCATTGAATAATGATAAATCTGAAGAACAGAGAAAAATTCGCATCTGTGGAGACTTCAAGGTGACTGTAAACCCGGTCCTTCACACGGTACAGTATCCTCTTCCGAGGATAGAAGATATTTTCACCTCACTATCCGGAGGGAAACGTTTCACCAAAATTGACTTGGCACAGGCATATCTACAGATGGAGGTTGAAGAGACCTCTAAAAAATATCTCACGATAAATACACACAAAGGTCTGTACCAGTACAATCGACTGGTTTTCGGAGTAGCATCCGCTCCAGCTACCTGGCAAAAAGCCAATTTGGAGCAGGTGCTCACTAGGCTGAGTGAACGGGGCCTACGAGCAAATCGCCCCAAGTGCGAATTTTTCCAAAATCAAATATCATATTGTGGCCACATAATTAATAAGGAAGGGTTGCATAAGTCACCTGAAAAAATTGAAGCGGTCATAAAAGCCCCAGCACCTGAAAATGTTTCACAATTAAGGTCGTTCCTGGGATTAATAAATTACTATCATAAATTTTTACCGAACTTATCAACTCTTCTACACCCTCTTAATGAACTGCTACAAACAGGAGTAATTTGGAAATGGAGCGAAGACGGTAAACATGCCTTCCATAAATGCAAAGACTTAATTACGTCCAAAGAAGTTTTGGCTCATTACAACCCATCACTGCCAATCAGACTGGCGTGCGATGCATCCCCTTACGGCATAGGAGCAGTATTATCGCATAAATTCCCTGATGGCTCGGAATGGGCGATAGCTTTTGCGTCACGCTCATTGAACTCAGCTGAGCGTAACTATGCCCAAATCGACAGGGAAGCACTCAGCCTGGTATGGGGAGTGAAGAAATTCAACCATTACCTACACGGACAAAAATTTACCTTGTTGACTGACCATCAACCCCTCATCTCCATATTCAACCCTAAAAAGGGAGTTCCCATTATGACAGCGCAAAGGCTACAGAGGTGGTCCCTTTTTCTAGGGCACACTAATACAACATAGAAAACAAAGGATCAAAACAGCATGGGAATGCTGACGGGTTATCGCGCCTACCGTTGCCAACAGTAGAAGAAGCACCTACCATAGACCCAGCGGAGATTTTCCACTCTACCATAGTCTAATGTCTACCAGTAACAAATTCTGCCATTGAAAGGGAAACTAGAAATGACCCGACTCTCTCACGAGTCTACGATTTAACAGTGAAGGGATGGCCAGCACATGGCGAACCACTGTTGCCAGCATTCTTGCAAAGAAGAGAACAGCTGTCAGTGTGCCGAGGAACCTTGATGTGTGGATCCAGAGTGGTGATTCTACCCAAACTCCAGGATAAAGTTCTAAAGGAGCTTCACGAGGGGCATCTGGGTGGAGTGAAAATGATGAACCTAGCCAGGGCGTTTGTATGGTGGCCAGGTATCGATGGAGACATCGAAGAAATGACCAAGAGCTGCCTAGGATGCCAGAGGTCCAAAACGCTCCACCCCAAGCCCCTCTACATCCATGGGAGTGGCCCTCATCTCCCTGGCAAAGGGTACACATCGACTTTGCTGGTCCATTTATGGACTCAATGTTCTTAATCACGGTTGATGCACACTCCAAGTGGCCGGAGGTAATAAAGATGTCCTCCACCACCACGGAAAAAACCATCACAGTATTAAGGACCATATTTGCCAGGAATGGGCTGCCGGAACAGATCTGTTCTGATAATGGACCGCAATTTGTGTCCGAAGAATTCAGGAAGTTCTTAAAAATCAATGGGGTTAAGCAGTACACGTCGGCCCCATACCATCCCGCCACCAATGGATTGGCTGAAAGGTTTGTCCAGACCTTCAAGAAGGCCATAAAGGCCATGGGTAATGAAGACATAAAACTTCAGCACAAGGTGGATAACTTCTTGTTCGCATACAGGAATGCAACACATATGGTTACAAACCAAACTCCCGCCATGATGTTCTTCAATAGAAGCCTAAGATGCCGGTTGGATTTGATCAAGCCCAACATCAGAAGGGACGTGGAGAACCGACAATTTCAAGGCATGAATGAAAGGCCAACTAGAACCTTCCAGATAGGTCAACAAGTTTTGGCCCGGGACTACCGTACCGAGAAATGGCAGCCTGGAACTATCTGCACACGACTAGGACTGCTGATGTATACCGTGGACATTGGAGAAAGCATAATAAGGCGCCATGCTGACCAAATCATAGAGTCATCCGAAAAGAGACAACCTACACCACAACTCTATACGCCTAACGATGAAGTAGAGATACCCATATCTACCTCCGATCCGGTGATACTGGAACCCGATGAACCCGACACTGGCATTCAAGCCGAATCAGCCTTGCCAAAAGAACCTACTACACCACCAGAAACTACTACACCGCCGAGGCGTTATCCGGACCGAGTCAGGAAGCTTCCAGAGGGACTGACTTATAATTAATTAACTGCAGCAATGTGTAGATTATTTTTCTTGTAACATGTAATTAATAATTACTTAAAATATTATGTACTGGTTGGCTAAAAGGGGAGGAATTGTAGTGTATGTGCCTTTAAGAGCCCCATGTGTACTGTAATGCCGGTAATGGCCACTCAGGCTATATAAGCCTGTGTATTGTGTTGTATCAGTTAGTTCCCCTCCAGACTTTGTTTAGTAAACACCTATAAAACCAACTCCTGTCTTCAGTTTCTCTATCAACACACAGACACAACAGACAATTTCCTGTTCGCCTACCGGAATGCGACACATGCAGTCACCAACCAGGCCGCGGCCATGATGTTCTTTAACCGAAGGTTAAGATCTCGCCTGGATTTGCTCAGACCAAACGTACGAAGAGATGTTGAGAGTAAGCAATTCCAGCACATCCATGAGAAGCCAACAAGGAGCTTCAATGTAGGGCAACCAGTCTCGGCCCGCGACTACCGAACAGAAAAATGGCAGCCAGGAACAATATGCACACGGCAGGGCCCGCTAATGTACACAGTGGACGTTGGGGAGAACATCGTGAGACACCATACTGACCAGATCCTAGAGTCACAGGAACAAGTCAACCCCACGTCTCGCCCATACGTACCTGGTGAGGAACCCGACGTACAGGTCGCATCTACCCCAGAAACAGTAGCATCGGAAGCTGATGACCCAACCGACGACAGGGTGCCAGAATCGCCTCTGCACCAAGAGCGAAACACTCGGGAAAGGCGCTATCCAGAAAGGATCAGGAAGCCTCCCCAAAGACTGAATATATAAATGGACTATTTTCAGCTAACGTTGTATGTTAAAAGCGTTAATTGTAATTAGTTTGATATTTAATTGTTAAATGAGTGTTATGGTACTGTTAATCTAAAAGGGGAGGAATTGTAATATACCTTTAAGGGGGGAACTACTTTTTACAGCTCATGTATACTGCAGTACCGGCAGTAACCACACCTGTATATAGCACTGAGTAGGAATCTGTACAGTTCAGTTCCAGAGTGAGCCACGTTGAGTAAACACCTGTTGTACCGTTCCCCTGCAGTCTTGTTTCTTATTAGTCTCGGGCACAACAGTTTGCAGTCGGCTGGCAGCTGGGGGAGTGCTACTTAAAGGCGGTGCTTCCTGTTTTTTTCCTGTCAGCAATCAAATCTGCCTTCGCAAGTTGACAGAAGCAGAGAGGCGTTTGGAGAGATCTGACGGTTTCCTACTTGAAGGAGTTTTGCAAAACTTATCAGGTTCCCATTTCTCTTACCTTTGGTACTGCAACATTTACAAGAGTTAATGGGGGCTGTACAGGCATGGGGCCTCGCCCTCCAGCTTCACCAGCGGAGGTGGAAAGAAAGATTGGAAAACGTGGCCAGAGGGAGGAGGGCCAACAGGGCTCTCAACAGGAGAAATTACCCTCCCAGGGTATTCCAGGAGCAGTTCTCTTACACTCATCTGTCAGAGGAGCAGTGCCTTAGAAGGCTCCGCTTCAGCAAGGAGGTGGTCACAGGGCTCTGCCACCTCCTGCAACCAGAGCTCCAGCCTCAGCTCAGGACCAGGATGTCTCTCTCAGTGGCAGTGAAGGTCACAGTCACTCTTAATTTCTACGCCAGCAGCTACTTTCAGGTTTCAACAGGGGATATTGCCAATATAGAATCATAGGGGGAGAAATTCAGTATCGCCCCATATGGGGCGCAATTATCGGCCGGGCGCAAAGATTAGCGCCTGGCGCTAATAATCGCCTCCGACTGCAAACTTGGCTTTTATCGCCCCTGGAGGTGATTGGAGCGCTAAATCAGGTGCTACACAACTCTCTTAAGGCGCTAACGCCAAGGAACGAGGCGCTACCTCAGAGGGCGGGCGCAGCGCAGGTGCTGTCAGTTAGCGATTGAACACAGACACACTGGCGCCGGTCAGTTCTTAAAGGGGAGGGTCGATCTTGCTCTGCAGCCACACCCTGCGCACTGGAGCCTTGAATCTCGGCCTGGGCAGACCTGTGGCTAAATCTAGCAGCCAGACACTATGGAAAGGGCCAGGGAGTGAGCACAGCGCCTCTGAGAGCGGGCTTTGGAGGCTGTGGTTCACGGGGTGGAGCGCAGAAGATCCATTCTGTACCCAGAGAGTGGCAGGAGGCCTTTGCCACGCGAGTACAGAAGAGTGTGGAGGGAGGTGGCTCAAAGCGTTTCCTCAAGCAGCATAGTGCCTAGGACCCATGTACAATGTAGGAAAAAGTTCAATGACCTCACTCGGGTCGTCAGGGTGAGTACGTTTTTTTTTCAAAACCTCTTCATCCCTCCATCTCAACCTCACTTTATGGCCAGAGGGTCTTCAAAGCCCCAATGCCCAACACTCATCCAACACCTATGGCCCTTTCATCAAACATACACGCACATTCCACACTTTGCATACAGTAAGGGCTATTCAACTATGGGAGGCATATCAGGCAAGACCATGGCTGCATACAGTAAGGGCTATTCAACTATGGGAGGCACATCAGGCAAGACCATGGCTGCATACAGTAAGGGCTACTCAACTATGGGAGGCACATCAGGCAAGACCATGGCTGCATACAGTAAGGGCTATTCAACTATGGGAGGCATATCAGGTAAGACCATGGCTGCATACAGTAAGGGCTATTCAACTATGGGAGGCACATCAGGCAAGACCATGGCTGCATACAGTAAGGGCTATTGAACTATGGGAGGCATATCAGGCAAGACCATGGCTGCATACAGTAAGGGCTATTCAACTACAGGAGGCATATCAGGTAAGACCATGGCTGCATACAGTAAGGGCTATTCAACTATGGGAGGCACATCAGGCAAGACCATGGCTGCATAGAGTAAGGGCTACTCAACTATGGGAGGCACATCAGGCAAGACCATGGCTGCATACAGTAAGGGCTATTCAACTATGGGAGGCATATCAGGTAAGACCATGGCTGCATACAGTAAGGGCTATTCAACTATGGGAGGCACATCAGGCAAGACCATGGCTGCATACAGTAAGGACTATTGAAATATGGGAGGCATATCAGGCAAGACCATGGCTGTATATTTACTCAGACGCCGTCCTTTTTCTTGCAGGCCAAGCTGTCTCATAATAGGAGACAGCAGCAATGCACTGTGGAGGGCGGCCTCAGCTTCAACCCCTCAGTGATCTTGAGGAGCGCGTCCACAGGATTGTAGCAAGCCGGGTGATTGGTCCCGTCGCCACTGGAGACGCCAACCCTGTTCTGGACAGCAATGGTAAGGTCATCACCTTTTTGTCCTCTCTCCTTCCACTTGTTCCTCACAACAGCAGCCTTTGACACTTTCAATCCAAATCACTAAATCGCTGCACTCATGCCTCCCTTGCTGCCACCCTGTCCTCACGCTAAAGCCACTCTTGTACCTCCCTGCTTTCAGATGGTGATTCACCAGGTGAGGAGACAGGCCCTCAAGCTGCCAGTGAGAGTGAAGCTGAAGGCGAGGGGGAAGAGGAAGCCGGGCCATCAGCGCCACCCTCAACCGAGGCAGCCCATGCCCATACTGGGGACACGCCTTCCCTGGAGGGAAGCAGGGGGGAATAGTCTGATGAGGGTGAAGCTCCAGGACTCAGCGGGCTGCAGCAACGCGATGGGGTAGGGAAGCTCGGGGGCCTTCTCCCCGGAGGGAGAGTATGGCCTCGAGTCCTGCTGCACTGGACGCAGATGAGGAGCGGGTCCTCACTGAAATGAGCACCCAGGCGGAGCAAAGGCACACTGAGCTCATGGCTGCAGT
Source organism: Somniosus microcephalus (assembly GCF_052327205.1). Taxonomy (NCBI): domain Eukaryota; kingdom Metazoa; phylum Chordata; class Chondrichthyes; order Squaliformes; family Somniosidae; genus Somniosus; species Somniosus microcephalus. Next base: position 105,680,698 of record NC_140992.1, read on the forward strand.
GGCAAGGTTGCCTGAATCCATTGAATCACTGGCAAGGAGTGTGGAGCACTTCGCTGTAGCACAGATGGCTGCCACGCAAATGCGAAGTGCTGCAATGCAGTCAGTGGCTGGTCTCATGCAGATGCAGATTGAGGCCACGCGAGCACTGACTGCTGCCACCCTCACTGGGTCGGGCACATTTCCCCGGGGCTCTCACCGCGCCGCAGTAGGCCAGCATCTGTGCTCCATCAGGTTGCTCCGGATGCCGAAGTGCTGCCCCATGGGAGTGCCAGTGTGTCGGTCGAGCAGGGAGTTGCTGTCCTCTCTCAAGATGACAGCATTCCTGCTGCCACCACTGGCACTTCTCTACTGCAGTTGCCACCACCTGTAGGACAGACTGCTGCCGGCCATGCAGAGTTGGTGCAGTCAGCAGCCGGGCCCTCCAGGCCCAAAGCTGGTCCAGGCCGTCCCTCAAGGGCATCTGCACTCTCAGTTTCTGACACTCAGCAGCCTTCCCCCAGCCTTGCTCCAGCCACTGGGGTCCCATTACGGAGGAGCTGCAGGGTGGGAAGGGGGAAATTTCGCAAGGGAAGCAGATCACCCTTGAAGGGCAAAAAGTAGGAGGTGTGGCAAAATGTTTTTCATTGTTTTATTGAAGGCCGAGGTTCGTGGTCAAATTTTTGTAACTGTTTTAGACATTGTCTCCAGGTTGTGAGAGGCAGTTATGTGAATGATTGCTTTTATTTGTGTTTCTTTCTATTACTTTGTCATGCGGAAATGAGACACACAGAGTTTGTGAAATAAAGAAGTGTCTGTATTTAAAATGTACATGTTTGGTCTTTGCACTCATTGTTGCCTTGACTGGCTTAAGGGTTGCGGGAGGCTTTCGTTCAGGTTGTTTGAATGGCAGAAGCCATTCCCTCAGAGGGGGCCTAGAAGCGACTTGCTATGAGCCTTTGACAGACGGCCCTTCCACTTTGTGCCTCCATCCCGCCTTGGTGCTGCTGATGATCATCCTCCTCATCTTCCTCCTCCTCCTCCTCCTCCTCCTCTGGTGGTGCTCCAATGTCTGGTGGCATTGGTTGGGTCCTGCAAGGTTATGCAGCATGCAGCGCACAACAACGAAGTGGGAGACTCGCTCAGGCGAGTACTGCAGGGCTCCTCCAGAATGGTCCAGACAGTGGAACCGTTGCTTGAGCACGCCGATTGTGTGCTCAACGATGTTCCTGGTAGCTTGATGGCTCTCGTTGTATCGTAGCTCAGCAGGGGTGCTGGGCGTACGGAGCGGTGTCATCAGCCAGGTGCACAGTGGATATCCCTTGTCCCCGAGAAGCCAACCTCCTGGGTGATGCAGTGCCTGGAAAAGGTCTGCCACAGAAGTCTGGTGCAGGATGAAGGCATCGTGGCTGCTGCCTGGAAAGTGGGCATTGACAGCGAGTATCAGCTGTCTGTGGTCACAGACCAACTGGATGTTTAAGGAATGGAAGCCCTTTCGATTGCGGAAATCCTCGGCATTCTCTTGCGGCGCCCGCAAAGCCACATGCATGCAGTCAATGGCGCCCTGCACCATGGGGAAGCCCACTATCCTAGCAAAGCCCATTGCATGTTCTTGCTGCTTGTCCGAGGTCATGGGGAAAGAGATGTACTCTCATCTCCTTTTAAAGAGGGCATTTGTTACCTGAAAGATGCAGCAATGCACCGCGAACTGGGAGATATTGGCGATGTCCCCAGTAGCTGATTGAAATGAGCCGGTGGCATAAAAGTTGAGAGCCACTGTTATCTTCACTGCCGCTGACAGAGACATCCTGCTCCTAAGTTGAAGCTGCAGATCTGGCTGAAGCAGGTGGCAGAGCTCAGTGTCCACCTCCTTGCTGAATCGCAGCCTTCGCAAACAATGCTCCTCAGACATATTAATGTAGGAGAACTGTTGGTGAAAAACCTTGGGAGGGTAAGGTCTCCTGTACCGAGGGCTGTTGGCCCTCCTCCGTCTGGCCATGATTGCCACTCTCTCTCTGCGTCTCTGTGCCCTCCGAATGTGATGGAGAAGGACGATGTTCCCATCCATTGCAGCCCCCATAGTATCTGGGCAATCAAAGTTATGAAGGTCAAAAAGCAAAGTACCTGCAAAGTTATGGTCAGAAGCCAAAACTACCTCAGACAGCATTGACTCAATGCAGAAGTCTCTCTTCTCTCTTTGTCTCTCTGCAAATCTCGCTCTCTCTCTCAGAATGAGTGGTGCAAAAATGGATACCACTCAAAAGCCAGGAAGAGGCCCCCTTTAAATAGCGCCCCCCCAGCCCCACAGTGACTGGGATGCGTTCCAGTCAACCTGTCGTTGGTAGCGCCAGGCGGAAAGGAGGGGGGCGCCACTGAATTTCTGGTCCGTGGTGCCCCAAGGGCGTTGCACTCTCGAATGACGTCAAGATCTGCGTGCGCAGGAGATCGGGCGGTATTGTTTAGCACCGCCGCAAAATTTCCGGTCAATTTCGCGAGAGGCGCAGATATCGCCGCGCCCGGGCACTAGTTGGTTTGCGCCCCACTTAGTGCCCTCTTAAGGCACTAACGGGTGGCGCTACCAACTGAATTTTCCCCCCATAGTATCACAGAAAGTTACAGCACAGAAGGAGGCCATTTCTGCCCATTGTGTCTGCGCCGGCCAACAAAGAGCTATCCAGCCTAATCCCACTTCCCAGCTCTTGGTCTGTAGCTCTGCAGGTTACAGCATTCCAAGTGAACATCCAAGTACATTTTAAATGCAGTTAGGGTTCCTACCTCTACCACCCTTTCAGGCAGTGAGTTCCAGACCCTCACAACCCTCTGGGTGAAGAAATTTCCCCTCAAATCCCCTCTAAACCTTCCTCCAATTACTTTAAATCTGTGCCCCCTGGTTTTTGACCCCTCTGCTAAGGGAAATAGGTCCTTTCTATCCACTTTATCTATGCCCCTCATAATGTTATACACCTCAATAAGTTCTCCCCTCAGCCTCCTCTGTTCCAAAGAAAACAGACACAGGGGGTGATTTTCATTCAGAAGTGGGGAAGGAGGCAGGACTACAACATTCGGGGTTGTAGTCCCGCCTCCATCGAGATGCGGCCAATCCACGCAATGTTAACTTGATTGACCTTGTTGAGCCCACCCAGCGGGCTCAGCAGGCCAATTAAGGGCCACCCGGCAACAGGCGACGTCACAGACTGAAATTTCATCTGTCACGACGTTTTGACAGATGAAATATTAGTGTTTCATAGCTGTTTGAAGTTGTCAAACACTGGCAGTCTTACTTCTAACCTGAGTCCTTCTACACAGACTCAGTTAGAAAACTCACCGGCAGAGAAAGCTGCAGGCTGTCACTTTTGACAGATCGCAACCATTCTGCTTTCTGTGCCGGTTAGATGATGGACTCCCGAAACCTAGAGGAAGGAAGGCTGTAAAGGTAAGTGTAGTGTATGTAACTATTCTACCTTTAAGAGAACTACTGTATGTAACCGTCCACCTTTAAGAGAACTATTTTATGTGTGGCACTACTTTGCCTTGGCTGCTGTATACTGTAATACCAACGGTGACCACACCGGTATATAAGTGCGGTGTCAGGATTTATTGGGCAGATTCGCCCTGACCTTCGAATAGTAAAGTCCTGTTAAAGTTACTCTTGTAGTCTGTGTATTACTTCGCTATACAACCCACAGACTTTACAGTGGCGACGAGTTCGATCTTACCCTGCGTGCAGCAATACGTCCGAAGCAGTTAACGAAGCGTCGAGAAGAGGCAACCGCCCTCGTCGTTCTGCTGAGAGAAAACTCGAGTCTGCACAGCAAGAAAGAAGGAAGACTTCAGACACGCAGCCTTCCATCAGCAACAGGCACGGATTGTCCCTTCTGCCACGGTGGTGCTTGAGCCGAGCAGCACGAGAAGCAAGTCGGCCATGGTGACTGTGAGTAAAGGGAAAATAAATAAAATCAACGAAGGAGAAGGGCGGTGAACTCGACCACGGTCGGGGGGGAAAGGAGCCGGACAGAAGTCGGGCCCAGAGGCGCTGAGACGGGGGCAGCGTGGAGCACGGAAGCCGCGGTACAAGCGGGCTGGGAGACGCAACGGCGTCGTGAGACAGCTAGACCGCAACCGGCGAAAAAGGCCGGCAGCGACCGGGGCCACGAAAAGCGGCGACCGGGATCGTAGGGCGCGGGAAGGGATAAAATAAATAAACCGCGGAGAACTCAGCTGCAGCCGGGGAGGGAAGCACCGGACTGCGAGAGGGCTGGGAGGCGCGATTGGGAGCCCGAGCGAGCGGGAGAGACAGAGCCCAAGCAAGGAAGGCCGAGCGAGAAACAGCCCAGCGGCTGAAACTGTTCGCCGCCAACGGGTTGTACCCAGCGCCGGTTGCCCTGCCGAGAGAAGGGAACGCGCTGAAGCCGACGCACAGGCTGCGAACCGCGAAAGCCAGCGGCCGTCGCCCGAGGGAAAGCTTACCCCTCCCGCCGGGGGAAGAAATGCAGGAAGCCGCCAGTAGGCAGGGAAGAAGACAGAAGCGGGAACCACCATTTTGAAATTGGGCAGGGAAAGAAGATAAGCGCGGGAAACCGCCATCTTGGAAAAATAAAAAATAAAAAGTTAAAGAATATTGTTGTTGTTTCTCAGGAAGAGGTGAAGATGCCTAAGCGTAGTAACATCAACGGGTTCGATGCCGAGGTGGAAGATTGGCCCACGTATGTAGAACGCATCGAGAGATATATTGTACAGCCAATAAGTTAGCAAATTATGAAAAAGCTCTAACCTTACTAAACTTAATGGGTGCGAGAACATACGGGTTATTGAAGCATCTTCTATCGCCAGCTAAACCGGCAGATCAGTCTTTCGCTAATATTGTTGCTGTCCTGAAGGATCATTTTAACCCCGCACCGCTGATGTTAGCGGAACGATCTAAATTTTACATGAGAATGCAACGAAAAGAGGAAAGCAACGCGGAGTACCTGGTTGAACTGCGGAGGCTAGCAAGATACTGCCAGTTTGGGGTAAATCTGCCAGAGGCACTGAGAGACAAGTTCGTGTGCGGAATGTTGAAGGAAGGAACACAAAAACGACTGCTCGCAGAGAACGATCTTACACTTGATAAGGCTGTCCTTATTGCAGCATCGCACGAAGCCGCAGTGAGAGGCACGGCGGAAATGCAGCGGAAGACAGCGGTACTCAGAGTGGATCAAATGACTTCGAGTACAACGAAATGTTATCGTTGTGGGAAGACAACACACGACCAGAACCAATGCTGGGTTAAAAACCAGGAATGTAGGAAATGTGGCAAGCTTGGCCACATAGCTAAGGTATGCCGGGAAAGAAAGACGACCAGCAATAATAAGTCACCGCAGAAGAAGTACAGAAAGGTACATGAGGTGACTGGGAAGAGTCCAGATAAACAGAATTCAGACGCAGACTCCAACAGCAAGGAACTGGGTAGTCTGAGGGTTCACAATGTGAGTAAAGAAGCTGACCGACAAACTACCTGGATCACACTACAGATTGCAAAAGTCCAAGTGAAGATGGAAGTGAACACCGGATCAGCGCTGACGGTCATGAATAAGCATGATTACAAAAAGTTATTCAAACATATTCCCCTACGGGATACGGAGATGGTATTGCAGACATACACGGGGCACAAAGTATACCCCATCGGAAAGATAGAAGTCAAGGTGAGATACAAGGACAAAGATCACCAAAGGATGGACATGTATGTGCTGCCCGAGGGAGGTCCACCACTTCTGGGACGGGAATGGATCAGGAAAATAAAGATAGACTGGCATTCGCTAAACACAATGACGGTAGATTCCGGAAAGGAAGAGGTCAAACCTGAACGGTTGTCCAGAATATTGGACGAAGCTAAAGAGGTATTCCAGCAAGGACTGGGAACACTGAGAGGAATTAAAGCAAAAATCAAGATTGCAGAACATGCAAGCCCAAAATTTTTCAAAGCCAGATCGGTACCTTACGCGGTACGACCTGCTGTGGAGGCAGAACTGAAAGAGCTTGAACGTTCAGGGGTACTGTCTAAGGTGGACTGGAGTGAGTGGGCCACGCCCATTGTTCCCGTCATGAAGTCTTCATCAAGTAACAAGCCAGGGGGACTGGGAAAGGTCCGCATCTGCGGAGACTTCAAGATCACAGTTAATCCGATGCTTCACACGGTACAATACCCACTTCCGCGGATTGAGGATATCTTTGCTTCATTGTCTGGTGGGCAACACTTCACCAAGATAGACCTGGCACAAGCATACTTACAAATGGAAGTCGAGGAAGAGTCGCGCCAGTATCTCACAATCAACACGCACAGAGGCTTGTATCGTTATAATAGACTGGTTTTTGGAGTAGCTTCGGCTCCAGCAATTTGGCAGAGGGCAATGGAGCAGGTCTTACAAGGTATTCCAAGCACGCAGTGTTACTTGGACGATATCTTGATTACGGGAGAAGACGAAGAGGAACACCTCACAAATTTGAAACGGGTGCTCACCAGGTTGAAGGTATATGGCCTTCGAATTAATCGCCAGAAATGTGAGTTCTTCCAGAAACGGATCTCGTACTGCGGTCATGTCATTGACCAAGAGGGGCTACACAAGTCGCCTGACAAAATAGAAGCTGTCGTGAAGGCCCCCGCTCCGGAAAACGTATCACAGTTGAGATCGTTTCTGGGGTTGATTAATTATTATCACAAGTTTCTGCCAAATTTATCCACGGTGTTGCATCCGCTGAATACTCTGTTGCGGAAAGAAGTGCCATGGAAGTGGAGCGAGGACTGTAAAAAGGCCTTTCGCAGAAGCAAGGCGTTGATTACCTCTGAGGAAGTGTTGGCTCATTTCAACCCAACGTTACCTCTTCGGCTAGCTTGTGATGCTTCCCCTTATGGAATTGGAGCAGTACTTTCACACAGGTTCCCAAATGGCTCGGAAAGGCCAGTCGCATTTGCGTCTCGATCATTGACCTCCGCTGAGCGAAATTACGCCCAGATAGATAGGGAGGCCCTCAGCCTTGTGTGGGGAGTAAAGAAATTCAATCATTACCTGCAGGGCAAGAAGTTCACATTACTGACAGACCACCAGCCATTGGTGTCCATATTCAACCCTAACAAGGCCGTTTCCACTATGACAGCGCAAAGGTTACAGAGGTGGTCCGTGTTACTTGGGGCACACCAATATGACATCGAATACAAAAGCTCCAAACAGCATGGAAATGCTGATGGGTTATCGCGCCTACCGTTGCCGGTAGTTGAAGAGGCGGCTGCAGTGGACCCGGTAGAGATGTTCCACTCATCCATAGTAGAATGTCTACCAGTGACAAATTCGATGATCGAGAATGAAACAAGGAATGACCCGACTCTCTCACGAGTCTACGATTTAACAGTGGAGGGATGGCCAGCACATGGCGAACCAACGCTGCCAGCATTTTCGCAAAGAAAAGAACAGCTGTCAGTGTGCCGAGGAACCTTGATGTGTGGATCGAGAGTGGTGATTCCACCCAAACTTCAGCATAAGGTGCTAAAGGAGCTTCACGAGGGGCATCTGGGTGGAGTGAAAATGAAGAACCTAGCAAGAGCGTTTGTGCGGTGGCCAGGTATTGATGGAGACATCGAAGAAATAACCAAGAGCTGTCTAGGATGCCAGAAGGTCCAAAACGCGCCACCACAAGCTCCTCTGCATCCATGGGAGTGGCCCTCATCTCCTTGGCAAAGGGTACACATCGACTTTGCTGGTCCATTTATGGGCTCAATGTTTCTAATAGCGATGGATGCACACTCCAAGTGGCCGGAGGTAATAAAGATGTCCTCCACCACCACGGATAAAACCATCACAGTATTAAGGACCATGTTTGCCAGGAATGGGCTGCCAGAACAGGTCTGTTCTGATAATGGACCGCAATTTGTGTCCGAAGAATTCAGGAAATTCTTAAAAAGCAATGGGGTCAAGCACTACACATCAGCCCCATACCATCCCGCCACCAATGGATTAGCTGAAAGGTTTGTCCAGACCTTCAAGAAGGCCATAAAGGCCATGGGTAATGAAAACATCAACTTACAACATAAAGTAGATAACTTCTTGTTGGCGTACAGGAATGCAACACATGCGGTCACAAATCAAACTCCCGCCATGATGTTTTTCAATAGAAGACTGAGATGCTGGCTGGATTTGATTAAGCCAAACGTCAGAAGGGACGTAAAGAACCGGCAATTCCAGGGCATGAATGAAAGGCCAACTAGATCTTTTCAGATAGGTCAACAAGTTTTGGCCCGGGACTACCGTACCGAGAAATGGCAGCCTGGAACTATTGTAAAAAGGCTAGGGCCGCTGCTGTATACCGTGGACATTGGTGACAGCATAATAAGGCGCCATGTTGACCAGATCATAGGGTCATCCACAAAGAGCCAACCTACTCCACAACCTTACACTGCTAATGTTGAAGCAGAGATACCCAGAACACCTACCTCCGATCTGGTGATACTGGAATCAGATGAACCTGACACTGTCCTTCAAGCCGACTCGACCTTACCAGAAGAACCTACTACCCCGCCGAAAACTACTACACCACTGAGGCGTTATCCGGATAGAGTCAGGAAACCTCCAGAGAGGCTGAATCTGTGAACTGTTTTGCATAAAGTTGTATATATGTTATGATGTTATGTTAATGGGGAATAAGTATGTTGTAAGCTAAAAAGGGAGGATTGTAGTGTATGTAACTATTCTACCTTTAAGAGAACTACTGTATGTAACTGTCCACCTTTAAGAGAACTATTTTATGTGTGGCACTACTTTGCCTTGGCTGCTGTATACTGTAATACCAACAGTGACCACACCGGTATATAAGTGCGGTGTCAGGATTTATTGGGCAGATTCGCCCTGACCTTCGAATAGTAAAGTCCTGTTAAAGTTACTCTTGTAGTTTGTGTATTACTTCGCTATACAACCCACAGACTTTACAGTAAGTACAGGTAATTTAAACTTCTTTACACACTTTAGACACACCAAACACACTTACCTTTGCACTCATGCACACATCACTCACCTGAACACCGACATCTCGACCCCTCCACGTCCTTCAACCCGACGGCCTGACTCCTCTAACTTGGCGTGGTTTGGAGCCGTCGGGAATCCCACACATCAAGCTTTAACAGGGATTAGGCTAATCCCTTCCCGCCTCGGGTAGGCGAGTCCCAGTGCGGTGCGGGTACCTGCCTCCTTTGAAACTTAAATGGAGGCAGGTTGGGAGCGGGATGGTGTCGGGACCCCCAAATTCGGGACTTTAACTCCCAGCACGCCTCCAATCCCAACTCCATGGGTCAATGAAAATCGACCCCACTGTCTTTCCTCATAGCTGAGATTCTCTACTCCTGGTAACATCCTTGTAAATCTCCTCTGTACCCTCTCTAGTGCAATCACATCTTCCCTGTAATGTGGTGATCAGAACTGAATGCAGTACTCTAGCTGAGGCCTAACTAGTGTTTTATACAGTTGAAGCATAACCCCCCTGCTCTTTTATTCTATGCCACGGCTAATAAAGGCATGTATTCCGTATGCCTTCTTAACCAGCTTATCTACTTGGCCTGCTACCATCAGTGATCTGTGGACATGCACTCCAAGGTCCCTTTGTTCCTCTACACTACTCAGTGTCCTACCATTTAATGTGTATTCCCTTTCCTTGTTAGCCCTCCCTAAATGCATTACCTCACACTTCTCCGGATTGAATTCCATTTGCCACTGTTCTGCCCACCTGACCAATTTATTGATACCTTCTTGCAGTCTACAGCTTCCTTCTTCAGTATCAACCACACAGCTGATTTTAGTATCATCTACAAACTTCTTAATCATACCCTCTATATTCAAATCAAGATCATTGATATATACCACAAAAAGCAAGGGACCTAATACTGAGCCCTGCGGAACCCCACTGGAAACAGCCTTCCAGTCACAAAAACACCCATCAACCATTACCCTCTGCTCCCTGTCTCCGAGCCAGTTTTGAATCCAACTTGACACTTTGCCCTGGATCCCATGGGCTTTTAACTTCGTGACCAGTCTGCCCTGTGGAACCTTATCAAAAGCCTTGCTAAAGTCCATATAAACTACATCAAATGCACTACCCTCATCTACCCTCCTTGTTACCTCCTCAAAAAATACAATCAAGTTTGTTAGACACGACCTTCCCTTAACAAATCCGTGCTGACTATCCTTGATTAATCCGTGTCTTTCTAAATGAAGATTTATCCTGTCGTTCAGAATTCTTTCCAATAATTTTCCCACCATCGAGGTTAGGCTGACGGGCCTGTAATTACTCGGTCTACCCTTTTCTCCCTTTTTAAACAAGGGTACCACATTAGCAGTCCTCCAGTCCTCTGGCACCACACCTGAAGCCAGAGAGGATTGAAAAATGATGGTCAGGGCCTCTGCTATTTCCTCTTTTGCTTCGCTTAACAGCCTGGGATACATTTCATCTGGGCCTGGGAATTTATCCACTATAAAGCTGATAAACCCTTTAATATTGTAATGTATATACCTTTAAGGGGGGAACTATCTTTTACAGCTCATGTATACTGCAGTACCAGCAGTGACCACACCTGTATATAGCCCTGAGTAGTAATCTGTACAGATCAGTTCCAGTGTGAGCCACGTTGAGTAAACACCTGTTGTACCGTTCTCCTGCAGTCTGTGTCTTATTATACACGGACACAACATTGGCGACAAGGCAAGTTTGAACCTACCTGCAACTCTGCATCACCTCCCGGGGATTCATTCCTGGAGATCAGTGGATTGGAGGTCAAGGCCAGAGACTCGGGCGTCGACCACGGGCAACCGCCCAGTCATCCAGCAGAGACTCGAGAATTGCGGGGGAGGCTGTCGAGAGCCAGGCTTGGCTTTCCAGTCGAGGTGGTCCAGTGAAACGGGCTGGCAACAGGTAGTGTGCAGACCCTTCCCGGACAGCGGCAGGCTAGAGCCCAACCGAGCGGCACAGCAAAGGGCCGAGCAGTGTCGACGGGGGAGAGAGAGAGAGGGCAGAGCACAGCCGGTGTTCAGGGGCCGAGCAGCGTTGAAGAGACGGAGAGAGAGACGCGCAGAAACCCATGAGGCGCCGCCATTGCCACGAGGACCACCGAGAGCGGCGTTGGCAGCAGCGCAGAAGCGTGCGAAACCTACAGGGCACTGCCATTGCCACAAGAACTGCCGGGAGCGGCGTTGGCAGCAGCGGGGGAGGAAGGAAAGCGCGGGAGATGCCATTTTAAGCCATTGGGAGACGCCATTTTAAGCCACACCCAAAATGCCAAAGAGTGGCAGTATCACCACATTTGATAATGAAGTCGAAGATTGGACTACACATGTCGAATGAATAGAGGTATACTGCAAGGCAAATGAGGTGTCAGATGACAAGAAAGCGTCGGTATTGTTAAATTTAATGGGTGCAAAGACGTATGGTTTATTACGAAATCTAGTAACCCCAACGAAGCCAATGGAAAAGAGTTTTGAAGACATAGTAACGATACTACAGGAACATTTAAACCCCACACCGCTGCTGATAGCAGAAAGATTCAAGTTTCACAAACGGAACCAGCATAAGGATGAAAGCAATGCTGATTATTTAACAGAACTGCGCAAACTATCGAAACACTGCCAGTTTGGAGCGGGACTGGCAGATACCTTAAGGGACAAGTTTGTGTGTGGGCTTCAAAGTGAAGGAACCCAGAAACAGCTTTTATCTGAAAAGGACCTTACGCTGGAAAAGGCTTTCAGCATTGCGGTATCATATGAAGCAGCAGCACTGGGTGCTGCAGAGATACAACAGAGACCGCAAGAATATGGCACAAACAAAATGTCATATGGAACAGAGAAGTGTTATCGCTGCGGCAGAACAACACACGACCAGAATGATTGCTGGTTCAAAGACAAAGTGTGCAGACAGTGTGGAAAAGTAGGACACATAGCACGAGTCTGCAGGTCGGGAAAGAAAACCAGCAATAAGAAACCTACCAAAGAAAAGTACAAGAAGGTACATAAGATGACGGAGAATAGTTCAGATGAACAAAAGAGTGATAACGACTCCGAAAGCAGGGAACTGAGTTGTCTGAAACTACATAATGTGATCACAACGGAGGATCACCGAACCATTTGGGTCACTCTCAAGATAGCAGGAGTCCAGGTAAAGATGGTATTGGACACAGGATCAGCCCTAACAGTCATAAACCGACGGGACTACGAGCGGCTATTCTCATACATACCCTTGAGAGAAACAAAAATTATTTTGAAGACGTACACGGGGCAAAAAGTCTACCCCAAAGGAAAAATAAGGGTGACCGTTATATATAACGGTAAGGAAACACCAAAACTAGACCTGTATGTATTACAAGATGGAGGGCCACCATTACTGGGACGTGAATGGATCCGGAAAATACAACTGGACTGGCATTCCATACAGGCACTGACTGTGGCTGACAAAAAGGATGACGACGTCACACCTGGGCGACTGTCAAAGATCCTAACTGATGCGAAAGAAGTGTTCCAGCAAGGACTCGGAACACTAAAAGGCATGACAGCGACGATTAAAATTGAAGAAAATGCAAGCCCAAAATTTTTAAAGGCCAGACCGGTACCTTATGCGATCCGCCCAGCCGTCGAAGTAGAGCTGGAGAGTCTGGAACGTTCAGGTGTACTGTCCAAGGTAGACTGGAGCGAGTGGGCTACACCCATCGTCCCTGTGATGAAAAAGTCGTTGAGCAGCATGCCTGGGGAACCAAGGAAGGTTCGCATCTGTGGGGACTTTAAGGTAACAGTGAGCCCGGTCCTTCACACCATACAATATCCACTTCCGCGGATTGAAGATATTTTCGCCTCGCTATCTGGAGGGAAACGCTTCACTAAGATTTATCTGGCCCAGGCGTATCTGCAAATGGATGTAGAAGAAGCATCAAAAAAATACCTCACAATCAACACCCATAGAGGTCTCTACCAATACAACCGGCTGGTATTCAGGGTAGCATCAGCTCTGGCTATTTGGCAGAGGGCAATGGAACAAGTCCTGCAAGGGATCCCAGGGACCCAGTGTTACTTGGACGATATCCTGGTCACGGGCGAAAATGACAGTGATCACCTTGCCAACCTGGAGCAGGTGCTCACTAGATTGCAGGAATATGGGCTCCGAGCTAACCGCCCCAAATGCGAGTTTTTTAGAAAACAGATCTCGTATTGTGGCCACGTTATCGATAAAGAGGGGTTACACAAGTCCCCAGAGAAGATTGAGGCTGTAGTCAAGGCTCCAGCACCGGAAAATGTGTCACAACTGAGGTTGTTCCTCGGGCTGGTAAACTACTACCATAAGTTCTTGCCAAATTTGTCTACAATACTACATCCACTGAACACCCTACTGCAAACTGGGGTGCCATGGAAGTGGAGTGATGAATGTAGATGAGCTTTCCAGAAGAGCAAAACACTAATCACATCGAAAGAGGTATTGGCCCATTACAACCCAGCATTACCAATTCGGTTGGCATGTGATGCGTCACCCTACGGCATTGGAGCAGTGCTGTCGCACAAATTCTCAGACGGCTCAGAGAGGCCAATAGCCTTTGCGTCATAATCACTAACCTCAGCCGAGCGTAACTACGCCCAGATTGACAGGGAGGCCCTCAGCCTAGTGTGGGGAGTGAAAAAGTTCAATCACTACCTGCACGGGCAGAAATTCACCTTGCTGACGGATCACCAGCCTCTTGTCTCCATTTTTAATCCGAAGAAGGGTGGTCTGGTGATGACTGCGCAACGACTACAAAGATGGTCACTTTTTCTAGGGGCGCACCACTATCAGATTGAATATAAGGGCACGAAGCAGCATGGAAATGCTGATGGGCTATCATGCCTGCAACTGCCTACTGCGGAGGAAGCACCAGCAGTGGATCCTGTCGAAATATTCCATTCGACTATAGTTGAATACCTACCGGTTACTAACGCATGTATCGAAAAGGAAACCCGAAATGACCCGACATTGTCTCGGGTATATGATTTGACGGTGAAGGGATGGCCAGCACATGGCGACTCACTGTTGCCAGCACTCTCGACAAGGAGAGAACAGCTGTCAGTGTGCCGGGGGACCTTGATGTGTGGATCCCGAGTGGTAATTCCACCCAAGTTAAGGGATAGAGTGCTCAATGAGCTTCATGAGGGTCATCTGGGAGGGGTAAAAATGAAAAGCCTAGCCAGGGCTTATGTGTGGTGGCCGGGAATCGATAAACAAATCGAGGACTTGACCAAGAGTTGCTCAGGATGCCAGAAAGTCCAAAATGCACCACCACAGGCCCCTCTACACCCATGGGAGTGGCCCTCATCTCCATGGCAACGGGTGCATATTGATTTTGCCGGTCCATTCATGGACTCAATGTTTTTAATAGCCGTGGATGCGCACTCGAAATGGCCTGAGGTCATCAAAATGTCCTCCACCACCACGGAGAAAACGATTTCAGTCCTACGGACCATTTTTGCCAGGAATGGCTTGCCAGAACAGATTTGCTCTGACAACGGACCACAGTTTGTGTCCGAAGAGTTCCGGAGGTTCTTGAAAAAGAATGGGGTAAGGCATTACACATCCGCCCCGTATCATCCAGCCACAAATGGATTGGCTGAGAGGTTCGTACAAACCTGTAAGAAGGCAATAAAGGCTATGTACAATTACAACATTCCGCTGCAGCACAAGGTGGGCAATTTCCTGTTCGCCTACCGGAATGCGACACATGCAGTCACCAACCAGGCCCCAGCCATGATGTTCTTTAACCGAAGGTTAAGATCTCACCTGGATTTGCTCAGACCAAACGTATGAAGAAATGTTGAGAGTAAGCAATTCCAGCACATCCATGAGAAGCCAACAAGGAGCTTCAATGTAAGGCAACCAGTCTTGGCCCGCGACTACCGAACAGAAAAATGGCAGCCAGGAACGATATGCACACGGCAGGGCCCACTAATGTACACAGTGGACGTTGGGGAGAGCATCGTGAGACGCCATGCTGACCAGATCCTAGAGTCACAGGAACAAGTCAACCCCATGCCTCGCCCATATGTACCTGGTGATGAACCCGACGTACAGGTCGCATCTACCCCAGAAACAGTAGCATCGGAAGCTGATGAACCAACCGACGACAGGGGGCCAGAATCGCCTCCGCACCAAGAGCAAGACACTCGGGAAAGGCGCTATCCAGAAAGGATCAGGAAGCCTCCCCAAAGACTGAATATATAAATAGACTATTTTCAGCTAATGTTGCATGTTAAAAGTGTTAATTGTAATTAGTTTGATATTTAATTGTTAAATGAGTGATATGGTACTGTTAATCTAAAAGGGGAGGAATTGTAATGTATATACCTTTAAGGGGGGAACTATCTTTTACAGCTCATGTACACTGCAGTACCGGCAGTGACCACACCTGTATATATCCCTGAGTAGTAATCTGTACAGATCAGTTCCAGTGTGAGCCACGTTGAGTAAACACCTGTTGTACCGTTCTCCTGCAATCTGTGTCTTATTATACACGGACACAACAAATACTTCCTCTCTCACTATGTTTATTTCATCTAATATTTTACGCTCCTCCCCCCCCCCGATAGCAATGTCTGCTTCACCCCTCTCTTTTGTGAAAACAGATGCAAAGTATTCATTAAGAACCCTACCGACGTCTCTCACCTCCACACACAGATTACCCTCATGATCTCTAATAGGCCCTATCCTTTCTTTGTTATCTTCTTCTTACTCTTAATATATTTGTAAAACATCTTTGGGTTTTCCTTGATTTTACTTGCCAAGAATTTTTCATGCTCTCTCTTTGCTTTCCTAATATCATTTTTAATTGCACCCCTGCACTTTCTGTACTCCTCTAAAGATTCTGCAGTATTTAGCCCTCGGTATCTGTCATACGCCTCCCCTTTTTTGTTTATCCTACCCGGTATGTCTCTAGACGTCCAGGGGGCTCTAGATTTGTTAGTCCCACCTTTTTTCTTTAAGGGCACATGTTTGATCTGAACCCTCCGGATCTCCTCCTTGAACGCCTCCCACTGCTCTGACACTGATTTGCCTTCAAGTAGCTGTTTCCAGTCCACTATGGCTAAATCCCCTCTGAGCTTAGCAAAATTAGCTTTTCCCCAATTTAGAATTTTTATTCCTGGTTGATCATTGTCCTTTTCCATAACTACTTTAAATCTAACAGAATTATGCTCACGAGCACCAAAATGCTCCCCCACTGATACGCCTTCTACCTGCCCAGCTTCATTCCCTAAAACTAAGTCCAAAACTGCCCCCTCCCTTGTTGGGCTTGCTACATACTGACTAAAAAAGCTCTCCTGGATGCATTTTAGGAATTCTGCACCTTCTACACCCTTCACACTAATTTTATCCCAGTTAGTATTGGGGTAGGTGAAATCCCCTACTATTACTGCCCTATAGTTTTTGCACTTCTCAGAAATTTGTCTACATATTTGTTCTTCTATCTCACTCTCACTGTTTGGGGGTCCATAGTACACTCCCAGCAGTGTGATCATCCCTTTTTTGTTTTTCAATTCGACCCATATGGCCTCGTTTGATGATCCCTCCAACATGTCATCCCTCCTCACAGCTGTAATAGTTTCTTTAATCAATACCGCGACCCCCCCTCCCTTTTTCCTCCCTCTCAATCCCGTCTGAAAATCCTGTAACCAGGAATGTTGAGCTGCCATACCTGCCCCTCTTTCAGCCACGTCTCTGTAATAGCTATAATATCATAATCCCAAGTATCTACCTGTGCCCTTAGCTCATCGCTCATCTGCCTTGTTCACTATACTCCTTGCATTGAAGTATATACCATTTAGTACAGGCAAACCTTCTTGTTGACTACAATCTAGCCTTTGATTCCTCTGTCCTTCCAATTTACTTTCTATGTTTTTGTTTTCCAATTCCAGTTTTTCTTCCCTCCCTATTGACTCTATACTTAGGTTCCCATCCCCCTACTAAGCTAGTTTAAACCGTCCCAAAAGCACTACCAAACCCTCCCGCAAGGATATAGGTCCCACTCCCGTTGAGGTGCAACACGTCTGGCTTGTAGAGGTCCCACCTCCCCCAGAAATGGTTTCCATTCCTCAGGAATCTAAAGCCCTCTCTCCTACACCATCTCTCCAGCCACGCATTCATCTGCTCTATCTTCCTATTTCTGAACTCACTAGCACGCGGCACTGGTAGTAATCCGGAGATCACTACCTTTGAGGTCCTGCTTTTTAACCTCTTTCCTAGCTCCCTAAACTCTGCCTGCAGGACCTCATCCCTCTTCCTACCTATGTCATTGGTACCGATATGGACCATGACCTCTGGTTGTTCACCCTCCCCCCTCAGAATGCCCTGCAGCCGTTCAGTGACATCCTTGACCCTGGAACCAGGGAGGCAACATACCAACCTGGAGTCACGTCTGTGGCCGCTGAAACGCCTGTCTGCTCCCCTAACTATTGAATCCCCTATCACTATTGCTCTCCCTCTCCTCTTCCGCACCCCCCCCCCCCGCCTGTGCAGCTGAGCCTTCCATGGTGCTGTGGACTTTGCTCTGGCTGCACTCCCCAGAGGAACCATCGCCCTCACCAGTACTCAGCACTGAATACACTGAATATCTCCCAGTTTGCTGTCCATTGTTGTATCTGGGAGGTCACAGACGCTCTCTACAGAAGGAGAAGGGGTACATCTCTTTCATCATGACCCGAGGCAAACAGCATGATCGTGCATGTGGATTCACAAGGATAGCAGGCTTACCCATTGTTCAGGGCGCCATTGACTGCACGCACATGGCACGGCGGCCACCTCATCACAATGCAGATGTGTTCCACAACCGCAAAGGCTACCACTCTCTGAACATGCAGTTGGTGTGTGACCACAGACAGTGCATCCTCGCCATCAATGCCCGCTATCCTGGCAGCAGCCATGATGCACTCATCCTGCGCCAGACTGCTGTCCCAGTACTGTTCCAACCACTGCATCAAGCTTGCGGCTGGCTCCTCGGGGACAAGGGTTATCCACTCTGCACCTGACTGATGACACCGCTCCGTAACCCCAACAATCCTGCTGAGCTTGCCTACAATGAGAGCCATAGCGCCACCAGGAACCTGACTGAACACACCATCGGCATGCTAAAGCACCGGTTCCACTATCTTGACCACTCTGGAGGAGCCCTGCAGTACTCCCCTGATCGAGTATCGTTTTTCATTGTTGTGTGCTGCATGCTGCACAGCTTGGCCATTCTGAGGGCCCAGCCATTGCCAGCAGGAATTGGTGGACCACCTCAGGAGGAGGAAGAGGGAGAGGAGGAGGAGGAGGATGAAGAGGAGGAGGAGCAGCAGCAACGTAGGAGGGAGGCGTTCAATGTTGCTTCTGCAAGGGCCGTTTGTGAACACCTCATTACACAGCGCTTCCGATAAATGAGAGAGCAGATGGCATTTGTGATCAAGAACCACATCATTACAGCCAGCTCGCAGCCCGAATGACTGGCCAAAGTTCCAATGAGAAACATGACCAAATTCGTAACGTTGAAATAAACATTTATTATTCTGCACAACTCTCTCTTATCAAACACAACCAATAACAAACAAACACAACAACTTGTTCTTAGTTTGGTTCAGAAATACTTCTTACCAAACTGAACAATATATTTACAAACACATCAATTTTTGTACACACACTCCCCTCATTTGCTATTAACATTTTATTTACTGGGCCTTCCTCAATGATCTCCCTCCCCTTTGCACTTCCCCCTCCCAACCCTGCTGCTCCTCTGTAATGTGGCCCCAGTGGCTGCAGCAAGGCTGGTGGAAGGCTGCTGAATCTCACATCCAGAGACTGCAGATGGCCTTGTAGAACAACTTCAATGAGCTCTGGGCCTGGAAGACCTGGCTGCAGACTGCACCAACTCAGCATGGGCGGCAGCAGTCTGGGATGGCTGGGTTACAGGCTGTGGCAAGTGCAATGGCGGAGTGGCAGTGGTGGGAGCAGGAATGCTGTCATCCTGAGAGAGGACAGCACCTTCCTGCTCGGCCGACACACTGCCACTCCACCGGGGCAGAACCTCAGCATCCGGAGCAATCTGCTCGAGCACAGATTGCTGGCCTGCTGCGGAACCGTGAGATCCCCAGTGGACAGTGGGCGACCCAGCGACAATGGCAGCAGTCAGCGCTTGCGTGGCATCAATCTGAGACTGCATGAGAGCAGTGTGAGATTGGATGGCACCAACCACTGACTCCATTACAGCACTAAGCCATTGTGTTGCCTCGGCCTGTGCTGCAGTAGCTGCTGCCACCTCACCCATGACACGCGGCATGAACTCTGGGTCCTCACAGTCTCTCTGCAAGGCAACCATCCTCTGCAAAGTGCCAAAGATGGGCTCGATGGTTTGTACAGAGATACGAGCAATGCTGGCGGCGGACTCCTCCATGCTCCAAGCCAGTGCATCCATGCTCTCGGGCACCCTTGCCATTGCACCCATGAGCTCAGTGTGCATGCTTATCACCTGTGTGTTAATCGCCACGATATTGAGGTCCTCATCTGAGTCCTGTGCAGCAGAACCTGTGTACGCACTCACCCTCCGGGGAGCTGGCCCCCGAGCTTCCCTCTCCCGATGGCGTTGCTGCAGCCCGCTGGGTCCCAGAGCTTCACCTACATCAGAGCCAATTCCTCTGCTCCCCTCCAGCGACCGCATGGCCCCATTATCGGATGTCTCGCCCTGGGGAGACACAGGCAGTGAGGCTCCCCTTGGTTTTCCTCCTCCTCTCCTGCGTCGCTGCCACTGGGAGGCTGAGGGACAAGCTGTTTCGATAGTGGCTGATTATCTGAAAGCAGGAAGGTACAAGAGTAGGTTTAACGTGAGGGGAGGGGGGCAGAAAAGGAGCAAGGAATGGAGACAGATGGAAAGTGGGAAGGACTTGTGTTGTGAGGGGAAGTGGTATGAGAGAGGAGAGAGAGGTGATGAACATACCGTTGCTGTCCCCATGGACGTCAACCTCTCCGACTGCCACAGCGCCCACAACATGGCTCGCGATGATTCTGTGCACTCGCTCCTCCAGCTGTGTCAGGGGTGCAGCTCCACCTGACCTCTTCCCATGCATCGCTGCTCCCTCCTGTTATGAGCAAGCTTGGCCTGCAAGAAAAAGGACAGCGTGTGAGTGAGTGTGCAGCCACGTGTTTGGCAGATGTGCCTACCATAGTTTAACAGCCGTTCATATCTGCAAGGTGTGAGATGTGAATGTGACTTTTAGCAGGTGGGCATAGTTGGTGGGTGAGTGTTGGGGATTTGGCAGTTTATACCGTCTGTGCACAGAGTGAGGTTCAGATGGTGGGATGTACAGGTTCCTGAAGCATGTACTCACCCTGACCACCCGAGTGAGGTCATTGAACTTCTTGCGGCACTGGGTGTGAGTTCTTTGGACCACGCTTCTGGACGAGACATACTGGGCCACCTCTCTCCACATCCTCCTGCACTCCCGGGGCAATGGCCTCCTGCCAGTGTCTGGGAACAGCACTGCCCATCAGCGTTCCACAGCCGCAACCAGAGCCTCCAATGCCTGGTCGCTGAACCGGCAAGTTTTCACCCTGGGTCTCTGAACAGCCATGAGATGCCTCGTTGAAAAATTGCACCTCCTTGCATGAGTTTATGTAGTGCTCTGAGGAAGTGCCCTGTTCCCCGACGTTAGCGCCCTAAGAGAAGTGTGTGGCACTTGATTTAGCGCTCCAATCACCTCCAGCGGTGCTGGAGACGAATTTCACGGTCGCCGGTGCTAAAGTTTGCGGCCGGCTGATGTTCGCGCCCCAAAATGGTCAATATCGAATTTTTCCCCCATAGGGTAGTGATAATGGGGGACTTCAACTATTCTAATATAGACTGGGATAGTAATAGTGTAAAGGGCAGAGAGGGGGAAGAATTTCTGAAGTGTGTTCAGGAGAACTTTCTTGATCAGTATGTTTCCGGCCCAACGAGGGAGGAGACATTGCTGGATCTGGTTCTGGGGAATGAGGTCGGTCAAGTGGAGCAAGTGTCAGTAGGAGAACATTTAGGGAACAGTGATCATAGTATCATAAGGCTTAGATTAGCTATGAAAAAGGATATGGAGCAATCTAGAGTAAAAATACTTAATTGGATGAAGGCCAATTTCAGTGGGATGAGAACAGATCTGGCCCGGGGAAATTGGAAGCAAAGATTGGCAGGCAAAACTGTAATGGAACAATGGGCTGCCTTTAAAGAGGAAATAGTTTGGGTACAGTCGAGGTACATTCCCACTAGGGGGAAAGGTAGGGCAACTAAAGTCAGAGCTCCCTGGATGACAAAAGAGATAGAGAGTAAGATGAAGCAGAAAAAGAGTGCGTATGAGACATGTCAGGTCGAGAATACATCTGAGAATCAGGCTAAATATAGAAAGTTCAGAGGAGAAGTGAAAAAGAAAATAAGAGGGGCAAAGAGAGGGTATGAGAATAGAATGGCTGCTAACATAAAAGGTAATCCAAAAGTCTTCTATAGGTATAAATAGTAACCGGGTAGGGGTGGGGCCAATTAGGGACCAAAAAGGGATGTACGTATGGAGGCAGAGGGTATGGCTGAGGTGCTAAATGAGCACTTGGCATCTGTCTTCACCAGGGAAGAAGATGCTGCCATAGACATAGTGAAGGAGGAGCTGGAGGAGATAATGGATGGGATAAAAATTGATAAAGAGGAGCTACTAGAAAGGCTGTCTGTACTTAAAGCAGATAAGTCACCAAGACCAGATGGGATGCATCCTAGGATGCTGAGGGAAGTTAAGGAAGAAATCACGGAGGTACTGGCCATAATCTTCCAATCCTCCTTAGAAATGGGGGTGGTACCAGAGGACTGGAGAATTACAAATGTTACACACTTGTTCAAAAAAGGGTGTAAAGATAAACCCAGCAACTGCAGGCCAGTCAGTTTAACCTCGATAATGGGGAAGCTTTTAGAAACAATAATCAGGGACAAAACTAACAGTCACTTGGTCAAGTATGGATTAATTAAGGAAAGCCAGCATGGATTTGTTAAAGGCAAATCGTGTTTAACCAACTTGATTGAGTTTTTTGATGAGGTAACAGAGAGGGTTGATGAGGGCAATGCAGTTGACATGGTGTACATGGATTTCCAAAAGGCGTTCGACAAAGTGCCACATAATAGGCTTGCCAGCAAAGTTGAAACACATGGAATAAAAGGGACAGTAGCAGCATGGATACAAAATTGGCTAAGTGATAGGAAACAGAGAGTAGTGGTGAACGGTTGTTTTTCGGATTGGAAGGTATACAGCGGTGTTCCCCAGGGGTCGGTACTAGGACCAATGTTTTTCTTGATATATATTAATGACTTGGACTTGGGTGTACAGGGCACAATTTCAAAATTTACAGAGGGCACAAAACTTGGAAGTATAGTAAATCCCCCACCAGCAGTATTTAAAAGGATCATCAACAACTTGCAGCTGACTTGCTTTTTGATTTCTACTGACTCTGTGTAAGTTTATGCAACAGTTTGGAGCTTTCTACAGTTATTAAAAGGTGGTGAGGTGACAGGGAGTAGTGCTGCAAATGGAGAAGGCCTTGCTCCTGAATTCATTGGTTCTGCTTAGACCACTTGCTCCCAGACATGGGGGCTCTACTTGCAGTCCCCCTCGCGCTGCAGAATGACAGGGAGATGGAGCAGAAGAAGCAAAGAAGAAGACAAACTGCTTGCAGAGAGAGGAGAAGGAGGGGCAGGAGGGCTCACAGCAGGAGGCCTTACCACCTAGGGAATTCCGAGAGCAATTCTCCTAGCAGCACTTAAGCCAGGAGCAGTGAACTTGGAGGCTCTGCTTTACCAAGGAGGTGGTCACAGAACTCTTGGATCCACTTACTGGATCCCGACCTGCAGCCTCAGAGCAGGGCATGACAATGCTGCCAGTGACCCTCAAGGTCACCGTGGCCCTCAATATTTTCACCATCGGATCCTTCCAGTCAGGAGTAGGAGATATAGCTAACATCTTCCAATTTGCCGTCTATCGCTGCATCCGAGAGGTCACAGAGGCTCTGCACTCCAGGAGAAGGGGTTTCATTGTCTTCTGTCTGAATAGAGAGAAGCAGGAGGAGCACGCATGTGGCTTTGCCAGGATATTGATCATCCCAATGGAGCAGGGCACCATCGACTGCACACTCGTGGCCTTACAAGCGTCGCATATCAATCCTGAGATGTACCGTAACCGCAAATGATACCACTCACTTAATGTGCAGTTGGTGTGCAACCACGTCCAGCACATCATGATGGGGAATGTCCGGTATCCTGCCTTCATCCTGTGATCTTCCAGTCACCACATTGAACCCGAGGGTGGCTGCTCAGAGACAAGGGCTATCTGCTCTACACCTGGCTGATGACTCCCCTCTGCAACCCCACCACTCATGCCCAGCAATCATATAATGAGAGCCATGCTGCGACGAGGAATCTCATCGAGCAGGCCATCGTGGTGCTAAAGTAATGGTTCTGTTGCCTTGACTACTCGCGAGGAGCCTTCCAGTACACGCCAGAGCAGGGGTCCCATTTTGTGGTGGTCTCCTTCATCCGACACAACTTGGCCATCATGAGGGTGCATCCCTTGCCACCACGGCTTCTGCGACCACCTCAGGAAGAGGAGGAGGAGGAGGAAGGGAAGAGGAGGAGGAAGGGAGGGGGCAGGCAGCACATCCCCATTTCAGATGGCTGTCTGTGAGTGCCACATCAGACTGTGGTTCCCCTGAATGAAAGACCAGATCCCCATCACTCACCACTTCCCCACCTTACCATCCCTCTGTCACAGAACATCACAGCATCCACTTGGGCACAAAGCTGAACTTAGAGCCACCACAAAAAAACCATTCTAAACATCTATCTATCTATCTATTCGGTACGTCTCTCTGTCTGTCTTTCTGTCTCTCTGTCCGGCTATACAATCAAAACTTATAGAGCGTACCTACACATATGTTATATCAAAAGAAAGCTCATCATTAGTGGACTCTTGTAGGCATATTTACTTTTTGGTCGGACAAAAATTGTTCCGGCGGTATCCAAAAAACGTTCAAAATTCCGCTCATTATCCGCTTATTAGCATTGAGTGACGTGAAGGATGGCCAATCGTACAGTCGAGTGACCCGACGGTCGACCAATCGCTGCGTCATGGGGGCGGGTTCATTGCGTGTGCGGGCGGGCCATCCTACAGTTGAGTGACAGGACGATTGACCAATACTACAGTTTAGTGACCTGACGGTTGACCAATCGGTGCGTGTGTGGGCGGGCCTTATCATTCTGAACCGAGGTGAGTGGCCGCCATCTTGATTCCAAACTGTTCATTTCTTTTTCCCACTTTCTGCGTGTTTCTTTTCAAATCTACATTTCCAGCAAAAAAAAAGTTGCTTTTGAAACACAATTAATTTTTTTAAAAAGTTAATTAATTTGTAAATCTTTTCTCTAACATCTAGAATTTTCCTACCTTTCACCGTTTTTCCAGGCCTGTAAGCCTGGGCCTCTGCTGCCCAGCCACGCCCGAGCTAGGCACCTCCCGTCGCGCTCAACAAGCGGCTCGCGATCGCCACCATCTTTGTGAAGGCTGGAGGGGGCGGGCCTGAGCCGAGTGTCGCCACCGCCGCCATCTTAGTAAAGGCGGGTGGGGCAGGAGTCAGCACGCGCGACTTGAGTCCAGCCCGGCCTCATGCGGTAGGTTGCGCGGCGGCGTCTCTCTCTCTGCTCTTGAAGCCGGCTGGGGTGGGGGGCGGGGCTCTGGAGATGGGGGGGTGGGGCTCGGGAGATGGGGGGGCGGGTCTCGGGAGATCGGGGGGGCGGGCCTCGGGAGATCGGGGGGGGGCGGGCCTTGGGAGATCGGGGGGGCAGGCCTCGGGAGATCGGCGGGGGGGGAGCCTCGGGAGATCGGGGGGGCGAGCCTCGGGAGATCGGGAGGGACGAGCCTCAGGAGATCGGGGGGCGAGCCTCGGGAGATCGGGGGGCAGGGCTCGGGGGGCGGGTCTCGGGAGATCGGGCCTCGGGAGAGCGGAGGGGGTGGGGCTCAGGGAGGTGGGGGGCGGGGCTCGGGGAGGCGGGGTGCGGGGGCGGGGCTCGGGCTGACGGGGCGGGGCTCGGGCTGACAGGGCGCTCCTATCCCCCCTCCCCCCCCTCCCCCCTCCTTCCCCCCCTCCCCCCTTCTTCACCCCCTCCCCTTCTTCCCCCCTCCCCCTCCCCTTTCTTCCCCCCTCCCCCTCTTCTTTCCCCCTCCCCCCTTCTTCCCCCTCCCCCTGCTTCCCCCCTCCCCCTTCTTCCCCCTCCCCCTTCTTCCCCCCTCCCCCCCTCCCACTTCTTCCCCCCTCCCTCTTCTTCCCCTCCCCCTTCTTCCCCCCTCCCCCTTCTTCCCCCCTCCCCCTTCTTCCCCCCTACACACCCTCCCCCTTCTTCCCCCCCTCCCCGCTCCCCCTTCTTCCCCACTCCCCTCCCCCCTCTTCCCCCCTCCCCCACCCCCTTTTGCCCCCTCCCCCTTCTTCCCCCCTCCCCCTTCTTCCCCCTCCCCCTCCCCTTCTTCCCCCTCCCCTTCTTCCACCCTCCATCCTCCCCCTTCTTCCCCCTCCCTCCTCCCCCTTCTTCCCCCTCCTTCCTCCCCCTTCTTCCCCCTTCCCCCTCCCCCTTCTTCCCCCCTCCTTCTTCCCCCTCCCCCTCCCCTTTCTTCCCCCCTCCCCCCTCCCCCTTCTTCCCCCCTCCCCCCTCCCCATCCCCCTTCTTCCGCCCCTCCACCTCCGCCTTCTTCCCCCCCCTTTCTTCTCCCCCTCCCCCTTCTTCCCCCTCCCCCTTCTTCCCCCTTCCCCTTCTTCCCCCCTCTTCCCCCCCTCTCCCCCCTCCCCTACCCCCTTCTTCCCCCTCCACCCTTCCCCTTCTTCCCCCCTCCCCTTCTTCCCCCCTCCCCCCCTCCCCCTTCTGCCCCCCCTTCTTCCCCCCTTCTTCCCCCCCCTCCCCTCCCCCTTCATCCCCCCTCCCCCCTCCCCCTTCTTCCCCCCTTTTCCTCCCCCTTCATCCCCCCCTCCACCCTCCCCCCTTCTTCCCCCTCCCCCTTCTTCACCCCTCCCCCTTCTTCCCCCTCCCCACTCCCCCTTCTTCCCCCTCCCCCTCCCCCTTCTTCCCCCTCCCCCTTCTTCCCCCCTCCCCCTTCTTCCCCCTCCCCCCCCTTCTTCCCCCCTCCCCCTCCCCCCCCTTCATCCCCCTCATCCCTCCCCCTTCTTCCCCACTCCCCCTCCCCCTTCTACCCCTTCCCTCCTTCTCCCTCCCCCTTCTTCCCCCTCCCCTTCTTCCCCCCTCCGCCTTCTTCCCCCTCCCCTTCTTCCCCCCTCCCCCTTCTTCCCCCTCCCCCTTCTACCCCGCTCCCCCTTCTTCCCCCCTCCCCCTTCTTCCCCCTCCCCCTTTCCTCCCCACCTCCTTTCCTCCCCCTCCTCCTCCTTCTCCCCAGTTGCTCTCTCTCTTCCCCCCAGTCGCTCTCTCTCGTCCCCCAGTCGCTCTCTCTCTTCCCCCCGTCGCTCTCTCTCTTCCCCCCAGTCGCTCTCTCTCTTCCCCCAGTCACTCTCTCTCTTCCCCCCCAGTCGCTCTCTCTCTTTCCCCCAGTCGCTCTCTCTCTTCCCCCGTCGCTCTCTCTCTTCCCCCCAGTCACTCTCTCTCTTCCCCCCAGTCGCTCTCTCTCTTCCCCCAGTCGCTCTCTCTCTTCCCCCCAGTCGCTCTCTCTCTCTCTTCCCCCCAGTCGCTCTCTCTCTCTCTTCCCCCATCGCTCTCTCTCTCTCTCTTCCCCCAGTCGCTCTCTCTCTCTCTTCCCCCCAGTCGCTCTCTCTCTCTCTTCCCCCCAGTCGCTCTCTCTCTCTCTTCCCCCCAGTCACTCTCTCTCTCTCTCTTCCCCACAGTCGCTCTCTCTCTCTCTTCCCCCAGTCGCTCTCTCTCTCTCTTCCCCCCAGTCGCTCTCTCTCTCTCTTCCCCCCAGTCGATCTCTCTCTTCCCCCAATCGCTCTCTCTCTTCCCCCCAGTCGCTCTCTCTCTTCCCCCAGTCGCTCTCTCTCTTCCCCCCAGTCGCTCTCTCTCTCCCCCCCAGTCGCTCTTTCTCTCTCTCTTCCCCCCAGTCGCTCTTTCTCTCTCTTCCAACAACAACATGCCCTCAAAAGACCCTCGGCACCGCCGGGCACTTCAGCTAGTAATTTATAAATTAATCAATCCAATATTACATAACAAAGTCAACTAATCACCCTTGTGCATTCCGTTAGCGTCTGTCTTTCATGTGCCTTTGCCTATTCTAATGCTCCTATGCAGTGCTACCCCCAGTGGCTGCAGTATGACTGGTGGAAGGCTGCTGACTTTCCATGGGGGACACTGCAGATGGCCTTGCAGGATGACCTCGAGAAGCTCTAGGCCAAGAAGGTCTGTCTGTAGACTTTACCACCTCGGCGTGGGTGGCAGCAGTCTAGGCTGGCTGGCTTACGAGCAGCAGCAAGGCCACTGGCGGAGTGGCAGTGGTGGGAGTACCAACACTGTCATCCTGATAAAGGATAGCAGGTTCTTGCTTCACGGAACCTCTGCCACTCCCCCGGGGCGGCGCCTCAGCAATCTTTGTAATCTGTTGAAGGACAGATTGCAGGGCTGCTCTGAGACCCTGCAAGCTCCTTTCCACACTTGTAAACCCAGCCACAGTGGCATCAGTTTGAGCTTGCGTTGCAGCAAACTAAGCCTGCATGAGAGCAGTCTGAGCTTCCTGTGCAGGACTCAGGCATTGGGTTGCTTCCGCTTGTGCTGCAATGGAAGCTGCAACATCGCTCGTCACACCCAGCATCATGTTTGGGTCCACAAGTCCTCTAATGTGGTTGCCCATCACTTCCAGCCTGGAAATCATGGGCTCCAAGCTCCGTGCAAAGCCCTACGCAATGTTAGAGCCGGACTCCTCCATGCTCCTTGACACTGACAGGAGGCTCTCGGGTAGGCCTGCCATTGCACCAAGCATTTCTGTGTGCATGCCCATCACCCTTCTTCTGAAGACCGCCCCACTGAAGTCCTCATCTGAGTCCTGTGTAGCAGAACTCGTGGGTGAACTGCCTTCCGGGGAGCTGGCACCCGAGCTACCCTTTCCCGCTGGCCTGGCTACAGCTCATCCATGCCCAGTGACTCACCACATGCAGATCCCGCCTCTATACTACCCTCTAAAGTTCGTGCAGTGTCATTTTCTGAGCTGGTTCCTGGGGATGTCAGATTGAGAGATGGTGCCCCTTCTTCTCCATCACTCTTCTCCTCCTTGGTCGGGGACTGGCTGGGCTGGTGGCAGTTCTTGGGTATCGAAAAAGAGAAAGGCACAGAGGTCAGGTTATGGCGTGGTGATCGGGGGAAAGCAAGATGTGCATGCTTACACCATCAACAGCTTGTAAGTGAGATGAGATTGTGCCAAGAGGGAGAAGGGGGATGTGAGAAGAAGATTTAGGTATGGGCATTCCGTCATCAGCAATGCTTTCAATCTCACCACTCGCCACGGCCTCAGTGATGGCCCCTCCAATGATCTCCAGTACCGTCCCCTCCAGCGCCATAAGGTTCTGCAGATGTGCTTCACCCCTGCCTGTCTGCTGTTGCTCACGGCAGCTGTGAACCACCTGGGCCTGCAAGAGAAAAGGAAATGTGTCAGTGAGTGTGGTGTTTGGGTGATGTTGCTGTCATGGTTGAATAGTTGGCAGTGTGTGCAAAGTGTCATGGTTGAATAGTTGGCAGTGTGTGCAAAGTGTGAGATGTGGGTGTGAGGCTTGCAGCAGTGGTAAGTGTGCGAGGGCGAGGTGAAGCAAACTAAGCCTGCACTGGCGGCTTGTGCTATCTCCTCCTATGTGGCACTGGTGGCTTGTGCTATCTCCTCCCACTTCCTTCTGGCATTCTGTTGGAAGGCTACCTGCCCCCCACTGCAGGTAGAGGACCTGCCTTCTCCTGTGTACCCCAAGACCAAGGCCTCCAGTGCTGCATCCGAGAAGCGCCGTGGCCTCTCTCTTCCCTGTTGTGACATGACTGCATCCACAGTGACAATGAGGTGCTTCTGCAACAAAGCATCTTCCCCCTTAAGAATTGCAGAGAGCCTAGACAAAATTTAATTGGCCAGTCGACTGCTCTTGAGTGCTGAGACAACGAGCAGCGCGTTTAGCGCTGAGCTGAGCGATCCAATCATTATAGTGAGCAGGCAGCACAAATGTTGTGCGCTGCCTGCACCATTTTGAACAGGCATGGGCAGATCATGTCACTATCGGTATTACAGTATACAGAAGCCAAACAAATAGTGCCACACCGAAAGTAGTCCTCTTAAAGGTGAACGGTTACATTCAATAGTTCCCTTAAAGGTAGACGGGTACATACACTGCAGTTGTAACGCGGGCGGGGGTGTAAGGCGGGCGGGGTTGTAAAGTGGGCAGGGTGTGTAAAGCGGGCGGGGTTGTAAAGTGGGCGGGTGTGCAAATCGGGCGGGGTGTAAAGTGGGCGGTGTGTAAAGTGGGCGGGGTGCAAAATGGGCGGGGGTAAAGTGGGCGGGTGTAAAGTGGGCGGGGGTAAATTTGGCGGGTGTAAAGTGGGCGGGGTGTAAAGTGGGCGGGTGTAAAGTGGGCGGGGGTAAAGTGGGTGGTGGTGTAAAGTGGGCTGGGTGTAAAGTGGGAGGGTGGTGTAAAGTGGGTGGGGTGTGTAACGTGGGTGGGGGGAAAGTGGGCGGGTGTAAAGTGGGTGGGGTGTAAAGTGGGTGGGGTGTAAAGTGCGCGGGGTGTAAAGTGGGCGTGTGTAAAATGGGCGGGTGTAAAGTGGGAGGGTGTAAAATGGGTGGGGGTTTAAAGTGGGCGGGTTGTAAAGTGGGCAGGGGGTGCAAAGTCGACGGGGTGTAAAGTGGGCATGTGTAAAGTGGGCGGGTGTAAAGTGGGCAGGATGTAAAGTGGGCGGGGTGTAAAGTGGGCGGGGTGTAAAGTGGGCGGGGTGTAAAGTGGGTGGGGTGTAAATAGGGCGGGGTGTAAATTGGGCGGGTGTAAAGTGGGCGGGGTGTAAAGTGGGTGGGTGTAAAGTGGGCGGGGTGTAAAGCGGGCGGGGTGTAAAGTGGGTGGGGTGTAAATAGGGCGGGGTGTAAATTGGGCGGGTGTAAAGTGGGCGGGGTGTAAATTGGGCGGGTGTAAAGTGGGCGGGGTGTAAAGTGGGCAGTGTGTAAAGTGGGCGGGGTGTAATGTGGGCGGGTGTAAAGTGGGCGGGTGTAAAGTGGGCGGGTGTAAAGTGGGCGGGTGTAAAGAGGGCGGGTGTAAAGTGGGCAGGGTGTAAAGTGGGCGGGGTTTAAAGTGGGTGGGGTGTAAATAGGGCGGGGTGTAAATTGGGCGGGTGTAAAGTGGGCGGGGTGTAAAGTGGGTGGGTGTAAAGTGGGCGGGGTGTAAAGCGGGCGGGGTGTAAATTGGGCGGGTGTAAAGTGGGCTGGGTTTAAAGTGGACGGGGTTTAAAGAGGGTGGGGTGTAAAGTGGGCAGTGTAAAGTGGGCGGGTGTAAAGTGGGCGGGGGTGCAAAGTGGGCGTGGTGTAAAGTGGGCAGGTGTAAAGTGGGCGGGGGTGTAAAGTGGGCGGGGTGCAAAGAGGGCGGGTGTAAATTGGGCGGGGTGTAAATAGGGCGGGGTGTAAATTGGGTGGGGTGTAAAGTGGGCGGGGTGTAAAGTGGGCGGGGTGTAAAGTGGGTGGGTGTAAAGTGGGCGGGGTGTAAAGTGGGTGGGTGTAAAGTGGGCGGGGTGTAAAGCGGGCGGGGTGTAAAGTGGGCGGGTGTAAAGCGGGCGGGGTGTAAAGCGGGCGGGGTGTAAAGTGGGTGGGGTGTAAAGTGGGCGGGTGTAAAGCGGGCGGGGTGTAAAGCGGGCTGGTGTAAAGTGGGTGGGGTGTAAAGTGGGCGGGGTGTAAAGTGGGTGGGGTGTAAAGTGGGCGGGGTGTAAATTGGGTGGGGTGTAAAGTGGGTGGGGTGTAAAGTGGGCGGGGTGTAAAATGGGCGGGGTGTAAAGTGGGTGGGGTGTAAAGTGGGCGGGGTGTAAAGTGGGTGGGGTGTAAAGTGGGCGGGGTGTAAAGTGGGCGGGTGTAAAGTGGGCGGGTGTAAAGTGGGTGGGTGTAAAGTGGGCGGGTGTAAAGTGGGCGGGGTGTAAAGTGGGTGGGTGTAAAGTGGGCGGGGTGTAAAGCGGGCTGGTGTAAAGTGGGTGGGGTGTAAAGTGGGCGGGGTGTAAATTGGGCGGGTGTAAAGTGGGCTGGGTTTAAAGTGGACGGGGTTTAAAGAGGGTGGGGTGTAAAGTGGGCAGTGTAAAGTGGGCGGGGGTGCAAAGTGGGCGTGGTGTAAAGTGGGCAGGTGTAAAGTGGGCGGGGGTGTAAAGTGGGCGGGGTGCAAAGAGGGCGGGTGTAAATTGGGCGGGGTGTAAAGTGGGCGGGGTGTAAAATGGGCGGGATGTAAAGAGCGCGGGTGTAAAGTGGGCGGGGGTGTAAAGTGGGCGGGGTGTAAAGTGGGCGGGGGTGTAAAGTGGGCAAGTCTAAAGTGGGCGGTTGTAAAGTGGATGGGGGATGTAAAGTGGGCGGGTGTAAAGTGGGCGGTTGTAAAGTGGATGGGGGATGTAAAGTGGGCGGGTGTAAAGTGGGCGGGGTGAAAACCCGTGGGGGTTGAAAAGTGGGCGGGGTGCAAAGAGGGCGGGGTGTAAAGTGGGCGGGTGTAAAGTGGGCGGGGTGTAAAGTGGGCGGGTGTAAAGTGGGCGGGGTTGTAAAGTGGGCGGGGTTGTAAAGCGGGCTGGGTTGTAAAGTGGGCGGGGTTGTAAAGTGGGCGGGGTTGTAAAGTGGGCGGGGTTGTAAAGTGGGCGGGGTTGTAAAGCGGGCTGGGTTGTAAAGTGGGCGGGGTTGTAAAGTGGGCGGGGTTGTAAAGCGGGCGGGGGGTGTAAAGTGGGCGGGGTTGTAAAGTGGGCGGGGTTGTAAAGCGGGCGGGGGGTGTAAAGTGGGCGGGGGGTGTAAAGTGGGCGGGGGGTGTAAAGTGGGCGGGGTTGTAAAGTGGGCAGGGTTGTAAAGTGGGCGGGGGTGCAAATCGGGCGGGGGTGTAAAGTGGGCGGGGTTGTAAAGTGGGCGGGGGTGCAAATCGGGCGGGGGGTGTAAAGCGGGTGGGGGTAAAGTGGGCGGAGAGTGTAAAGCTGGCAGGGGTGTAAAGTGGGTGGGGGGTGTAAAGCGGGCGGAGGGTGTAAAGCTGGCAGGGGTGTAAAGTGGGTGGGGGGTGTAAAGCGGGGGGTTGTAAAGCGGGCAGAGTGTATAAAACGGGCGGGGGTGTAAAGCGGGCGGGTTTGTAAAGCGGGCGTGGATTGTAAAGCGGGCGGGGGTGTAAAGCGGGCGGGGGTGTTAAGCGGGCGGGGGGTATAAAGCGGGCGGGGGAAGTAAAGCGGGCGGGGGAAGTAAAGCGGGCGGGGGGTGTAAAGCGGGCGGGGGTGTTAAGCGGGCGGGGGGTATAAAGCGGGCGGTGTAAAGCGGGCGGGGGTGTTAAGCGGGCGGGGGGTATAAAGCGGGCGAGGGGTGTAAAGCTGGCGGGGGGTGTAAAGTGGGCGGGTGTAAAGTGGGCGGGTGTAAAGCGGGCGGGGTGTAAAGCGGGCAGAGGGTGTAAAGCGGGCGGGGGGTGTAAAGCGGGCGGGGCTGTAAAGCGGGCGGGGTGTAAAGCGGGCAGAGGGGTGTAAAGCGGGCGGGGGGTGTAAAGCGGGCGGGGCTGTAAAGCGGGCGGGGGGTGTAAAGCGCGCGGGGGTGTAAAGCGGGTGGGGGGGAAAGAGGGGGGTGTAAAGCGGGTGGGGGGGTGTAAAGCGGGCGGGGGGGTGTAAAGCGGGCGGGTGGTGTAAAGCCGGCGGAGGGTGTAAAGTGGGTGGGGGGGGTAAAGTGGGTGGGGGGGGTGTAAAGCGGGTGGGGCTTGTAAAGCGGGTGGGGGGGGTGAATAGTGGGTGGGGGGTGTAAAGCGGGCATGGGTTGTTCAGCAGGCGGGGGTGTAAAGAGGGCGGGGTGTAAAGTGGGTGGGGTGTAAAGTGGGCGGGTATAAAGTGGGCGGGGTGTAAAGCGGGCGGGTGTAAAGTGGGCGGGTATAAAGTGGGCGGGGTGTAAAGCGGGCGGGTGTAAAGTGGGCGGGGTGTAAAGTGGGCGGGGTGTAAAGTGGGCGGAGTTTAAAGTGGGTAGGGGTGTAAAGTGGGCAGGGTGTAAAATTGACAGGGGGTAAAGTGGGCGGGGTGTAAATTGGGCGGGGGTGTAAAGTGGGCAGGGTGTAAAGTGGGCATGGTGTAAAATGGGCAGGGGGTAAATTGGGCGGGGGTGTAAAGTGGACGGGTTGTAAAGTGGGCGGGTGTAAAGTTTGCGGGGTGTAAAGTGGGCGGGTGTAAAGCGGGCGGGTGTAAAGTGGGCGGGTGTAAAGTGGGCGGGGTGTAAAATGGGCGGGTGTAAAGTGGGCGGGTGTAAAGTGGGCGAGGTGTAAAGTGGGCGGGTGTAGAGAGGGCGGGGTGTAAAGTGGGCGGGTGTAAAGTGGGTGGGTATAAAGTGGGCGGGGTGCAAAGTGGGCGGGGTGTAAAGAGGGCGGGGTGTAAAGTGGGCGTGTGTAAAGTGGGTGGGGTGTAAAGTGGGCGGGGTGTAAAGTGGGCGGGTGTAAAGTGGGCAGGGTGTAAAGTGGGTGGGGTGTAAAGAGGGCGGGGTGTAAAGTGGGCGAGGTGTATGGTGGGCAGGGTGTAAAGTGGGCGGGGTGTAAAATGGGCGGGGGTGTAAAGTGGGCGAGGTGTAAAGTGGGCAGGGCGTAAAGTGGGCGGGGTGTAAAGTGGGCGGGTGTAAAGAGGGCGGGGGTGTAAAGTGGGCGAGGTGTAAAGTGGGCAGGGTGTAAAGTGGGCGGGGGTGTAAAGTGGGCGAGGTGTAAAGTGGGCAGGGTGTAAAGTGGGCGGGGTGTAAAGTGGGCGGGTGTAAAGAGGGCGGGGTGTAAAGTGGACGGGGTGTAAAGTGGGCGGGGTGTAAAGTGGGTGGGTGTAAAGTGGGCGGGTGTAAAGCGGGCGGGATGAAATGTGGGCGGGTGTAAAGTGGGCAGGATGTAAAGTGGGCGGGGTGTAAAGCAGGCGGGTGTAAAGCGGGCGTGTGTAATGCGGGCGGGGTGTAAAGTGGGCGGGTGTAAGGTGGGCGGGTGTAAAGCGGGCATGTGTAAAGTGGGCGTGGTGTAAAGTGGGTGGGTGTAAAGTGGGCGGGGTGTAAAGTGGGCGGGGTGTAAAGCAGGCGTGTGTAATGTGTGCGGGGTGTAAAGTGGGCGGGGTGTAAAGCAGGCGGGTGTAAAGTGGGCGGGGTGTAAAGTGGGTGGGTGTAAAGTGGGTGGGTGTAAAGTGGGCGGGTGTAAAGAGGGCGGGGTGTAAAGTGGGCGGGGTGTAAAGCAGGCGTGTGTAATGTGTGCGGGGTGTAAAGTGGGCGGGGTGTAAAGCAGGCGGATGTAAAGAGGGCGGGGTGTAAAGTGGGTGGGTGTAAAGTGGGCGGGGTGTAAAGCAGGCAGTTGTAAAGAGGGCGGGGTGTAAAGTGGGCGGGTGTAAAGAGGGCGGGGTGTAAAGTGGGCGGGTGTAAAGAGGGCGGGGTGTAAAGAGGGCGGGGTGTAAAGTGGGTGGCTGTAAAGAGGGCGGTTGTAAAGTGGGCGGGTGTAAAGAGGGCAGGGTGTAAAGTGGGTGGGGTGTAAAGTGGGCGGGTGTAAAGTGGGCGGGGTGTAAAGTGACCGGGTGTAAAGTGGGCGAGGTGTAAAGTGGGCGGGTATAAAGAGGGCCGGGTGTAAAGTGGGCGGGTGTAAAGTGGGCGGGTATAAAGAGGGCCGGGTGTAAAGTGGGCGGGTGTAAAGTGGGCGGGGTATAAAGAGGGCCGGGTGTAAAGTGGGCGAGGTGTAAAGTGGGCGGGGTGTAAAGTGGGCGGGTGTAAATTGGGCGGGGTGTGAAGTGGGCAGGTGTAAAGTGGGCGGGTGTAAAGTGGGTGGGGTATAAAGAGGGCCGGGTGTAAAGTGGGCGGGGTGTAAAGTGGGCGGGGTGTAAAGTGGGCGGGGTGTAAAGAGGGCGGGGTGTAAAGTGGGCGGGGTGTAAAGTGGGCGGGGGTAAAGTGGGTGGGGTGTAAAGTGGGCGGGGTGTAAATCGGACGGGGTGTAAATCGGGCGGGGTGCAAATCGGGCGGATTGTAAATCGGGCGGGGTGTAAATCGGGCGGTGTGTAAATCGGACGGGGTGTAAATCGGGCGGGGTGTAAATCGGACGGGGTGTAAATCGGACAGGGTGTAAATCGGGCGGGGTGTAAATCGGACGGGGTGAAAATCGGACGGGGTGTAAATCGGACGAGTGTGTAAATCAGACGGGGTGTAAATCAGACGGGGTGTAAATCGGACGGGGTGTAAATCGGACGGGGTGTAAATCGGACGGGGTGTAAATCGGGCGGGTGTGTAAATCGGACAGGGTGTGTAAATCGGGCGGGGTGTAAATCGGACGGGGTGTAAATCGGACGGGGTGTAAATCGGGCGGGGTGTAAATCGGGCGGGGTGTAAATCGGGCGGGGTGTAAATCGGGCGGGGTGTAAATCGGACGGGGTGTAAATCGGACGGGGTGTAAATCGGACGGGGTGTAAATCAGACGGGTGTGTAAATCGGACGGGGTGTAAATCAGACGGGGTGTAAATCGGACGAGGTGTAAATCGGGCGGGGTGTAAATCAGGCGGGTGTGTAAATCGGACAGGGTGTAAATCAGGCGGGGTGTAAATCGGACGGGGTGTAAATCGGACGGGGTGTAAGTCGGACGGGGTGTAAATCGGGTGGGGTGTAAATCAGACGGGTGTGTAAATCGGGCGGGGTGTAAATCGGACGGGATGTAAATCGGAAGGGGTGTTAATCGGGCGGGGTGTAAATCGGGCGGGGTGTAAATCGGGCGGGGTGTAAATCGGGCGGGGTGTAAATCGGACGGGGTGTAAATCAGACGGGGTGTAAATCGGACGGGGTGTAAATCGGGCGGGGTGTAAATCGGACGGGGTGTAAATCGGACAGGGTGTAAATCGGACGGGGTGTAAATCGGACGGGGTGTAAATCGGGCGGGGTGTAAATCGGACGGGGTGTAAATCGGACGGGGTGTAAATCGGACGGGGTGTAAATCGGGCGGGGTGTAAATCGGACTGGGTGCAAATCGGACGGGGTGTAAATCGGGCGGGGTGTAAATCAGACGGCGTGTAAATCGGACGGGGTGTAAATCGCACGGGGTGTAAATCGGACAGGGTGTAAATCGGGCGGGGTGTAAATCGGGCGGGGTGTAAAGTGGGCGGGGTGTAAAGTGGGCGGGGTGTAAATCGGACGGGGTGTAAATCGGGCAGGGTGTAAATCGGGCGGGGTGTAAAGTGGGCGGGGTGTAAATCGGACGGGGTGTAAATCGGGCAGGGTGTAAATCGGGCGGGGTGTAAATCGGACGGGGTGTAAATCGGGCGGGGTGTAAATCGGGCGGGGTGTAAAGTGGGCGGGGTGTAAATCGGACGGGGTGTAAATCGGGCAGGGTGTAAATCGGGCGGGGTGTAAATCGGGCGGGGTGTAAATCGGGCGGGGTGTAAATCGGGCGGGGTGTAAATCGGGCAGGGAGTAAATCAGACGGGGTGTAAATCAGGTGGGGTGTAAATCGGGCGGGGTGTAAATCGGACAGGGTGTAAATCAGACGGGGTGTAAATCGGGCGGGGTGTAAATCAGGCGGGGTGTAAATCGGACGGGGTGTAAATCGGGCGGGGTGTAAATCAGACGGCGTGTAAATCGGACGGGGTGTAAATCGCACGGGGTGTAAATCGGACGGGGTGTAAATCGGGCGGGGTGTAAATCGGGCGGGGTGTAAATCGGGCGGGGTGTAAAGTGGGCGGGGTGTAAATCGGACGGGGTGTAAATCGGGCAGGGTGTAAATCGGGCGGGGTGTAAATCGGGCGGGGTGTAAATCGGGCGGGGTGTAAATCGGGCGGGGTGTAAATCGGGCAGGGAGTAAATCAGACGGGGTGTAAATCGGGTGGGGTGTAAATCGGGCGGGGTGTAAATCGGACAGGGTGTAAATCAGACGGGGTGTAAATCGGGCGGGGTGTAAATCAGGCGGGGTGTAAATCGGGCGGGGTGTAAATCGGGCGGGGTGTAAATCGGACAGGGTGTAAATCGGGCGGGGTGTAAAGCGGACGGGGTCTAAATCGGACGGGGTGTAAATCGGGCGGGGTGTAAATCGGGCGGGGTGTAAATCGGGCGGGGTGTAAATCGGACGGGGTGTAAATCGGACGAGGTGTAAATCGGGCGGGGTGTAAATCAGGCGGGTGTGTAAATCGGACAGGGTGTAAATCAGGCGGGGTGTAAATCGGACGGGGTGTAAATCGGACGGGGTGTAAGTCGGACGGGGTGTAAATCGGGTGGGGTGTAAATCAGACGGGTGTGTAAATCGGGCGGGGTGTAAATCGGACGGGATGTAAATCGGAAGGGGTGTTAATCGGGCGGGGTGTAAATCGGGCGGGGTGTAAATCGGGCGGGGTGTAAATCGGGCGGGGTGTAAATCGGACGGGGTGTAAATCAGACGGGGTGTAAATCGGACGGGGTGTAAATCGGGCGGGGTGTAAATCGGACGGGGTGTAAATCGGACAGGGTGTAAATCGGACGGGGTGTAAATCGGACGGGGTGTAAATCGGGCGGGGTGTAAATCGGACGGGGTGTAAATCGGACGGGGTGTAAATCGGACGGGGTGTAAATCGGGCGGGGTGTAAATCGGACTGGGTGCAAATCGGACGGGGTGTAAATCGGGCGGGGTGTAAATCAGACGGCGTGTAAATCGGACGGGGTGTAAATCGCACGGGGTGTAAATCGGACAGGGTGTAAATCGGGCGGGGTGTAAATCGGGCGGGGTGTAAAGTGGGCGGGGTGTAAAGTGGGCGGGGTGTAAATCGGACGGGGTGTAAATCGGGCAGGGTGTAAATCGGGCGGGGTGTAAAGTGGGCGGGGTGTAAATCGGACGGGGTGTAAATCGGGCAGGGTGTAAATCGGGCGGGGTGTAAATCGGACGGGGTGTAAATCGGGCGGGGTGTAAATCGGGCGGGGTGTAAAGTGGGCGGGGTGTAAATCGGACGGGGTGTAAATCGGGCAGGGTGTAAATCGGGCGGGGTGTAAATCGGGCGGGGTGTAAATCGGGCGGGGTGTAAATCGGGCGGGGTGTAAATCGGGCAGGGAGTAAATCAGACGGGGTGTAAATCAGGTGGGGTGTAAATCGGGCGGGGTGTAAATCGGACAGGGTGTAAATCAGACGGGGTGTAAATCGGGCGGGGTGTAAATCAGGCGGGGTGTAAATCGGACGGGGTGTAAATCGGGCGGGGTGTAAATCAGACGGCGTGTAAATCGGACGGGGTGTAAATCGCACGGGGTGTAAATCGGACGGGGTGTAAATCGGGCGGGGTGTAAATCGGGCGGGGTGTAAATCGGGCGGGGTGTAAAGTGGGCGGGGTGTAAATCGGACGGGGTGTAAATCGGGCAGGGTGTAAATCGGGCGGGGTGTAAATCGGGCGGGGTGTAAATCGGGCGGGGTGTAAATCGGGCGGGGTGTAAATCGGGCAGGGAGTAAATCAGACGGGGTGTAAATCGGGTGGGGTGTAAATCGGGCGGGGTGTAAATCGGACAGGGTGTAAATCAGACGGGGTGTAAATCGGGCGGGGTGTAAATCAGGCGGGGTGTAAATCGGGCGGGGTGTAAATCGGGCGGGGTGTAAATCGGACAGGGTGTAAATCGGGCGGGGTGTAAAGCGGACGGGGTCTAAATCGGACGGGGTGTAAATCGGGCGGGGTGTAAATCGGGCGGGGTGTAAATCGGGCGGGGTGTAAATCGGACGGGGTGTAAATCGGGCGGGGTGTAAATCGGACGGGGTGTAAATCGGGCGGGGTGTAAATCGGGCGGGGTGTAAATTGGACGGGGTGTAAATCGGGCGGGGTGTAAATCGGGCGGGGTGTAAATCGGGCGGGGTGTAAATCGGGCGGGGTGTAAATCGGACGGGGTGTAAATCGGACGGGGTGTAAATCGGACGGGGTGTAAATCGGACGGGGTGTAAATCGGGCAGGGTGTAAATCGGGCAGGGTGTAAATCGGGCGGGGTGTAAATCAGACGGGGTGTAAATCGGGCGGGGTGTAAATCGGACGGGTGTGTAAATCGGGCGGGGTGTAAATCGGGCGGGGTGTAAATCGGGCGGGGTGTAAATCGGACGGGGTGTAAATCGGACGGGGTGTAAATCGGGCGGGGTGTAAATCAGACGGGGTGTAAATCGGGCGGGGTGTAAATCGGACGGGGTGTAAATCGGGCGGGGTGTAAATCGGACGGGGTGTAAATCGGGCAGGGTGTAAATCGGGCGGCGTGTAAATCGGACGGGGTGTAAAGTGGGCGGGGTGTAAATCGGACGGGGTGTAAATCGGACGGGGTGTAAATCGGGCGGGGTGTAAATCGGGCGGTGTGTAAATCGGGCGGGGTGTAAATCGGACGGGGTGTAAATCGGACGGGGTGTAAATCGGGCGGGGTGTAAATCAGACGGGGTGTAAATCGGGCAGGGTGTAAATCGGGCGGGGTGTAAATCAGTCGGGGTGTAAATCGGACGGGGTGTAAATCGGGCGGGGTGTAAATCGGACGGGGTGTAAATCGGGCGGGGTGTAAAGTGGGCGGGGTGTAAATCGGGCGGGGTGTAAATCGGGCGGGGTGTAAAGTGGGCGGGGTGTAAATCGGGCGGGGTGTAAAGTGGGCGGGGTATAAATCGGGCGGGGTGTAAATCGGGCGGGGTGTAAAGTGGGCGGGGTGTAAATCGGACGGGGTGTAAATCGGGCAGGGTGTAAATCGGGCGGGGTGTAAATCGGGCGGGGTGTAAATCGGGCGGGGTGTAAATCGGGCGGGGTGTAAATCAGACGGGGTGTAAATCGGGCAGGGTGTAAATCGGGCGGGGTGTAAATCGGGTGGGGTGTAAATCGGGCGGGGTGTAAATCGGACAGGGTGTAAATCGGGCGGGGAGTAAATCGGGCGGGGTGTAAATCGGGCGGGGTGTAAATCGGGCGCTGTGTAAATCGGGCGGGGTGTAAATCGGACGGGGTGTAAATCGGACGGGGTGTAAATTGGACGGGGTGTAAATCGGGCAGGGTGTAAATCGGACGGGGTGTAAATCGGGCAGGGTGTAAATCGGGCGGGGTGTAAATCAGACGGGGTGTAAATCGGGCGGGGTGTAAATCGGACGGGTGTGTAAATCGGGCGGGGTGTAAATCGGACGGGGTGTAAATCGGGCGGTGTGTAAATCGGGCGGGGTGTAAATCGGACGGGGTGTAAATCGGGCGGGGTGTAAATCGGGCGGCGTGTAAATCGGACGGGGTGTAAAGTGGGCGGGGTGTAAATCGGACGGGGTGTAAATCGGACGGGGTGTAAATCGGGCGGGGTGTAAATCGGGCGGTGTGTAAATCGGGCGGGGTGTAAATCGGACGGGGTGTAAATCGGGCGGGGTGTAAATCGGACGGGGTGTAAATCGGGCAGGGTGTAAATCGGGCGGGGTGTAAATCGGACGGGGTGTAAATCGGACGGGGTGTAAATCGGACGGGGTGTAAATCGGGCGGGGTGTAAATCGGACGGGGTGTAAATCGGGCGGGGTGTAAATCGGACGGGGTGTAAATCGGACGGGGTGTAAATCGGACGGGGTGTAAATCGGGCGGGGTGTAAATCGGGCGGGGTGTAAAGTGGGCGGGGTGTAAATCGGACGGGGTGTAAATCGGGCGCTGTGTAAATCGGGCGGGGTGTAAATCGGACGGGGTGTAAATCGGACGGGGTGTAAATTGGACGGGGTGTAAATCGGACAGGGTGTAAATCGGACGGGGTGTAAATCGGGCGGGGTGTAAATCGGGCGGGGTGTAAATCGGACGGGGTGTAAATCGGACAGGGTGTAAATCGGACGGGGTGTAAATCGGGCGCTGTGTAAATCGGACGGGGTGTAAATCGGACGGGGTGTAAATCGGGCAGGGTGTAAATCGGGCGGGGTGTAAATCGGGCGGGGTGTAAATCAGACGGGGTGTAAATCGGGCGGGGTGTAAATCGGACGGGGTGTAAATCGGGCAGGGTGTAAATCGGACGGGGTGTAAATCGGGCAGGGTGTAAATCGGGCGGGGTGTAAATCAGACGGGGTGTAAATCGGGCGGGGTGTAAATCGGACGGGTGTGTAAATCGGGCGGGGTATAAATCGGACGGGGTGTAAATCGGGCGGTGTGTAAATCGGGCGGCGTGTAACTCGGACAGGGTGTAAAACGGACGGGGTGTAAATCGGGCGGCGTGTAAATCGGGCAGCGTGTAACTCGGACGGGGTGCAAATCGGGCGGGGTATAAATCGGGCAGTGTGTAAATCGGGCGGTGTGTAAATCTGGCGGGGTGTAAATCGGGCGGGGTGTAAATCGGGCGGTGTGTAAATCGGGCGGTGTGTAAATCGGGCGGGGTGTAAATCGGGCGGGGTGTAAATCGGGCGGTGTGTAAAGTGAGCGGCAAATCTGAATCCACAGTTTCCCGCCGGCTGAGTTAGATTAAAATTATGCCCCCACCCCACCCCTGCCCGCCCAATAGAATAACATTTTTAATAGTTTGCCACTTTTAATG
The DNA here is from genome assembly GCF_052327205.1 of Somniosus microcephalus. Classification (NCBI taxonomy): domain Eukaryota; kingdom Metazoa; phylum Chordata; class Chondrichthyes; order Squaliformes; family Somniosidae; genus Somniosus; species Somniosus microcephalus. The sequence continues at coordinate 105,722,316 of NC_140992.1, forward strand.
TCAATTTATAATTTTTGCCCTTTCATTGCAAAGGGGAGGCCCACAGCCTTACTGTTTTCAAGTTGAAAGGCGATATGAAACAAAGATATTTAAAAACTCCCCAATTATATAGCATTTCAATTCAATTAAATGCTGCAGAAAAAAAAATCCAACTTTAGTCTCTTCGGGCGCCGCTCTAATTTTAAAGCTGAGACACAAGTTATTTTAATGTACAAAAAGTGACCTTTATCTCACTAAGAAAGCCGCAACGTTTACTTAATAATTGAAGCCCTCAGGGCCAAGAACATGTTTGTTCATCTATCTAAGCAATGGGAAATAAGCTGTTGCCCGGAGGGTTTCAATTAACCATTAAGACTTGTAAGTGAAGACGCATTTTGACACCACGCTCAGTGAAGCTCTTCTTATAAATAGCACGCTGCTGCTTGGTTCACTAATTTGTCTCAAGTCATTCCACTGGACAAGCAGAACTCAGTTCAAAGCAAATTATCGCAGTAACTTAAGAACATTAGAAGTAAGAGCAGGAGTTGGCCATACGGCCCCTCGAGCCTGCCCTGCCATTCAATAAGATCATGGCTGATCATCTTCCTCAACTCCACTTTCCTGCCTGATCCCCATATCCCTTGATTCCCCTAGAGTCCAAAAATCTATCGATCTCAGCCTTGAATATACTCAAAGACTCAGCATTCACAGCCCTCCGGGGCAGAGAATTCCAAAGATTCACAACCCTCTGAGTGAAAAAATTCCTCCTCTTCTCAGTCTTAAATGGCCGACCCCTTATCCTGAGGCTATGCCCCCTAGTTCTAGACTCTCCAACCAGGGGAAACAACCTCTCAGCACCTCAGTAACATGAGGGTTCACTGTTTTTGTTGATCAGTTGACATGATCTCTGGAAAACCATGCATTATGGGCGAAGGGTGGGGGGAGTGAATTCCTTTGCTTGTTTTGTGTCGTAATGTTGCAAATGCGCTGGTGACAATTTCCTCTCTTCAGTACTTCCAGGGAAATTGCAAACACATTCTTCAATTCAGTCGGAATACAGAATCAAGAAAGTCTTCACAAATCCAGGAATGAACGGTCATGGGAATGATCTTCGAACAGGTATAGAAATACTGGCCCCAGACTTTCCTGGGGACTTACACCTACATCATTGGGACCCTTGAACAGCAGAAAAGAAAGGAAACTATGGAGTAAGTGACTAATATTTCCCCAAGACTTTAGTGCTGCTCCACCATTACCCTAGCCGAAAACAGTTTGAAGGTAATTATCAAAGCTCCGGTACCTCCCACCCCCCATCAAAATCAATGGCGATCCAAAACAAATTCATTGAACTGTAAATGGATAAGTGATCAGAAACAATAATACATTGTAGATTTACAATAGGTCCAAGTTTAACTACCTTTCCTTGGAAGATTGAGAATAGCAGTCATGGCAGTTAAGAACATAGGAACAGGAGTAGGCCATTTAGCCCCTTGAGCCTGTTCCGCCATTCAATGAGATCATGGCTGATCTGTGACCTAACTCCATATACTGTACCTGACTTTGGTCCATATCCCTTAATACCTTTGGTTAACAAAAGCCAATCAATCTAAGATTTAAAATTAACAATTGAACTGGCATCAATTGCCGTTTGCGAAAAAGAGTTCCAAATTTCTACCACCCTTGTCGTGGAAGGGCTTCCTAACGTCACTCTTGTAAGGCCTGGCTCTAACTTTTAGATTATGTCCCGTAGTCCTAGACTCCCAATACGCGGAAATAGTTTTTCTCGGTCTACCCTATCAGTTCATCTTAATATCTTGAAAACTTTAATCAAATCCTTCTAAATTCCAGGGAATGCAACCCTAGTTTGTGCAATCGCTCATAATTTAACCCTTGGAGTCCAGGTATCATTCTGGTAAATCTACACTGCACTCCCTCCAAGGCCAGTATATGCCTCCTAAGGTGTGGTGCCCAGAACTGAACACAGTACTCCAGGTGTGGCCTAACCAGGGCTTTGTATAGCTAAAGCATAAATTCTGCCCCCTTGTATTCTAGTTCTCAAGATACCTGTCCATGACATTTTAATGATCTATGTACCGGGACCCCCAAGTCTCTTTGGACCTCTACTGTTTCTAGCTTTTCACCATGTAGAATGTACTCTGTGACATGAATCAGTCATTCATGAAAGAAACACTTATGAAATACTACTGAGCGGCCTGCAGATGGCGCTTCCAGGGAGAGTATAAATACTTGGGCACGGGCCCAGCTTGCGCAGGACATTCTTAACAGGAGCTAGTGAAGGCCACAACTAGACCTCCATGTTGTAAAACAGTTGATTAAAGCTTTGTTTAATGCTTAGACCAAGTGCCTAGTAGTTTTGTTACGTCACTCTGTTCTGTCCTGTTTAGGTCAAAAGTGGATGACCTCACATTTGCCTACATTCAAATCCATTGCCACAGTTTTGCCCATTAGCTTAATCTATTAATATCGCTTTGTATTTTTATACTTCCATCTACACTGCTTATAATGCCGCCTATCTTTGTGTCATCGGCAAATTTGTATATGTGGCTTTCTATGCCATCATCTAAGTCATTAATAAATACAGTGATTAGTTGAGGCCCCAACACAGATCCCTACGGTACACCACTAGTCACATCCTGCAAATTAGAGTACCTGCCCATTATCCTTACACTCTTTCTCTTGCCGCTCAGCCAATTTCCTAACCAGATCCATAATTTGCCTTCAATTCCATGAGCTTCAACTTTAGCTAACAGTCTCTTATGAGGGACTTTATCAAATGCCTTCTGGAAGTCCCACATAAATAACATCCATAGACATTTCTCTGTCAGCTACTTTAGTCACTTCTTCAAAAAATTCAATCAGTTTCATCAGGCATGTCCTACCCTTTACAAATCCATGCTGGCTTTCTCTGATCAGCTGAAAATTTTCAAGGTGTTCAGTCACTCTATCCTTAAGTATAGACTCTAATAATTTCCAGACAACAGATGTTAGGCTAACTGCTCTATAACTTTGTGGTTTCCCTCTCTCACCTTTCTTAAATAGTGGAGAGGCATGCACAATTTTCCAATCTAAAGGAACAGTTCCTGAATCGAGAGAACTTTGGAAAATTATAGATAGGGCATCTGCAATGTTCTCACCTACTTCTTTTAAAATCCTAGGATGGAAACTATCTGGTCATGGGGCCATTATTTTCTTCATTACTGTTATTTTGCTTACATTAATTTTGGTGAGTCTCCGTCCCTGATTCACTGTTAGTTTCCTTGGGATGTTCAGCATTTTATCCTCTTCCTCGACTGTAAATGCTGACACAAAGTAATTAATCAACATTTCCTTATTTTCATTTACAATATCACCCTTATCGGTTTCCAAGGGGTCCACCTTGTTCCTGACCACCCTCTTTTTTCTTAAACAGTAATATAAATAGTTTCTGACTCAAATTCCCTGAATATTAACCTTTGCTACTGGGTTCCCAAAGAGTTTTTCTCTCCCGCTTAAGAAAGGCAACTCCATTTAAAGAAAACAAGTTGAGGAATGCTTTTCAACAATAGACTGGGACAAACAGAATTTAAATGAAGCTCATAAACCGACAAGCATAAACACAAATAAAAAACAACCCACAAGCTCATTGAATTTTTTGAAGAGGTAACAGAGAGAGTAGACAAGGGTAATGCAGTAGATGTCATTTATCTAGATTTTCAAAAGGCCTTCAATAAAGTAGCACATAATAGACTAATGAATATGGTCAGAGAATGCAGAGTCAGGGGACAAGTAGCAGAATGGATAGCGTGTTGGCATCAAGACAGAAAGCAGAGAGTAGGGGTAAAGGATAACTATTCAGAGTGGCAGAAGGTGGGAAGTGGTGTTCCATAGAAACATAGAAGATAGGAGCAGAAGTAGGCCATTCAGCCCCTCAAGCCTTCTCCGCCATTCAATGAGATCATGGCTGACCATCCAAATTCAGTAACCTGTTCCTGCCTTCTCTCCATATCCCTTGATCCCTTTAGCCTTAAGAAATATATCCAACTCCTTCTTGAATATATTTAATGAATTGGCCTCTACTGCCTTCTTTGGCAGAGAATTCCACAGATTCACCACTCTCTGGGTGAAGAAATTCCTCCTCACCTTTGTCCTAAATGGCTTACCCCTTATCCTTAGACTGTGACCCCTGGTTCTGGACTCCCCGACCATCGGGAACATCCTTCCAGCATCTAGTCTGTCTAGTCCTGTTAGAATTTTATAAGTTTCGATGAGATCCCCTCTCAATCTTCTAAACTCCAGCGAGTACAAGCCCAATCGACCCAATCTCTCCTCATACGTCATTCCTGCCATCCCAGGTATCAGCCTGGTGAATCTTCGCTGAACTCCTCCCATGGCAAGAACATCCTTCCTCAGATAAGGTGACCAAAACTGCACACAATACTCAAGATGTGGCCTCACCAAGGCCCTGTACAACTGCAGCAAGACATCCTTGTTCCTGTACACAAACCCTCTCGCTACGAAGGCCAACATACCATACATTTGCCTTCTTAACCGCCTGCTGCACCTGCATGCTTACTTTCAGCGACTGGTGCACAAGGACACCCAGGTCTCGTTGCACTTCCCCTTCTCCCAATCTATTGCCATTTAGATAATAATCTGCCTTCCTGTTTTTGACACCAAAGTGGATAACCTCGCATTTATCCACATAATATTGCATCTGCCATGCTTCTGCCCAATCACCCAACCTGTCCAAATCATACTGGAGTTTCTCAGCATCCTCCTCACAGCACACACGCCCACCCAGCTTTGTGTCGTCTGCAAACTTGGAGATATTACATCTAGTTCCCTCGTCCAGATCATTAATATATATTGTGAATAGCTGGGGTCCAAGGACCGATCTCTGCGGTACCCCACTAGTCACTGCCTGCCACTCGGAAAAAGAGCCATTTATTCCAACTCTTTGCTTTCTGTCTGCCAACCAGTTCTCTATCCAAGTCAATACCTTGCCCCCAATCCCATGTGCCTTAATTTTACACGCTAATCTCTTATGCGGGACCTTATCGAAAGCCTTTTGAAAATCCAAATATACCACATCCACTGGTTCTCCCTTATCTATTTTACCAGTTACATCCTCAAAAAATTCCAGTAGATTAGTCAAGCACGATTTACTTTGTCCGATCCGGTCACTTTTTTCCAAGTGCTCTGCTATTACATCCTTTATAATGGACTCTAGCATTTTCCCCACTACCGATGTCAGGCTTACTGGTCTATAATTCCCCGTTTTCTCTCTACCACCCTTTTTGAACAGTGGGGTAACATTAGCTAACCGCCAATCCATGGGTACTGTTCCAGAGTCTATCGAATTTTGGAAGATGGCCACCAATGCATCTACTATTTCTAGGGCCACTTCCTTAAGTACCCTAGGATGTAGATTACCAGGCCCTGGGGATTTATCGGCCCTCAATCCCATCAATTTCCCTAACACCATTTCCCTACATATACTGATTTCTATCAGTTCCTCCCTTTCATTAGACCCTATGTACCCCGACATCTTTGAGAGTTTATTTGTGTCCTCCTTTGTGAAGACAGAACCAAAGTATATATTTAATTGGTCTGCCATTTCTTTGTTCCCCATTATAAATTCCCCTGATTCTGACTGCAAGGGACCTACGCTTGACTTCACCAATCTTTTTCTCTTCAAATATCTACAAGGATCAGTGCTGGGACCACTGTCATTCACAATTTACATTAACGATTTAGACTTTGGAATCAAAAACACAATTTCTAAATTTGCAGATGACATCAAATTGGGGGGGATAGTCAATACTGAGGGAGCCGGCAACAAATTACAGGAAGACATTAATAAACTTGAAGAATGGGCATATAATTGGCAAATACATTTCAACACAGATAATGTGAGGTATTACATTTTGGTAGGAAGAATAGGAAAGTCACTTATTACTTGAAGGGTGCGAGTCTGGGTGGGGTAGAGGAGCAAAGGGATCTCGGAGTCCAAATATACAAATCACTAAAATTAGTGACACAGGTTATCAAGGCCATAGAAAAAAAGCAAACCAAGCACTAGAGTTTATTTCTAGAGGGCTAGAATTGAAAAGTAGTGAAGTTATGCTAAACTTGTATCGAACCTTGGTTAGACCACACTTGGAATACTGCATACAATTCTGGTTGCCATATTATAAAAAGGATATGGGGCACTGGAGAGGGTGCAGAGAAGATTTACAAGGATGATACCAGAAATGCGAGGGTATACCTATCAGGAAAGGATGAAAAGGCTGGGTCTCTTTACTCTTGAAAAAAGAAGGCTGAAGGGTGACCTAATAGAGGTCTTTAAAACTATGAAAGATTTTGATAGAGTAGATACAGAAAGAATGTTTCCACTTGTGGGGAAGAGCATAACTAGAGGCCATCAATATAAGATAGTCACCAAGAAATCCAATAGGGAATTCAGAAGAACCTTCTTTACCCAGAGAGTGGCGAGAATGTGGAACTCGCTACCACAGGGAGTGGTTAAAGTGAATAGTATAGATGCATTTAAAGGGAAGCTGGACAAGCATATGAGGGAGAAGGGAATAGAGGGTTATGCTGATAGAGGTAGATGAGGAAAGACGGGAGGAGGCTCGAGTGGAGCATAAACGCCGGCATGGACTGATTGTTTCTGTGGCTTCTTTCTGTGCTGTATATCCTATGTAATCCTATGTAAGCTGCTTGTATTTGAATTATTTGGATTAGCCCCTTTCTTGGGCCATCTTCTGAGTGAACCTGGTTTCAGACATACCAGGACCGCAAGAAAAAAGAGCCCAAATAAGCTTATTTCTTGTGACAGTAATAAGTCCTTACATAAATGTAAGTTCTTCATTCCATACTATTGGAAGCAAGCTATTCTGTTTATTAATTGTTTTTTGTTCTTGTTTTCTTCAAAGCTTTGCACAATAGTATAGATTAACTGCTCAAAAATCCCAAGATCAGGGACATGATATTGCAGAGGGATCTTTTCAGTGAATGTCCTCCCTTCACAAAAAATAGCCGCGATTCAAGAACTAAGAAAAAAATGTTTGGTCATCAGGGAATATTTGCCGATATACATCTTATCTAAGAATGTAGGATCATAACACCTGTAGAAACTGTCAACTACAAAGGAATAGTTGCAGGACTTCACCAGTAATTTCAATACCAGACAATTATCCAACTTACAGTCACAGGTATAAAACCAGCTGGCCCGTGTGTCTTTGTCTGTAATGTAGCTCAATAAATCATGTGCCTTGTCAGCATATAAACATGAGCTGCTTAATTAACTGCACTGCATTGTGTCATTCTTTTTAAACAAAGCAATTTGTGAATACCACTACCAGGAACAATATTGTGGGCAAATACTTACCCATCAAGCCTCAGGAGGCATCTAAAATATTAAGCCCCTAAAATTCGGCTGGCTGTTACACCATTAAGTCCTCTGGAATGGCCGCAATCCCAGTCAGGACCCAACCTTAGGTGCGAGCTTCTGGGATGCCTTTGTAGGGATGGAGCCTCTAACAAGGCCATTGACTTAAGGGGCAGGGGCTCCCCTAAGCCAGGAGTTCCTACACCCCAGTGCCTCAGTCGAGACCATGATCCATGCTGGTACACTTGGTCTCCTGTCCGATCCCAGTGTAACAGAGCCTGGAGCCAAAACATAAGGAGGCCAAAAAGTGTTGCGGAGGTGGTGGGTGTGCTGGGGTGATGGGAGGGGTTGAAGCGGTTCCCTGTGTGTGTAAGGACAAGGACACCCAGGCTGGCAGCTGTGGCCGGCATTTCTGAGGTCTTTGCAGATTCACACCCACGCCACTGAGGGCCTACGCCTGCAGGCCCAACCTCTTGACCCTGTGAACCTCAGCAGGACCAATGGCAGAGTTCCACAGCAGGCATGATGTCAGGATTGTGCCCCCTCAGAATTTTCCAGGCCTAATACATCAAATGAATATTGGATAATAGTAATACTATTATCAGACTCTGGTGCCTGAGAGGAATATGTCCTGTTGTGCAACAGGCCCCGAATAAAGTCACTTCTCCAATACTCACCTGACGACGTGACAAGAACATGCAAAACTCTATGGAAGACCAACAGAGCAGGAGACTAGGAAGTGAAGGCATGGCACACAACAACAACTTTCACTTATATATAGCACATATAAAGTGGTCAAATGTCCCAAGGTATTTCACGGGTGCATAATCACACAAAATTTGACACCAAGCCACATAAGGAGATATTAGGGCAGATGAAGAGGTAGGTTTTAAGGAGAATCATAAAGGAGGAGAGTGAGGTAGAAAGGCAGTGCAGTTTAGGGAGGGAATTCAAGACCTTAGGGCCTAGACCTTGGCAGGCACACAAACTATGAAAGTATATGAAGCTAAATATATCAAAACATTAGTTGAATTGCTGTTGGTTGTGGATGGTAAGGACTCACAATAATGACTCACAAACTGTAGAGCTGTAAATGCCAATTGATACTGTTTTGTAAAATTTGTTTATGGGATGTGGGCGTCGCTGGCAAGGTCAGCATTTATTGCCCATCCCTAATTGCCCTTGAGAAGGTGGTGGTGAGCTGCCTTCTTGAACCACTGCAGTCCGTGTGGTGAGGGTACTCCCACAGTGCTGTTAGGGAGGGAATTCCAGGATTTTGACCCAGCGACGATGAAGGATCGGCGATATACTTCTAAGTCAGAATGGTGTGTGACTTGGAGAGGAACTTGGTGTTCCCATGCGCCTACTGCCCTTGTCATTCTAGGTGGAAGAGGTCGTGGGTTTGGGAGGTGCTGCCAAAGAAGCTTTGGCAAGTTGCTGCAGTGCATCTTGTAGATGGTACACAAAGCAGCCACGGTACGCCGGTGGTGGAGGGAGTGAATGTTTAAGTTGGTGGATGGGGTGCCAATCAAACGGGCTGCTTTGTCCTGGATGGTGTCTAGCTTCTTGAGTTTTGTTGGAGCTGCACTCATCCAGATAAGTGGAGAGTATTCCCTCACACTCCTTACTTGTGCCTTGTAGATGGTGGAAAGGCTTTGGGGAGTCAGGAGGTGAGACACTCGCCGCAGAATACCTAGCTTCTGACCTGCTCTTGTTGCCACAGTATTTATGTGGCTGGTCCAGTTAAGTTTCTGGTCAATGGTGACCCCCAGGATGTTGATGATGGGGGATTCGGCGATGATAATGCCGTTGAATGTCAAGGGGCGGTGGTTAGGCTCTCGCTTGTTGGAGATAGTCATTGCCTGGCAATTGTGTGGCGCGAATGTTACCTGCCACTTATCAGCCCAAGCCTGAACATCGTCCAAGTCTTGTTACATGTGGGCATGGACTGTTTCATTATCTGAGTGGTTGTGAATGGCACTGAACACTGTGCGGTCATCAGCGAACATCCCCATTTCTGACCTTATGTTGGAGGGAAGGTCATTGATGAAGCAGCTGAAGATAGTTGGGCCTAGGACACTGCCCTGAGGAACTCCTGCAGCGATGTGCTGGGGCTGTGATGATTGACCTTCAACTATCACAACCATCTTCCTTTGTGCTAGGTATGACTCCAGCCAGTGGAGAGTTTTCCCCCCGATTCGCATTGACTTCAGTTTTACTAGGGCTCCTTGATGCCAAACTCGGTCAAATGCTGCCTTGATGTCTAGGGCAGTCACTCTCACCTCACCTCTGGAATTCAGCTCCTTTGTCCATGTTTGGACCATGGCTATAATGAGGTCTGGAGTTGAGTGGTTGTAAGGGGTTTTCCTTCCTCGAGAGGTTTCCCAGAGGTTTCTCTCTCTCTCGAGGCCTCTCTCTCTTGCACAGTAAAGCTTTGAGTGGTTCGACCCACTCACCCCTTAGGTTCTACACTCTGGACTTAGGCGCAGGAACTACAATGTAGAGGAAACTCGTGTAGACCAAGTTTGATGAATCAAAATGAAACTTTATTGCAAATGGAAAAAAATATATCAAATCAAATGCAACGTAGATAAGAGTACGGTACATGGGAGGGAAAAACAAACACAAACAAATCATAACAACACAGTGCTAACTAAAACAAATACAGGCATTTTATATTCTACAAAGATCATTATGAAATAAGGAAACACACGGAACATCGAGGGACACCAACTCATGTTAATTGTACCCTTAAATCCACCCCCTTATTAAACCTATCTAGATCTGATTGTGAAGGGCCAGAAACATGCTCACCAATCCCACTAGGAAGTGCAAGGTTTTGAAAACGAGTCTGTGTTTGGTCCTTTCAGGCATCTCGTCTCCACGTGGATCATGGAGCCCCTGCGAGCTGCGCCACACCTCTCTCCTGAGGTGGGGGTCGGGGGCGGCTGGACACCGGCGGGCCTAGATGTCGGCGGGGTCGAGGATCGTCGGCTCGACCCTGGTTAGAGGAGCTTTGGGCTGGTGTGGCTCCTTCTACCTTCAGCTACGGCCCGGGGATGGTCGATGATCTCCCGATAGTTTTCCCCGGGGCGGGACGCTGGTTTTGAGCGACTTTCTTTATACAGTCATAATTATCTTTCTCCTCCGACGGTGGAGAGGAGTCCGCTGATCTTTCCCCAAGCCAGCTCCTCTTCGCCCAGCTCAAAAGCTGGACTGGCTGCTGGGGCTGCAACGACTGTCTGACTGTAAACTGTCTTTTAGCTCGACTCTCCTTGTGACTGTTCAAGCTTGTTGATTCAAGCTTCCTCCAGCATCTTCTCCCAAGCTGTGTGTCTGCCCAATCTACTGCCGTGTCGAGTCGTGTCCCACTGCCGTGGCAACTGCCGAAAAGTCTCTCCAGATATACCTTTCTTCCCGAGGCCTCACTTCCCGCCCAAAATCAGGTTAGTCTTTGTTTTAACTTTGGCGGGCTTTGAGCACAGTGGGGCAGTTATTATATTTAAAATCATTTTAAGCGTCTGGTAATAGGCCCATCTCTGGTTGGAAATGGCTTTCATTGTTTTTAATGTCCTGCTGATCTCGTTACCGAGCCCTTGGTGTTGTCCTTATGAATATATATTGTCCTCTTTCGTCTGGGTCAACAGTTAGATGGCCCCTGTCTCCAAGCCGATCTTGAGTGGATCTGCATCTAATCCATATGCATGCCTGTGGGTCTGGTTTTGTTCTCTCATAAAACGGCTTCCAGAACTTACTAAGGGTTCAATCCACATAGCTGTCTGAGGTTGCGCAGGAACCATTTTAAAGTGTCCCAATAAGCTGATCACATGGGATGGCGGCCATTTTGTATGCACCTTTTTCTGGGCTTCTTTTAAAACAGTCTTTAAAATCACGGCCTCTTCTGTCATTTAACCCTTATTAATATGAAATCCAATTTTGCAAATCCTACACTCCCCCCTGATGAGACTGTAACTTGCTTGGAGTATCATAATTCTGGGTGAGCAAAATTTTCCGTCCTTCCACAATCTAACCATCCCCAGTATTTACGTATCTATGACCCCACGACACATGCATTTCCCATTTCAGAATAATCTAGTGTACATTAAGCATCTATAGATGGCAATACCTTGGAGCTAAAAACCTTATAACTTACTTCCAGGTGTGGAGGGGGTCCTTATACCCCTACATCACCTAGTATATACACATTATCAAATAATAATCACATCTAATAAACTTCAATAATAAAATAAAATACATACGAAAATCCAAAAACACATGAATACACATCAAAGAAATAATACGGAGGAGGGAGGGAAAACTTTAACTTTATACAAAGCAGCAAAAATCTAAACGTGTGTCTCTTCTTCTACCCGCACATAATGCTCCCTCCATTCAACTCTATTCTCGTACTTTTGTGAATGTTTGACCTTTTTACAGTGTGCAAACAACAAATACACTACAATGACAACCTGGCACACTACAAGAATGTGGGAGGCTATCCTAATCCAGGAAGGGACTTCTATATTCGTGAACAGGTCCCACCATGGTGGGGTCACTATATCCAATATGTCTGCCCCTATCTCTGGAGTCTTCTGCTCCAGTGTGTAGAAGCGATTCTGTGAAACAACAATGGCTTTTAATATCTTGGTGAGGTGTTCAGGGAGAGGGGGAATGATATATCCAAAATGTGCAACGAATCGCTGCAAATCGGTGAAATTCTCTTTCACAGTGAGGTGAACAGTGGAAGGTTCAGGGATGGGGACAATTCGCTCTTGGGCCACTTGAACCTCTGCCCTGGGCTTGAAACAGAAGCTGCTGTCACTCACCGGATACCAACCGTGCTGTCCATGCTGGTAGTGGGGCGCTGCAGTGGTGACACCTTATGTCCCACCTCCTATATATGCCACCTGCGGGGGCACATGGCCTTGTGCCATTGCCTCCATGGTGCAATTTATAGGCTTCGCGCCAGCAGTTCTGAACCCGCACTGTGGTTTTGAATGGGCATTCAAGTGCTGGGGACACAGGATGATGTGTGCTCCCCGGCACCGGCACCCCGAGAGGTCGGTACCCATCATTGCATGCTCCCATCAAATGACATAGGGTGGGAACCCCATGTAGCGAATGTGCGCACCCCCCTGAATGACTCCAATGTTCTCCACCCTGTATACCAGGGCGGGTTTGGCTGTCTTTCCCATCACCGGCATTCTTACCACTATACCCATAATGGTGTGATTAGACCGTCCACAGTCCACTGGGACTGGGTAGGCCTCTGAAGCTAGTCTGAGCTGGCACAGGCTCAATGTATTCTCAAAAGGGCGGAGCGCTGCAAGGTGCTTGTTGCTAATCCAGGAGGGGACTAAGCCTTGCTTTAAATCCTCCAGATTACTGCGGCCCTCACCCAGTAACCACGCCCCATATAGCACACAAGCTTCGTTCTGTGCAGCCTGATCGGATGCATTCTGATCCTCCCTAATGAGAGCATTTACCGTTCTGGTGTGTTTCTCCAGCTCCGCTATTATCTCTTTTAAGTGTAGTGTCATGGCCTGGTCCTCGTGTAACTCAGAACCCACTACCTTATTCTCATCAGTCAGTATCTTTCTTAGCTGTGTTTTCAAACCATTAATCTGGGTTTGCAGCTCCACGTCATCCAGTGTGTTGATGACGGAAGTTCCTGTATTAAAAGCTGTGAAAATATCATTTACTGCACCCCTTCTTTGTCTCCCTATTCTGCCCAAGACCTCATGTGGTGTGGTGTACAATTCGGCTCTGTCGACATCGGCAAAGTCGAATTCGTAAAACTGTTTAAACATGTTTCTTAACAGGACCTGGTATAATTGCTCCGTTTCTATTATGTCCGTGTGTAATTGAGACACGGACTGCAGGAGTGGGTAACAACAGGTCTTTACTGAGTGGAGACAAACTGGAACTAACTATGCAAAGTTACTAAACAGGCTTATATACAGGGGTGGTCACTACTTGTACTGCAGTATACAGGGGCTGCAGAATATAGATCCTTCTGCAAAGTACATACACTACAATTCCTCCCCTTTTAGCTAAACAGTACAATCAATCAAATCAAATCAACTTTTATTGTCATTGTTAGTGCACAAGTGCAGTGCAACGAAATGTAGGCTTGCGGCTCCCGAGAGTGTACATTTAGATTAAGACATTTAAACATTCAACATACATTTGGCTTGTAATACATTAACATAAACATAACCATAATAAAGTGCATTGGCAGATGTGCAGGCTTTAGAGTTTATTTGTGGAGTTCAGTAGGATGACAGCTCTGGGAAAGAAGCTGTTCCTAAATCTGGTTGTACGGGTGCGAATGCATCTGTAGCGTCTCCCAGATGGCAGGAGGGCGAACAGACTGTGGCTGGGGTGGGCAGGGTCTTTGATGATGGACAGTGACCTCCGTAAACAGCGTTTCTGGTATATGTGCTCTATGGTCGGTAGCCGGCTGCCGGTAATGCGTTGGGCAGTTTTGACTACCCGCTGCAGGGCTTTCTGGTCATAGCAACTACAGCTGCCATACCATACTGTACCATACCATACTGTACCATACCATACCATACATAACATTCGATTAATAATTAAATAACATATTTACAATTACAGTTGTCATATACATTAGCTGAAGTTAAGCAATTATAAGTTCAGTCTTTGAGGAGGCTTCCTGATTCTGTCTTGGGGTATCAGGTTCTTCTGGCAGAGTTGATTCGGAATCAACGTCATTGTTGGGTTCGTCTGCTTCCAATATTCCCGAGGTAGATGCAATTGGTACTTCGGTTTCATCACCAGGTGTATCGGATCGTGGTGTGGAATTGACGTTTTCCAGTGACTCTAGAATCAGGTCAGCATGGCGTCTTACAATGCTCTCTCCAACGTCCACGGTATACATTAGAGGTCCTTGCCGTGTACAGATCGTTCCTGGCTGTCAGTTCTCTGTGCGGTGATCCCGGGCCAAAACTGGTTGACCTATCTTAAAACTCCTGGTCGGCCTTTCATTCATATTCTGAAACTGCCTGTTCTCCACATCTCTTCTGATGTTTGGCTTAACCAAATCCAAGCGGCATCGTAGTCGTCGATTGAAGAACATCATGGCTGGAGTTTGGTTGGTAACCGCATGTGTCGCATTCCAGTAGGCAAACAAGAAGTTATCCACCTTGTGTTATAGGGATATGTCTTCATTACACATTGCCTTGATAGCCTTCTTGAATGTTTGAACGAACTTCTCAGCCAATCCATTGGTGGCTGGATGATATGGGGCGGATGTGTAATGCTTAACACCATTGTTCTTTAAGAACCTCCGGAACTCTTCAGACACAAACTGTGGTCCATTGTCGGAGCAAATCTGTTCAGGCAGCCCATTTCTGGCGAATATGGTTCGTAAGACTGTGATAGTTTTTTCTGTGGTGGTTGAGGACATTTTTATTACCTCTGGCCACTTTGAATGTGCATCCACCGCAATTAAAAACATCGAGTCCATAAATGGACGAGCAAACTCAATGTGCATCCTTTGCCATGGAGATGAGGGCCACTCCCATGGATGTAGAGGGGCTTGTGGTGGGGCGTTTTGGACCTTCTGGCATCCTGTCCAGCTCTTGGTCATCTCTTCGATTTCTTTATCGATTCCCGGCCACCACACAAACGCTCTGGCTAAGTTCTTCATTTTTACCCCTCCCAGGTGACCCTCATGAAGCTCATTGAGCACTCTATCCTTCAATTTGGGTGGAATTACTATTCTGGATCCACACATCAAGGTTCCTCTGCACACTGACAGCTGTTCTCTTCTCGGCGAGAATGCTGGCAACAGTGGTTCGCCATGTGCTGGCCATCCCTTCACCGTTAAATCATAGACCCAGGAGAGTGTCGGGTCATTTCTATGTTTGCATTCGTCACAGGTAGACATTCGACTATGGTCGAGTGGAATATCTCCACTGGATCCACTGCAGGTGCTTCTTCCACCGTCGGCAACGGTAGGCGCGACAATCCATCAGCATTCCCATGCTGTTTAGTTCCTTTGTACTCGATGTCATATTGGTGTGCCCCTAGGAAAAGGGACCACCTCTGTAGCCGTTGTGCTGTCATTATCGGGACGCCCTTCTGAGGGTTGAAAATGGAGACAAGAGGTTGATGATCAGTTAGTAGAGTAAATTTCTGATCATGCAGGTAGTGATTGAACTTCTTCACCCCCCACACCAGGCTGAGGGCCTCTCTGTCAATCTGGGCGTAGTTACGCTTGGCTGAAGTTAACGAGCGTGACGCAAAAGCTATCGGCCTCTCTGAACCATCAAGGAATTTATGTGACAGTACCGCTCCAATGCCGTAGGGAGACGCATCACACGCCAGTCTTATCGGTAGTGATGGGTTGTAGTGAGCCAATACTTCTCTTGAAGTGATTAGGTCTTTACTCTTCTGAAAGGCCCGCTTACATTCATCGCTCCATTTCCATGCTACTCCAGTTTGTAGTAGGGCGTTCAGTGGGTGCAGAATTGTGGACAAATTCGGCAAAAACTTATGGTAGTAATTCACCAATCCGAGGAATGACCTCAGTTGCGACACATTTTCAGGCGCTGGAGCCTTAACTACCGCTTCAATTTTGTCAGGGGACTTATGCAACCCCTCTCCAGCGGTCCAAAGGTACATTTCCATTGCAAACAAGGCAAACCTTCTTGCCCACGGTGACGCTGATCCTGGGTGCAATGATCCGCACCCTGGGGCACATCAGAGACGTTTCTCTGTATGCAAACCCCGTCTGGCTGGAGTATTCAGAAGAGTTCGACCCCAGCCAGCCTGGCCATCTCCCTTCATGGAAGTAGGCCGCAGTCTCTTCAGCGTCCCGTGAGCCGGTTCCGTCAGTCGCGATGGGGCCTCTATTTCCAGAGCACCCATAAACGGTGGAGTCCTTGGTGCGGCCCTGATAGGCCCAGCTCCATCCAGCCATCACGATCGCGACGAGGATCCCTCTCATCTTTACCGGCTTCTGTAACAAACCACACAAATATAGCCAGGCTCCCGAGAGATTCTGGCTTAGGTGACGGCATGATCGGGTCTTTCGACCTCGATCCAAAACAACACACATACTGGGCAGATTTAAAACTATTTAAAACTCTAATCATCTTTAATATATACACACCCTAAACTTAAACTTAAACTAAACTTATGTACAGCGCCGCCCGTCCCCGGGCGGCTTGCCTAATCCCTGATCGGACTGCAGCTCGCCGCTCCCTGTGGCGGGGCTGCAGTGACCTGTGTCTCTGGTTCCCCGCAGCCTTTTGCTGTTAATCGGGGACTGTGTTTTCACAATGATCTCTGAAGTCGGCGTTTGCTGGGAGTGGGTGACTTGGGCCAAGACTTTACAGGCTGAGGCGTTCGGGTCGACCTGCGAGGAGGTACTTTGGACGTGGCTCCCTTAGCGAACGGACCTTCGGGTGGGACCTCAGCTCTCACAGCCCATGGCTCTCCCACGACTGTAGGCTTCGGCTCCCTTCCCTCAGGCTCCGCCCCTTTGGGATTTGGGCAGGCTCCCTTGGCGAGTGGACCTTCGGGTGGGACTTCGGCTCTCACAGCCCGTGGCACTTCCACGACTGTGGGCTTCGGCTCCCTCCCCTCAGGCTCCGCCCCTTCGGGAATTGGGTCTGTGGCAGACAGCTCCTCCCCACCTGTCCCTACAGGTGGAGGATCTCTGCCCCCAATTTCTACCTCCTCCATGCTTGAGTCGAGGGCGGGACCTCCGTCCTCCGACTCCACCTCTTCCAGAATCGTGTCGAGGGCAGGACCTTGTTGGCCGGGTCCCTTCTCGTCCGAGTCCCAGGCCATCGGAGAAGGCTCCCCCCAGGTGGGCGGGACCTCTTCTCCTTCCAAGCAGGCTACAACGCCAGCTTGTGTGGTCTGTGACTCATCGTGCGCCTCAGGCTGAGGATCTTTATCCTCAGACCTGGCTTCGGTTACTGATGCTTTTGCACCCGGTTTAAACAGTTTGCACTGATTGATGTGAAACCATTTAGTGCGCCGGGGCAACTTCACTGCATATACAATGGGGCTAGCTTCGCCTACAATTTTGTAGGGTCCCCGGTACAGTGGTTCTGAACTCCCCACTCGAGCAGAGTCTCCTACCATGACCTTATCTCCCACTTCCCACTCCTGGGCTCCGGTGGCGGGGATCGATAGATCTTGTACCGATTCCCGCCTAGCCTGAGCTATGGCTTTCTCACCAGCGTGGATGGTCAGATCCAGGAATTTCACCTCCGGCTGGCGGATCCGTGCCTCCTTTGGGTTTACCTTAAAACCCTTTCTACCTAACAGCTCCAATAACTCGGCCAATAGTGGGCCATGCTCCTCTCTTGAGTCTGTGAACAGGAGCAGGTCGTCCACATACTGCACGAGCTGATTGGGCTGGCTGAACTCCTTTAAACTCCCTGCCATGCATTGATGGAAAATGCTGGGGCTGTTGTGGAAACCCTGTGGCAAGCAGTTCCAGGTGTACTGTTGCCCTTTAAACGTAAAGGCAAACTTGTACTGATCCTCCCTCCGTAAAGGGATGGACCAAAACCCATTAGAAATATCCAGCACCGTGAACGTGGTTGCGGAGGCTGGAATGCTTCCTATCAGGTCGGCAACTGCTGCTACTGTTGGCGTGCAGGCGGGGATGTTGCTATTGAGGACTCTGTAGTCCACCATGGCTCTCCAGGAATCATCCGGCTTCTTTATCGGCCATAACGGAGAGTTCACATGGGTGGCTATCGGTCTCAACATGCCCTGCTGCACCAGTGAAGGTATTGCTATCTCCATGTCGGGCTCCGCTTCCCTGGGGAAGTTGTACTGTTTTTGGGGTCGGGCCATGGGGTCCCCGTCTACGCTAACCTCAAACCCGGTGACCCTCCCGCAATCGTGCTTGTGAGTGGCAAACGTCGCCAGGTGGTCGTACACGAATGCCTGCAAATCTTGTGGGACACCCGCGACCATGAGCTCGAGGTCGTAGCCCTCTTTTGGCTTCACGGTACACAGGGTCCCTCTTTCTCCTTCCCCTGGGATGACGACTACCTGGCCCGGCTCACCCTTACCCGCTCCCCAAAGACAATGATTTCTTAGGTCCACATGGATCCCGTGGGCTACCAAGAAATCAGACCCCAGGACTCGCGTTCCACCTCCCACCTCCCACTTCAGCAGGGTACACTTCCACGTGGTGCGGAGTGGCCCTAAACGAATGGAGAGGGGAAGGGAATGTGCGCCAGCCTGTTCTTCGCCTGTGAAGCCCGGCAGAAGATATGGGACCCTGGTGGACAGGGGCGAGGCGGTGGGGTTATCTGCGTGGATCACGGTGCACGATGCTCCCGTATCCAACAGATAGGTTCCCTTCACCTCCTCCACCTCCATCTCCATGAGGGGTCGTCTCCATACATCGTATCGCAGCACACACAGGTAGACGGGCTGCGCCGACTCTAGTCACTTGGGTACAGCGATCGGAGTTTTGGGAGCAACAAGGCCGGTGGTAACAGCTATTTTCCCCTGGGAAGTCATCAGAGACCGCATTGTCTGTATGATTGACTCAATTGCAGCGGGATTCATAACCGCACCAGCTCCTTGTGCTGGGGCAAGAGCTACGGCTTGGGTTTGGGTTGGTGCTGGGGCAGCGGTCTGGGCTTGGGCTTGGGCTGCGGGAAATTTCCCTCTACTATCCTTCCACGGATTTCTACAGTCCTTGCGCCAATGTCCATCCTTCCCACACCCGTAACAATTGAGCTTGGCTTGGACAGGGCGATTCCCTTCCTGCCTCCACTCCTTCTTGCTTGGGGCTGCGGGTTTTGCCTCATGCACCTTTCCTTTCTGGGGAGGTGTTTCCTGACTTCTACAGTTCTTATACGCCACATTTAACTGACAGAGCACCGTTTCTTCCATGACACCGGGACCTTGGGGATCAAACCATGATCTGGCTGGGGCCCGTATCTCTGGCAAGCTGTTGGTAACCAAGCAATGGAGCCAATGAACCCACTGTTCGTTGGTCATTTTAGCCCGTTCAGGCATACCCAGGCAGCTGCGTCAATATACTGGCCACAGCCTTTCTGCGAAAACCTGTGGGGGTTCTCCAGATAGCTGCACGGTCCCTTCTACGCGGTCGAATGGACTACCGTCGTCCACTCCCATTACCTCTAAAACTTCCTCCCTGAGATCCGTATACCCTTTCCGTCCCCTCTTGCCATCCTCTGAGAGGCACTGAAGGATCATGGGATCCAGGGAGAAAAGCAACAGTTTGACCTGTTCCTGTTCATCGCAGTCGTTAATGGCTGCTGTTTCCTCTATCTCCCTGAAATGAATCGAGGGATCTCCCTTTACTGTGAGTTGTGTGAGCTGGCTCACCATGGACCTTAATTGTGGGCCAGCGTAGGGCACCACGAGTTGGTTCTGGTGGGGTCCGACACTGCCATCGGCAGCGTTGGGACCAAACCTCTGGTGCCGAGCGGGGCACATCGGTGCCGGTCCCGCCTTTGCTACCAGTGGTTCTTCCACACACTCCACCTCAGCTACCTCCTCTTTCGCTACCCCCTCCTTTTCCGACCAAGTCTCACTATAGCTCGGCAGTGCTGAGGGCTCGGTGGCTGGTACCACAATTACTTCAGCTGGACTCGGCTGTTTTGATTCCTTCAAAAAGTCCATGTGACTGGCTTTCGGGCTGACGAGACACACCATGCCTCTTGCCTTAACCAGGGCCGCTCTTAGGTCCTCTATGGTCTTTTGGCAGGGGCCATGGTCTGTGCTCTCAAACCCGTGCTCGAGGGCCAGCTTGTAAGCTACCTTAACCTCCACTACTCTCTCCTCCTGCGCTCTTAGCTGTTGTGCGATGCGGGTGCTTTTCTCCCGTATCCTTGATTCATTAATCTTTGCTTCAGTAACCTGGCACTCCAGGTACTCTATCCTAGCCTGATGCTGACTAGCTACCACTTGGCGTTCCTGATTCAGCGCGTGAAGCGCTGTGATGAGTTTTTCCCCACCCATGGCCTTTTCCTCTATCTCTGCTGCCTGGATTGTGAACTTGGCTGCCTGTGCTGCAACGACCCAGTCCAAGATCTGGACCTGTTTCTTGCAACACATCAGCCACACTGCCTTTTCCACTGACTTCTTATGCTCTTTGATCTCTGTCCACCTGATGGCTGCGTCCACCGGACGCCCATCCAGCAAGAGATCGGAAATCCACTATTTAGTGAGATTTACCTTGCCAAAGACATAATCCGCTATTCTCTCATCCATTGCATTTTGACCATTCAAACTCGGATCGACTACATTGCAATCCTGCCGCCAGAGTCCTGCCGCGGTCGCCATTTTCTGTAAGGGGTTTTCCTTCCTCGAGAGGTTTCCCAGAGGTTTCTCTCTCTAGAGGCCTCTCTCTCTTGCACAGTAAAACTTTGAGTGGTTCGACCCACTCACCCCTTAGGTTCTATACTCTGGACTTAGGCGCAGGAACTACAATGTAGAGAAAACTCGTGTAGACCAAGTTTGATGAATCAAAATGAAACTTTATTGCAAATGGAAAAAAATATATCAAATCAAATGCAACGCAGATAAGAGTACGGTACATGGGAGGGAAAAACAAACACAAACAAATCATAATGACACAGTGCTAACTAAAACAAATACAGGCATCTTATATTCTACAAAGATCATTATGAAATAAGGAAACACACAGAACATCGAGGGACAACAACTCATGTTAATTGTACCCTTAAATCCACCCCCTTATTAAACCTATCTAGACCTGATTGTGAAGGGCCAGAAACATGCTCACCAATCACAGTAGGATGTGCAAGGTTTTGAAAACGAGTCTGTGTTTGGTCCTTTCAGGCATCTCGTCTCCACGTGGATCGTGGAGCCCCTGCGAGCTGTGCCACACCTCTCTCCTGAGGTGGGGGTCGGGGGCGGCTGGACAATGACGGGCCTAGATGTCGGCGGGGTCGAGGATCGTCGGCTCGACCCTGGTTAGAGGAGCTTTGGGCTGGTGTGGCTCCTTCTACCTTCAGCTACAGCCCGGGGATGGTCGATGATCTCCCGATAGTTTTCCCCGGGGCGGGACGCTGGTTTTGAGCGACTTTCTTTATACAGTCATAATTATCTTTCTCCTCCGACGGTGGAGAGGAGTCCGCTGATCTTTCCCCAAGTCAGCTCCTCTTCGCCCAGCTCAAAAGCTGGACTGGCTGCTGGGGCTGCAATGACTGTCTGACTGTAAACTGTCTTTTAGCTCGACTCTCCTTGTGACTGTTCAAGCTTGTTGATTCAAGCTTCCTCCAGCGTCTTCTCCCAGGCTGTGTGTCTGCCCAATCTACTGCCGTGTCGAGTCGTGTCCCACTGCCGTGTCAACTGCCGAAAAGTCTCTCCAGATATACCTTTGTTCCCGAGCCCTCACTTTCCGCCCAAAATCAGGTTAGTCTTTGTTTTAACTTTGGCGGGCTTTGAGCACAGCGGGGCAGTTATTATATTTAAAATCATTTTAAGCATCTGGTAATAGGCCCATCTCTGGTTGGAAATGGCTTTCATTGTTTTTAATGTCCTGCTGATCTCGTTACCGAGCCCTTGGTGTTGTCCTCATGAATATATATTGTCCTCTTTTGTCTGGGTCAGCATTTAGATGGCCCCTGTCTCCAAGCCGATCTTGAGTGGATCTGCATCTAATCCATATGCATGCCTGTGGGTCTGGTTTTGTTCTCTCATAAAACGGCTTCCAGAACTTACTAAGGGTTCAATCCACATAGCTGTCTGAGGCTGCGCAGGAACCATTTTAAAGTGTCCCAATAAGCTGATCACATGGTATGGTGGCCATTTTGTATGCCCCTTTTTCTGGGCTTCTTTTAAAACAGTCTTTAAAATCACGGCCTCTTCTGCCATTTAACCCTTATTAATATGAAATCCAATTTTGCGAATCCTACATGGTCTTGGCGGAACCCAAACTGGGCATCAGTGAGCAGGTTACTGGTGAGTAAGTGTCGCTTGATAGCACTGTCGATGACACCTTTCATCACTTTGCTGATAATTGAGAGTTGACTGATGCGGCGGTAATTGGCTGGATTGACTTTGTCCTGCTTTTTGTGGACAGGACATACCTGGGTAGTTTTCCACATTGTCGGATAGATGCTAGTGTTGTAGCTGTACTGAAACAGCTTGGCTAGAGGTGCAGCTAGTTCTGGAGCTCAAGTCTTCAGCATGATAGCTGGGATGTTGTCGGGGCCCATAGCCTTTGCTGTATCTAGTGCACTCAGCCATTGCTTGATATCACGTGGAGTGAATTGAATTGACTGAAGACTGGCTTCTGTGATGGTGGGGACCTCAGGAGGAGGCCGATATGGATCATCCACTTGGCACTTCTGGCTGAAGATGGCTGCAAAAGCTTCAGCCTTGTCTTTTGCACTCACATGCTGGGCTCCACCATTATTGAGGATGATAATATTCATGGAGCCTCCTCCTCCAGTTAGTTGTTTAATGGTCCATCACCATTCACGACTGGATGTGGCAAGACTGCAGAGCTTTGATCTGATCCGTTGATTGTGGGATCGCTTAGCCCTGTCTATAGCATGCTGCTTCCGCTTTTTAGCATGCATGTAGTCCTGTGTTGCAGCTTCCCTAGGTTGGCACCTAATTTTTAGGTACACCTGGTGCTGCTCCTGGCATGCTCTTCTACACTCCTTATTGAACCAGGGTTGATCCCTTGGCTTGATGGTAATGGTAGAGTGAGGGATATGCCAGGCCATGAGGTTACAGATTGTGGTGGAATACAATTCTGCTGCTGCTGATGGCCCACAGCGCCTCATGAACGCCCAGTTTTGACCTGCTAGATCTTTTCTGAATCTATCCCATTTAGCACAGTGGTAGTGCCACACAACACGATGGAGGGTGTCCTCATTGTGAAGACGGGACTTCGTCTCCACAATGACTGTGCGGTGGTCACTGCTACCAATACTATCATGGACAGATGCATCTGCGACAGGTAGATTGGTGAGGACAAGGTCAAGTAGGTTTTTCTCCTTGTGTTGGTTCTCTCACCACCTGTCGCAGGCCCAGTCTGGCAGCTATGTCCTTCAGGACTCGGCCAGCTCGGTCAGTAGTGGTGCTACCGAGCCATTCCTGGTGATGGACATTGAAGTCCCCCACCCAGAGTACATTCTGTGGCCTTGCTACTCTCAGTGCTTCTTCCAAGTGGTGTTCAACATGGAGGAGTGCTGATTCGTCAGCTGAGGGAAGGCAGTAGGTGATAATCAGAGGAGTTTTCCTTTCCCCTGCTTGACCTGAAGCCATGAACCTTCATGGGGTCCAGAGTCAATGTTGAGGACTCCCATGGCCACTCCTTCCCGACCGTATACCACTGTGCTGCCACCCCTGGTGGGTCTGCCCTGCCGGTGGGACAGGACATACCCAGGGATGGTGATGGAGGAGTTTGGGACATTGGCTGAAAGGTATGAATCTGTGAGTATGACTATGTCAGGCTATTGCTTGACTCGTCTGTGGGACAGCTCTCCCAATTTTAGCACAATCCCCAGATGTTGGTGTGGTTGACTTTGCAGGAGCGACTGGTCTGGGTGTGCCATTGCCGTGTCCGTAGCCGGTGCTGAGGTCGATGCCGGGTGGTCCGTCCCGTTTCATTCTTATTATTGTGTTTCGTAACAGTTTGTTACAACTGAGTGACTTGCTAGGCTATTTCAGAGGGCCGTTAAGAGTCGACCACATTGTGTGATGCTATGTTGTGTGCCCAGTACTAGTGATGTGGTGCTGCAACTGAGGCCCTGTGAATTTAATACATTGTTTCAAATGTTATTACTTTTCTTCTGCTTCCTCTAAACTGCATAATGACTTAAAGGGATTGTGCTCAGTACTGCACGCCGTGCTCAGTATTAGCAAAGCTTGAACATGTCTTAACCACCGTCCCGAGGAGCCAGGAAGGGTTATGTTGCATGTTCAGCAGTTATGTTTAATATGATTCTTTCCTGAGATTCGAATGGGGCACAAGACATGTCGTTAGGATAAAATAAGTCCAACAGCAGAAGTACACGGTTAAAAATCGCAATAATTTTATTTGGGATGCTTCATGTATTATTTTACAGGCAATTTGTTAGCTAAATAACTTGGCTTCACATGAAGCTGATTCTGGCCAAGGCCAAGCCTCAGGCTTTGAGCGTGGCTTCATTAGTTACATCCTATTTATATGGCAGAAGCACTTCCAGTGGCACTAGTTTCACAACATAGAAAGGCTGCTGGTGTGACAATATTGCTACATTTATATCTCAGGGCGGATTTGGAGTATTGATGGCAACACTGGAGCAATTCCACCAACTGATAAACAATGGTCACGGAATCTTACAGCACAGGAGGATGCCACCCGGTCCATCGTCCCAATGCCCTTACAGGCCAGTAACATAGAAAAGCACATTGCTAACCAAAGTGTGTAGGGTTAAAGGTTAGCTCACCACAGCATCCAGCACTGATGGTGGCAGCCATTTACTGTTGCAATTGATGATGTTCTTTTGCCTTTGTGGGGGAGCAGGGAGTGAAGCCATTTCACAAGGGGGACCGAGCCTGCCCTGCTTATATTATGGAAGTACCTCTGACACAATGGACTGGATTTTAACACCCAAACATGTGGTTTGGGGTCAGGTCAGAGGTTCAAATTTTAAAAATCTCAAACCCAAACCCAACTCAACTCCAACCCACCCACTTCAAGGTTTAAAGGAGGCAGGACAAGGGACCGGCAGCCAACCCGTTCCCAGGAGGTGGGTTGGCAATTTAAATATCTTAATGAGGCTGGCAGCCTCCGATTTAACCTGCTTTGCAGGTTTCACTGTGGCTGTCTGGGTTTCCCAGGCCTCGGGAAACCCAGCAGCTGAAGAGAGGCGAGGACAGCATTGGAGAGAAGATAAGTGCCTTCAGAGCACTGCTTGTGGGCCAGGAGGAGCAGGAGTGCTTCCTCCCGGCCCCCCAAACTCTACCCCCATCAGACCACACCACCCAAACAAAGGCCCCCAGGTCGGGGATAGGACCCCCACCCAGGCTCGGGGATTGGGATTGGGATTAGGATTGGGCTCCCCCTCCTACCCCGGCAGGATCAGACCACCTGGGACCGGACACCCATCCTCGGGGTCAGGGATCGGACCCCTTCCGGGCTCGGACTGCCAACAGGGTTGCGGATCGGACCTACCCCCATCAGACCTCCCCCAGGGTTGTGGATCAGACCTACCTGGTCCTGCGGCCTGCTCCAGAGTCCTCCCCGCCAGACAGGAAGCCAAGCCTATCAATCAGGCAGACTTCCGGGTGGGGAACCTGTCAGGGCCGAAAGATACACGCTGTTGTGTTAAAACTCCACCACATATGGGGAAACCCAGACTTCCGGGTTTACCGTCCGAAACTTCGCCCCCCTTCCGCCTACCCACCCGTTAATATCCAGGCCCCTGTTTATGGGCAAGAGGCAACCCTGTCGTATACATCAGGTGGAAGAAGAGCCAAGAGTTTTCTCGGTGTCCTGACTAACATCCCTCCTGCAGGCAATATCACCAAAACAGAGTAAATGCTCACTTATCCCGCTGTGGAACCTTGTTAGAATTTACCAGTTTAACAATTTATTAGGTTTAAAACCAATTCACTGTGTGAAGCACTTGGAGCATTTCCACGTACTGAGACATTCTATAAATACAAGTGCTATTATCAGTTAGCATTCCCTCCGCTGAATCTAGTGACAAAGCAAGACAAACGGAGCTGAGGGCGACTGACTGCGTATTTAAAACAGGATATCTCTGCAGATCTCAGAAATCTTTCCAGGAAGCACTGATCACGTTCCCTGACAAGATTCTGTCATTGGTCTAACAATTGCAGATGTTGATTTTCAAAATGTCACTCCTTTGATGTTAAGTCACTCTTCAAAGTAAAACACAATTCGTTTAAAAAGGTTTGTAAACCGCGTCACTCTTGCTTGTCGTAAATGTCACTTATAATATTTCTCCAGAGTGGACTGCTCTGCACATCTGAAGAATATGGAAATCAGTCCCGCTAGAGTGAAGTGACCTCATTCTCCGTCTCAGCATTGAGCCTTGCTCTTCTGATCCTCTGCTTCATCTTCTGCTGCTGTCATTAGCACAGACACCAGAGAACAGCTTTGCGGGCAATTGGAGAGTAGTATTTAATTTCTACTACCTGCTGGTGTGTACAACGGTGAACGAGCCATCACCTGTCAAATAAAGATCATTTTCCAGTTGCCCTGTTGCTGCCTCGAATCCTTTTTCTTAAGTGACTGAAGCCACAGATATTTTTTCCTGAATGCCACAGTGGTGTACTCACCTTGTTGCGATTCAAACTGTTCAATTTTAAAGTCAGGCATTTTGTTGAGTTTCACACTTCATTCCTAAAATATAATGGTTTTAAATAGCTATTTTAGTCCAATTACCTATTCTTCTATTATTAATCACTGTGCAGTGTTAGCACATGTTCGAGAGACCTTGTTGAGATTAAAGAAACTGTACAGACAATGAATGAGCTGAAGATTGGCTTAAATAAAGGGTTTAAGTCACTTTGGCTTGCCGATTTTAACTTTATTACTTCAAAGTAATTTAATCTTTTAGATTCATCGCTGTTGATTAAATCATAAATTTTAATTTCAATAGAATCTCTCTAATCTAATGAAATCCCCGTAGCCTGTAATCCCCAAAGGAATGAGAATACAACTCATCTTCTAAAGAATTACTGATATAATATATTAAAAAAAAAGAAAATTAATACAATACAGTCAGGATGTTCTATTTGTAAGGTGGAAAATCCTATTTATTAGTGTAGTTGAGCCTCTCTATGATGTGGTCTTTAAAAACAATGCAAAGATTATACAACAATAACAAGGGGTGAATTTATAGACAGAGATTTGCACTGTTTTGTTATTGGTGAGAAAGCCAGAAATATTCTATCGGAATGATTTCATGACACTGCTTGAAGAAGAGCAAGGATTTGTCCTGGTGTCCAGGCCAACATTCCTCCCTCATTCAATAATAAAAAAACAAATTAACCAGTCATTTATCTCATTCTTGTTGAGCAGCTGCCACTGTACTCCAAAAGTAATCCATTGTGTGAAGGTCTTTGAGACATTTTGTTAATGTGCTATGACTACAAAATGCAAATGTTTACATTTCTTACATTTCTAGCGTGGCATATCAAAGATTAGTTATTGATACATAGGCATGTTACAGAGAGCATCTTATCTACAGTATGTCCATTAGTAAAGTATTTACTGCTGGCCAGCCTCCCACGTTCTACCCTCCGTAAATTTGAGGTCATCCAAAACTCGGCTGCCCGTGTCTTAACTCGCACCAAGTCCTGCTCACCCGTCACCCCTGTGCTCGCTAACCTACATTGGCTCCCGGTTAAGCAACGCCTTGATTTTAAAATTCTCATCATTGTTTTCAAATCCCTCCATGGCCTTGCCCATCCCTAGCTCTGTAATCTCCTCCAGCCCCACAACCCCTCGAGATCTCTGCACTCCAACTCTGACCTCTTGAGCATCCCCGATTTTACTTGTTCCACCACTGGTGGCAGTGTCTTCTTGAATTCCCTCTCCTAAGCTCTGGAATTCCCTCCCTAAACCTCTCCGCCTCTCTACCTCTCTTTCCTCCTTTAAGATGCTCCTTATCTGCCCTAATATCTCCTTATGTGGCTCGGTGTCAAATTTTGTTTTATAACGCTCCTGTGAAGCGCCTTTACTACATTAAAGGCACTATATAAATACAAGTTGTTGTTGAATATGTGCTATATTAGAAGTGATATATTCTTTGAGGAATGTTTCTATGGTTTACTATAACAGGCCTATGAACAACATGTGTTCATGTAATCCACTGTGCACAGATATCCTGATGCTCCTTATTGAGACAGCTGCTTGATAAGATTTTTAAGCATCAATGATGAGGATCAATAATGTGATCAGTGCAGAATAGATTTATCCTAGAAATATCTCACATCACAAGCCTTTGAGATTACACAGAGCAGAATAACCTTGGATCTTCTAGGAACTTGGAATCTCCAATGGAAAAACATGTTGGAGGTCCAACCTATGGTACCATATAGTAAGATAACATGGGTTTGTATCAAACAGTTGGGGCAGGAGGAAGGAAGAGAGAAATCGAAGTTCATCAGTTTACACCCATGAACCTCCCAGCAGATGTGTCAAGAGAAGCATTGTCAAAGCCTGGGAACAGTTCAAGTCTTCCCCTATCTAGAGTCAGTGTGATATACCTATCAATTCGTCCAATAAAAAGCGACGAGTTAGGAACGTAACTAAAGGTTTTTATTGACTAAATAACAGAGCCCACCCTCGTGGGTGATCGGGTCCAACAAGGAGGAATACCAGCCAGTCGACTACCTTTATACCTGGGCAGGTAGGTGGAGCCATGGGCGGAGTCGGAGGTGGTCAGCCCAGGTATAACAGCGCGACAAGAGGCGACCTCGTATAGTGATACAACAGTGAGAACAGTGATAACAATACAACAGTGATAACTATAGTGTAACGATAGTGAACGATAAAAGTGGTTTACCACACAATGCTTGGCCCTGTGTGATCTGAAAAGAGGAGCAAGAAAAAGACCTATAAAAAGAAACAGATAGTTACCTACTCTCATAATAGATAACAAAATGATAAAATAAACAAAGTAAATCTATAAATCAGGTAAAAAATTCCATGGTTTCCATCTCTCACAGATCAGAAAGACAGGTACAAGATTCCACACACTGGTAGCTTTAATTACAGTCAATAGAAGTCATAATTCTTCCAGTGCATATTATTAGAGTGCTAGTTTGAAGTGCTTGGTTTGAATCATAAGCATCACAACTCTAATAAGCTCTCCTACAAATACAATAAATTGCTTAGGCAAGTTTTATGCAACCTCTCTCAAAGTACAAACCTTGCAAATGATTCGCTCATTATATGTGCAATTTGAAGGGGCAAAACCTTGATAAAATGATAACTTTTCATGTGGAAAGCAATTCTCCTGCAGAACACAAGGAAGCAAATTATAGACAGACTGGGGTGGAATAAGGTCCTTTCTGCATTTCAAAAGGTCACAGCCTGTGTCAGAATGAAACAGCCTTAAACTTATCCATTAATCTCCCAATTTGATTTGTCTCTCTTCCTATTAAACAGACTGAAAATATTACTAAAATTATACTCCTTTATATTCATGACAAAGGTCCTATTAGGGAGCAAATATAAAAGAATTCATCTGGGGGGAGGAAGCAGATGTCCTCATGAAATATTCATTGTATATTTTATAACAAGCACTGCCACTAGTAAGATAAGGCTACTTTCAACAGCATTGATTGGTGGGTAAGGTCGATAACTGTTCCCTACGCTGCACTGATAGCTATGCAGGGTTCCTAACGCAGATTTTACACCTCAATGACAGCACGTTAGTACAAGGGCAGTTTGGGTTGCAGTAATAATATTTGTTACACTATTTACCCACACTCCATAAAACTTGCTTAAAGTGCAAGCAAGCATGCAGCTTCATTTGTTCTTCCTTCCTTGAATTCTCTTACTTTCCGCCGAAAGGCACGGGAACATCGGGACGTTTTCCTGGGGGGTTCCATGGATCATCCTCCGAACGCACTGTGGACGAGCAGGAAATTCACCCCCACCCCATTTCTTCAGGATCAGGGTAAAAACTGCAACTCCCATGGTGCATCTCTCTGACACTCTCAGAATTTGTCCACAGGAGCCAGAAATCCCCAATACCCAAGGCCCAATTGAAATTTCAAACTCTGGGTCTAAAGCAGAGCTGTATTTTTGATTTGCTTTTTACGGTTGTCTATACATATCAATCCCAGTGAAGGACAGACAATGGCAGCCAAAAATAGTACCAACAAATTATTTGAGTGATTTCATTGGTTCCCTAGGACTCATCTGTGGGCTGGCTCAGCATTGGATATGGCCGAATTTCCTAAACCCCAACTGGCGAGCTGCATCGGGACACCCGACTGTTTTCTGCAGCTCAACGGTTTTATGTGGACAAGGCCCGAGGCCTAATTTCGAGCAGGCCGACGTCTTTCGGCGCACGTTTGTTTTGCAGCACTCACTTCGTGCTGGTTTCTCCAATTTTTCAGCCTCAGTCTCACAGTGAAATGGAGAAAAGGGGCTCAAACTCGCAGAGATCAAAACATGTCCAATTGGCCGTAAGTGTGATCAATCTATTCAAATGGCAAATCGAAGAGGCTACTTGATAACAGCAACGGCTTACATTTATGCAATGCCTTTAATGTAGAAAAATGTCCCAAGGTGCTTCATAAAGGTTTAAGAAAAAGTGGACACAGAGCTAAAGAAAGATATTTCAGGAGGGGCAACCAAAAGCTTGGTCAAAAAGGTAGGTGTGAGGGGGGTCTTGAAGGGAGAAGAGAGGGGTGAAGAGCTGCAGTTGTTAGGGAGGGAATTCCAATGCATGGGGCATAGGTGGCTTAAGGCAGTGGTTCTCAAACTGGGGTCCATAGAGAATTTCCAGGGGGTCCGCAAAATAAGGTGAGTACTGAACAGGCCGGCCTTACAGGACATATGGCAGCCACACTCCACTCCCGCCTCCCGGCTCACACCAAGCCTGCCCCTGGTCTATATGGTATATGTGTGTACAGTATATACAAATCAGAGGGGTGCTTTCTTCCATTTTTTTCTGTTTTCTCCTGTGACGGTGGGTCTTGTGTCATGACAAATAGAGATAGATGGCAGGCTCCCTGATTAATCACATGTTTTAAAGTAAACTGTTTTGAACGTAATTTGATTGTATACCTTATGGGAGTAGAGTGGAACTTCTATTATCTGCATTCAATTATCTGTCTTCATGATTGACTGCCAAAATATTCCTGGGACCTCAAAAGTACATGATTTTTTCTCATTTGAATCATACTTGGCTTTATTTTCTTGCATAGGGGATTGATGTACCGTATGTGTAAGACTGCAATATGGGGACTCAACATTCTGCCAATTTTCAATTAAGAGCAGATAATGAAGGTTTTGCTGGATGTATGGGTACACTGTAATGTGGGATGTTTCCTCACATTATGGGCTGGATTTTCTCAATGGGAAGCTTTTGGAGGCGGGACTGCTGCTTGCCAGCTTTCAATCCCACTTTCATCAGCTTCTGGCCAACCAGCGGGATTTTCCCCTGATTGACCTTGTTAAGCCCGCCCAGCGGGCTCAGCAGGCCAATTAGGGGGAAGTCAGTGACAGAGAACGTCAATGTCTGATGTTTCATCTGTCAAGAACTTTTGAAAGAAGAAATGTCATCATTTGACAGCTCTGTGAAGCTGTCAAACACTGACATTCTGTGTAGTTTGATGAGTCCTTGTGTTCAGGACTCATCAAACCTTTCAACTTTGCAGAAATCACCTGGCTATTGGGTCAGAGGATCCAACAGCCAGTCTGTGATATCTACAATGGAGATGTCGGGACTTCGGCTCCACAGCGGCTGAAGGCTGTAGACAGAAACAAATGTAAGTGAACATTTTCTAACACTTTACACTCACTTTACATACTTACCACTCCACACTTGCACCCATCACTCACTTCTACATTACACTTTCAGACCCCGCAGACCCCCGCAGACCTCCTACCCATCTCCTACACCCTGGTGGGGTTCCCCGAGGTCAGGAAGCCTGCACTTTGGAAGGAAAAATGGGGATAATCCTATTAGTTAATAGGCTTTAATTACTTTCCTGCCTCGAGGAGACGGGACCCATGGCAGGACGGCTTCCTGCCTCCTGGCAAGAGGGCACAGAGGCGGGTTGGGGGCGGGTTAGCCACCCGCCCCCAAATTCTGCAACTTTACCCTCAATCCCGCCTCCATACCCACCTCCTCAGGGCTGACAAAATCCAGCCCTATGTGTGAATGTGACTTACTGCTACATAGGATAAAGAAAGACGCAGATGGTTACTGAGGTCAAAGTGGGCAGTCCTTTGTGATGGGGAAGATAGAGGGTCTGAATCATAGCTCGGGGTTGAACATATGGAGGCAGCCAACAGTCTGGTTTAACCTGAGATAGTAGCAGAGAGGGGGATGTATTTGGAGATGCAGGTACAAAATTTGTGCTTGATGTCAATTATGATGGATTTGGTCTTCCCAATGTTTACCTGGAGGAAATTACGGCTCATCCAAGACTGGATGTTGGACAAGTAGTCTGATAACACAGAGACAGTGGAATATTTGGGAAAGGTGGTAGAGAGGTAGAGCTGGGTATCAGCAGCATACATCGGGAAGCTGACCCCATGTTTGTGGATGATGTCCTCAAGGAGTAGCATGTAGATGAGAAAGAGGGGTGGCCAAGGATGGAACACTGAGGGTCTCCTGAGGTGATTGGGTGGGGGTGAGAAAAGAAGCCATTGCTAGAGCTGGTAAGAGTGGAACCAAGTGAGGGCAGTTCCATCAAGCTGGACAATGGAGGAAAGGCATTGGAATGGGATGACATGATTGACTGTGGTCAGTGGCTGCAGAGAGGTCAAGGAGAATGAGGAAGAATAATACCTCATGATCTCAGTCACGGAGGCAACAAGTTCAAGGACCTTGGAAAATTGGAGATTGAGTGGTAGTTAGTGAAAACAGAAGGGATGAGGGTGGATTTTCTGAACAGCTGATGAGTTAATTTGTTTGTATAAACAAATATGAAACAAACAAGCTTTTAAGAAGACATTAAAGTCAGAATAATGGCACTCTAGCTGTGGTCTAATTGCTGGGAAAGTTAGAAGTGTAAACAGACCAAAAGGCCTGGTCTTCATCAATAGCAAAATACTGCAGATGCTGGAAATCTGAAGTAACAACAGCAAATGCTGGAAACACTCAGCAGGTCTTGCAACATCTGTGGAGAGAGAAAAACAGAGTTAATGTTTCAGGTCGATGACCCTTCATCAGAACTGGAAAAAGTTAGAGATGTAACATACTTTTGCACTTTGACACCTAGGATAATCCTTTTTACTTGGCCACTTAGATGTAGTCCTGGAAAGAGCTCGGCTTGGTAGCGTTCAAGGTATAAAGCCATGCCCTTCCCCACCCCAAAAGAAGAAGCAGAAGAAAAAGGCAGACAGGGAAGGAGCTGAGATGAAAGAATAGATGCAAGAGAAAGGCAGAAAAAGAATGAACAAATTAAACTGTGGAAGATGTTTAAATGAAATTGTAAAATTCCAAACTGTTAAAGGTTTAATCTGACATGCAATCCATGATCGGATTGGTAAGAGTGGAACCAAGTGAGGGCAGTCCCATCAAGCTGGACAATGGCGGAAAGGCATTGGAATGGGATGACATGATTGACTGGTCAGTGGCTGCAGAGAGGTCAAGGAGAATGAGGAAGAATAATGCCTCATGATCTCAAATTGCATCACAACCAAATTTAACAGTTAATGTCTTGAGTACAGTGTGAGAATATATTGACAGAGCAAGAATAAAGAGAAAAATGTATGTGCAAGGTTATCTAATCCAGAATGAGAAGATGATGACCAAAGGAAGAAGAAGACAGCCACAGAAAATGACTCACCACAAATAAAATAGAGTATCCCAGGGGAAGTCAAACAGCCATAGCCACAAAGCTAATCTACCTACAGGACCAAGTCACACATTGGTAATCATTCGACAGCAGGGACCGGCTACATATTCAAAGCTATTAACTTGTCAGTAATATTGAATATGAACTGTAAATCTAACTTTTGCTAAGCCATACAGTAACCTCAGACACTAAAAATAATGTTATTATACTGTAATTGAGAGCCTAGCTAGAGCTGAGATTCTGCATTATGTTCAAATTACTTTTGTGCCTGTAATGATTTGAACTGTTAGCTAATAATCTCCAACTAAGTGCCTATTGTAATTCTCAAATGCTTAACCTTGCAAAGATGTTAGTTCTGTTATCTTAGACATTGAGGAAGATTTTGAGGCTGCCTACAGGGATGGGGGTTGGTGGAAACTAAGTGGTAGCGTCCCAAGAATTGGTGGAGAATGACTTGTCGCTGCACTCCCGGAGGCAGTGGGCTAACATTATCTTCCCAAGAGCCTACTGCTGAACGACTGGAGTGGCCACCTGAGTCAGGTGGTAGGCCCTTTTTACCTGCAAATCATGATGCACATAGGTCCCCAATTGCCCTTTTAGAACTCACCTGGGTATAGTGTGCGCCATGGGTGCACCGCCCAGTTTCAGCTAGTGGTCCAGCCAAAGAGGAACCCAGAAGGCAAGTCTTAATTTATTTCTGTCGGGCCTGGAGGAGCACAAGCGCTCCTCCAGGCTTGATAATAACCACCTGGGCCAATGCTGCAATGGAATCCCCCTGCCCATCCCCAACCCCACCCCCCACCACCTTTATCGGGGCCCCGAGCCAGCGGGCTGCCTTGGGACCCTTATTTTCCACCTGCAGCCTGCTGGCCCTATGTTAGTGAAGCCCAGCCCTCAAAACCGACAGGATCTCCCACCTGCCCTATCAGCTGCCCGGCTGGCTCTGCTGGTTGGCCACCCCAATGTGAAGGAATAAACAATATAACCTATTCAGAAAAATAAACCATTCTATGAAAGAATTCTGGCCTTATTAAAACATGACAAACTGGGTCTGGAGATCTAGAAACCTAACGATGAAAAAGCTGTGATAGCATTCTGGCTATTGAGATAAGATAAGTTGTTGACACTGAATCAATAACCTTATTGAAACAGAAGGTTAAAGGCTCCTGACAGTCTGAATCTTTGGGAACAAGACAATAGTTACCCAGTACAAGGTGTTCTAATTTACACCTCGTAAAGGAGCACATAAAAGTAACAAACATCTGCCTTCATAAAAATGATACCAAGTAAAGCGCACCTGCTGATTACACCGTTTTTTATGATAAGCTTAGCACACCTAGAGGAGAGACATGGTTCTGTAGTGCTACCAGCTGAGGTGACTAAGAACTGCAGGGGTCAGCAGAAAAATGACTAGAGATAATTAGCTTACATCAACAGAAAACCTTAAAGGAAATACTACTGGAAAAAGGTATAAATATTGAACTCTCAAATGGGATAATAGACTCGCTTAAAGGGGCAAAGCGATTCTTGGTTTCAGAACTAGCTCTGTAAGTCTACAACTCTTTGTACCTCGGGGATCAAGGTACTGTATTTGATTTTGGTGGATATCCTGAATAAACTTTAAGAACTGTAAAACTGTAGCAAAGTTAAAATTTGAGAGTAAGGATCTCTGATAAGATTGTAAAGCTTTCTCTTTTTGGAACTGTTAATGTTGCGATTGACTCACCAACTGTAAATTATATGTCGGTTCTTTAATAAATCTATATATTTTTTAGATTGTCTCACATAATACTTCTGTATCAAACTCGCAAACTCAATCTCTGTACACTCTTTGGTGAGGAGTTGCAGAATTCTGGGGGAGTTTTCTGGACCCTCATAATATCCGGAACGTTACAGTCTAACTAAACTTATTAAAAGTGCTATCTGGAGGACGATAACATTTTCAGGTTGTTCCTTTCCTTTAGGGAGAGATAGTCTGGACCTTTAGACCAATTAAGCATCTTTAGGATTCGGCTACCTCAAACTTTAGTTGAAAGTGAACATCTGAGGAATACGCCTGATCCGGGGTAGCCCTAAAGGGACTAGGACTAGTAATTATCCCTTCACCAAAACTGCACTGAGGGAAAGTCTACCTGATGTAAGTAAAGTAGTGTTTGTATAAATAGAATATACAGCACAGAAACAGGCCATTCAGCCCAGCTGGTCTATACAGGCGTTTATGCTCCACACGAGCCTCCTCCCCCGCTACTTCATTTAATCCTATCAGCATGATCTTCTATTCCTTTCTTCCTCATGTGCTTATCTAGCTTCCCCTTCTTTCTTTCGTATAGTAGTAGCAAAGCAAATCAAATCAAATGTCAATATCTAAGTCAGATATCCAGGCCAAAGCTTCCTGTGTAACAGCGTGGATATCTTATAGGCTGCCTGTGAATTTCCTCTGAGGGCAGTGCTCGATGATGTGCTCCAGGGTCTGATTAGGATCTCCACAGTCGCATGATGGGGATGCTTTAATCTTCCATCTATGGAAAAGGTGGCAGCATCTACCATGGCCAGTTCTGAGTCAGTTGATGGTTGTCCACTGTTTGAGACGAAGGTTTGATCTTTCAGGTTGTACTGTGGGGTCCTCTATAAGGAATCCATTCCATATGTCACCGTTCTTCCAAGCATTTCACCATCGGCCATCAAGGCTGAGGGGAGATCGCTGAAGGGCTTCGGCGATGGTCCAAAATGGCCCTCTAGATTTGAGATGGGTTGATGGTAGGTTGTTCAAGTCAGCCTGGATCGGCAGGTCTTTGCTGGTGTAGTGGTTGTATTCTCTGGAGACTGCATATTCGCGGCATAGGTGTGGTGGTGCGATGTTTGCAAGCACGGGCAGCCAAGGAGTTGGTGTCGATAAAAGCATACCGGTGATAATTCTCATAGTCGAATTCAGCTGGACATCAACGGATTTGACATGCGGACTCAATAGCCATGCCGGAGAGCAGTACTCCACTGTAGAATACACTAGGGCGAGTGCTGCCGTACGGAAGGTTTGGGCGTCTGCTCCCCATGTGGATCCGGCGAGTTTCTGGATCAAGTTGACCCTACTCTTTAGTTTCTTCCCAAGGTTCTGGAGATGCTGTCTATATGACAGGGTGTGATCAAGGGTGACTCCTAAATAGGAGGGGTTTTTGGTATGGATTACCTCTGCACCGCAAAAGGAGACATTCAAAGCTTGGTTTGCCTGATGGGTGTTGAGGTGGAATGTTGAGGTGACGGTCTTTTGCGGGTTTGGTTGAATTCACCATCGCTGGAAGTAGGCCTCCATCCTCAGTAAATCACTGAGTTTCTTCGGTGATGGACAGATTCATGTTTTGTGTGGTCAAGGCAATGTCATCAGCATATGCGAACTTGCGGGACTCTGTTTTGGGCAGGTCGCTGGTGTAAACGTTGAATAACATGGGTTGAGAGCTTGAAAAGCAGTCCATGCTTCCACACTGTGTCATACACCGCTGACAGCTCCACGAGTGCTACGCCGGTCTTGAGCTGGTGCTGGAAGCCTGCTTCAAAGTGCGCTGTTAAAGCTACCATTTGGTCGCAGCAGTTACGGCCGCTCCAGAAGCCCGCTTGCTCCTTACGAATGGTTGGCTCGATGATGGGGGCTAGTCTGTGGAGTAGTAGCCTCTCCAGCACTCTATAACAAGTGCAAAGTAAGGAGATTGGGCGGTAGCTGGAGGCTGCAGAAGCATTCTTCCCCTGCTTCAGGAGAGCAATTATTTTA
This sequence comes from Somniosus microcephalus, assembly GCF_052327205.1. Classification (NCBI taxonomy): domain Eukaryota; kingdom Metazoa; phylum Chordata; class Chondrichthyes; order Squaliformes; family Somniosidae; genus Somniosus; species Somniosus microcephalus. The sequence continues at coordinate 105,759,974 of NC_140992.1, forward strand.
GTCTCCCTCCAAATAGGTGGAATTTGACTAGTTGTCAGTACCTCGGAGAAGAAGGAAGTCAACCACCTCTTCGCTTTGGGTACCAGTGCTTTTAGGGATTCTGGGTAAACACCATCTGGACCAGCAGCTTTTCCAGATTTGGTTGTTGACAGGGCTGCATTTAGTTCATCCAACGTTTAGCTTCCCCTTAAATGCATCTATGCTATTCACCTCAATCATTCGATGTAGTAGCAAGTTCCACATTCTAACAACAGCACCTCCCAAACCCGCGACCTCTTCCACCTAGAAGGACAAAAGCAGCAGGCGCATGGGAACACCACCACCACTAAGTTCCCCTCCAAGTCACACACCATCCTGGCTTAGAAGTACATTGCCATTTCTTCATCGTTGCTGGGTCAAAATCCTGGAACTCCCTCCCTAACAGCACCGTGGGAGTACCTTCACCGCATGGACTGCAGCGGTTCAAGAATGCGGCTCACCACCACCTTCTCAAGGGCAATTAGGGATGGGCAATAAATGCTGGCCTTGCCAGCAACACCCACATCCTGTGAATGAATAAAAAAATACTCTCTGCGTAAATAAGTTTTTCCTGAATTCCTTATTCTATTTATTAGTGGCTATCTTGTATTCATGGCCTCTAGTTTTGAACTCTCCCACAAGTGAAAGCTTCTTCTCTATATCTACCAGAGTTCATTCATCTCTGTGCTTGACTTCATCGTTGATGACCCTGGCAGGAAACAGTAAACTCAATCCACTTTTACTGTAATTCCCTGGCAATTGGCTCAGGCCACACCCACTAAACACTTTGGACTGGGTATGTAAGACAGTCCCAGAGGCAAACTAAATGGAGCATCTTATTTATCTATTTATCTATTCATTTATTTATTTGATAAAAATCCAGTCCAGTATCTGTGTATTAGTGGTGATATATAGACAGAACATTGGAAATTCTGAGAGCCTGTTCCATACCTACTGGATGTGATTTACCATCTACTGCTATCTTTCAATAGGTAGCTTTCATACTTCCTTGCTGCTATCTCTTAAGCAATATTTCAAGCAACCACCATAGTTCAAGTGGGTAGTTGTTTTATGAATTTGATATTTGAGCTAACCAGAAGGAATTGTTGCAAACATTTTGCATGTGTGACACTATAAAGTGTGACAAATGATGCTAGATGTAAGACTTCTAATGATATACCTGTAGATGGATGTAAGCATAATGTCATATTTGCTCTTTTCACTTGAATGTTCAAAACTTCGCTGTAGGAAGTATTTGAAATTTGCCATTTTGGAAAATCTGATGTTGTACTTTTTGAGGAATTCCATTAACGCGCCTGGCATAACGCTGAACAGGGAAGTCATAAGATAACCTTTTTGTGAGGGACAGGGTGGAATACTGTAAATGTCGATGCTGTACCTTACAGAGAGTGACTCTGAAATGCCAGCCTTTGATACATCAGCTCATGTGTTTAGTAAAATGAACACGTGTACTCAGCAAAATGGGTCTGTTTCTGTCGCAGTGCTGCTGAATTATAACTTTAAGTGTCGTGAATGATTGTAATGCCCACTTCAAAGGGTAAGTGCATTGCACAGTTTAAAGCTGTTTTTTTATAATAGCACCAATTAATTCAAATTTCTGGCGACCATGAGCTGGCTTCCTTATTCAGATTGTCCTGGGTCTATGCGTTTGCCACTGGGATAAGAGAGCTCAATTTAGCAACAAAAATGGTGGAGCTGGCTCATGGGTGTCAATCTCGCCAGACTCTGAATTAAAACACCACGGATATAAAAGCTGCTTAAGGCAACCATATAACACAACCCTTCAAGTAAATCAGAGCCACTGTTTGCACATTTTCAACATGCACCAATCAGATCATCTGGAAGGCAGACTAAAGGGTGTTCCCTTTCCCCACCCCCCATGGTTGGTTGTGCATGAAATTGAGACAGAAGTGTTTCAAGATGAGCTGATGTAGGGTTCTCAAAGTTCCCACATTCCCCAAAGTTAGTAATAAAGGGACCCTGAAGGACAAAGTTATTCACAAGGGTGCCCTAAAGAAAATAGCTTCTGGACCTCGTGGCAGAAGGCTGCAAGATTGGAAAGCAGGGCCCTGCAGAAATGGCAGGTCAAATTCAAAAGGGCTTTGAAAAACCTGACATGCCTGGGTCTGTGAGAGACTTGTTATTTCGGAAAGCCAGACAACTAGATAACACAGAATATGCATTCTTAATCAATTCAGGAAAGACTTAATCTTGAACCCATCAAACCTTTGCATATCGGTTACAGTTCGAAGTAGCTACCAAGCCAGGAAGACATTGATTAAACATTATGAATAACAAACACCAGGACATTAAAGATCATTTAGCAATGGGGCAACCACCTAGAAAGCAGTTAAGGTGAACGACTATAACCACCTTAGACGAGCCTGCCAAAATTAGACAAAGAACTAACCCTGATTTGGCACGCAGATAACAACCTTTGAAATAGTATAATTGTAGGCCCACCAGTAACCAAGGCAAGCAGGCGAGGAGACTAAGGCAAGCGGGCTGGAGTAGACGAAGGCCGGCCGACAAAAAGCAGGAGACGTGTGCAGCAAGCGTGCAAGCGAGGCGAGATGAACAGCAAGGCCGACGAGCAAGCAGAGAAGGGCAGTGTGGAGAAGCGTTGGGGGACGAGCAGGCACACGCTCAGGTCCAGAGTTACTCGAAACTCAAAGAAGCAGACAGGCACGGTGGGGCAGGCTCGACCGAAGACGACTAGGCCGCAACCTTACACGAGGAACAGCCACGAGCACCGCGGTAACAAAGGGCCGGGTAAACCATACCTTCAGATCATTACCACTGCACAGGCAAGTGATCTAGGCCACCACGACTGAGCTAACACCGAAGACTGCCAACCGAACCCCAACCGCAACAAAACTTCGACGACCAGACCACCACCAGAAGAACAAAACCCGAAGTTTTCCATTCTACAAGGTAAAGTACCCAACAAAGACTTTACTCTCTATTTCTAACGGAGAAAAGAGGATACTTTACTCAGACGACTCCACCACCGCGCCCTGGGACCACGTGATGACGGCAGGCCCCAAAGGACACAAAGAGCGAACCCCAAAACCGCAACCAGCTTGATCGACATGATTCGACCTGTCCAGAAACCCTTATTGGTGAGCATAATCCCTGGCCCATCACAGCACAATTTAGTTAGATATTGGGGGTGGGACAAGGGTAGGGGAATTATTACTGTGATTTTTCCCTCGATGTGCCGTGTGTTCCCCATTCTTAATTAAATGTACTTTTATATGCCTGTAACTATTCCAGTAATTTTCAGTGTTGTAATTTTATTGTGCCTTTAATAAAATACAGTTTTCTTGCACCAAACCAGTTGTCTACTCCAATTCTGTATCGCCGCCTGTACCTAAGTCCGGTGTCTAGAACCCAGGTGTGTGGGAGCGATTTGAACCGTTCAAAACCCAGTCAGGGGCAAAGCTGACTGCACACACGCCACCCCCTACACTGATGGCTTCTGAGAGTCACAATTATAGACATGACTACTTTGTTTCTTGGTCTCCAAAGCTGCTGTATTAACAAGCAATCAACACTCTCTTTGCACAGCACAAAAAGGACCCCTGCTGCAGTGCGTTTCACTCCAGTTTTGATGTACATGTCTAAAACAGCCAAGCTGCTAAAATATAGCTTTAAAAAACTTTTCATGTTTCTCAGACAAGAACCTTCTGTGGTATGTCTAGCTGTTGTTGCTTTTCTGAGCTAAGAAGGATTTCTTTTTAGTGTGAATGGATTAACTGGCATTATTCATTGCACCTGCAGAATTGTCAGGATTTGGAAATAAAATAGGGAATGGGGATGGAGTGGGGATCAGATTTACTTTATTTAAAAAATGACACTGGGATAGAAATATAGAAACAAAGAAAAATAGGAGCAGCAGTAGGCCATTCAGCCCTTCAAGCCTGCTCCGCCATTCAATGAGATCATGGCTGATCCTCTACCTCAATACCATATTCCCACTGCTCTCCCCATACCCATTGATGTCTTTTGTGTCTAGAAGTCTATCTATCTCCTTCTTAAATATATTCAGTGACTTGGCCTCCACAGCCTTCTGTGGTAGAGAATTCCACAGGTTCACCACCCTCTGAGTGAAGAAATTTCTCCTCATCTCAGTCCTAAATATCCTACCCAGTATCCTAAGACTGTGACCCCTCATTCTAGAACCCCAGCCAGATCCCCACATTTACTACAATATACTAAAATGATGTTTAATTTGGATAGGTGGCTTGCTTGTGTGTGAGTTGCTAGGTCTGGTTAATTCTGTAACTTTGAAAGCTGTTTTCAGTTTATTAACATGCGCTGTTTCAGTTTCTGTGAAGCTGTTGATCAGCTGTTGCCAGTTTTCCAGTTTAGCACTGCCGGCAGTTAAAAGGCAAAAGGGACATCATTTAAGCCTATGGCTCGGGAGATAGGCTGAACTATGAAAGTATGAGATCCAGGTGGTCCTGGGCGAAACAGAACGAAAGACAAGTGATTGGGTGTGTTTCAGACTGTTGGTAAACTGACCGACACAACATCTAGGTGTTAGCCGTAGCTCACTGGTAGCATTCTTGCCTCTGAGTCAGAAGATTCAAGTCTCACTCCAGTGCCCAAAATCTAGGCTGACGCTTCGGTGTAGTACTGAGGAAGCGCTGCACTAACAGTGCGGACCTGAGCGGGAGCAGCAGCAGCGGAGGCGGCGGTTTAAAGAGAGCTGAGCGGAGACTTAAAAAACAAGGAGTGACAGCACAGGACAGCAGGTAGGTGATTGGTTGGTGAGTATTACAGCTCTTTTGCTCTCTAGGTTAGGTAAGTGGATTAAATTCAGAACTGGGAGAGTATTAACTACTATAACTTTGTTGAATTCATAACTTAAACTAAATTAACTAATTAAAACTAAAACTTAAAAGTAAAAATAATCATTTGAATAAATGCTGTAATTATATAAATAAAATAAGGTTAGATAGAGATGGCAGTGCAGGTGGTGTGTCATAACTGCAGCATGTGGGATTTGGTGGAGATCAATGAGATCCCGAGCAACCACATCTGCGGTAAGTGCCTGCAGCTCGAAGAACTTTGGCTCAGAGTTATTAAGCTGGAGTCCAAGCTCCAGACATTGCGATGCATCAAGGAGGGGAAGAGTTACCTGGACACTTTGTTCCAGGAGGCAGTCACACCCCTTAGGTTAAGCAATACTTTAGAGTTAGTCAATGTTCAGGGACAGGAGCATGTGGCTGCAAGCCAGGAAGGTATGGGGACCCAGGATATAGTGATGGAGGAGCCTCAGCCCTTGATCTTGTCCAACAGCTATAAGGTACTTGCTGCCTGTACGGATGAGAACAAGGACTGCAGGGAGGATGAGCAGACTGTCCATGGTACCGTGATACAGGAGGCCATACAACCCCTGCACAGCCGCAAGAGCAGCAGACTGTTGGCGAGCCCTCACAGGTTCGCAACCCCAGAGGACGCTCGCCAAAGGTGTCGAGACCAGAGCAGCAAGAAAGTGAGCAAGGGGCCTCCACATCTGCTGAAGCCACAGTGGAAGCACCATGTAGGAGCACGTGTAAGAGAAAGATACTGCACAAATAGTCACAAGGGTAGTCACTTGGGTGAAATTTGATGTTTAATTTTAAAAAGCCATCAGATGGTTACTGTAAATAAAAAATCTGATGGCTACTGCTGCAGTTGTGGCGTGTGTCATTTCGCTAATGGGACTTCCACATTGAGGACTTAGGATTACTTGGTATATGCCTCAGTTGAGGAAGCGCTCAGTGAAGGTAGCGAGAGGGGTTTCCCAGGAGGTCACACTGGAGATGGGTGTCAGGCTCCAAACTTCCACAGCTGTGGTTATGCCTTCTAAAAGTTCCCCCAGACCTGAGACAACAAAGTCCTGCCACCTGCAAATGATGGCTGATCAAATATCCTATTTAATGGTGGAGCTGCAGCTAATAGTCAGCAATCCAATTGTGCTCCCACCAGGTTTCACTGTCGTATTTCAGAACAGGCGTGCTTCATGTCAGAAAAGGGTTAAAATCACCAAGGCCTTTCAAAATGGGTTAATAGAGGCAATTTAGTGCTTGTTAAGGGCATATCCCACATCTTGGAGGCAGGACAGAGACGGGAGCAGTAAACACGATTTCTTGAAAATTGCTTGGAGGCGGGATGGAGGCGTGGTTGGGCCCACCTGCCACTTTTTGCAATTTTAACAACCCACACGCCTCTATTCCCGCCTCCATGGCCCTGTGAAATTCGAGCCCTTTGATTTCATGGAAAAAGATGCAAAAAACTTCCTGGAAGTAGTGGAGAACCAAGGATCTAGCGAGAACGAGGAACGGAAAGAAATTAGTATTAGTAAAAAAATAGTATTGGAGAAATTAATGAGACTGAAAGCTGATAAATCCCCTGGACCTTTTGGGCTACATCCTAGGGTTTTAAAAGAGGTGGCTATAGAGATAGTGGATGCATTAGTTGTCATCTTCCAAAATTCCATAGATTTTGGAATGGTTCCTATGGATTGGATGGTAGCAAATGTAACCCCACTATTTAAGAAAGGAGGAAGAGAGAAAACAGGGAACTACAGACCAGTTAGCCTGATATCATTAGTAGGGAAAATGCTATAACCTATTATTAATGACATGGTAACAGGGCACTTAGAAAATAATAATAGGATTGGGCAGAGTCAACACGGATTTATGAAAGGGAAATCATGTTTGACAAATCTGTTAGAATTTTTTGAAGTTGTAACTAGTAGAATAGATAAGGGGGAACCAGTGGATGTGATGTATTTAGATTTTCAGAAGGCATTCGATAAGGTGCCACACAAGAAGTTATTAAACAAAATTAGAGGTCATGGGATTGGGGGTAATATACCAGCATGGATTGAGGATTGGTTAATGGACAGAAAACAGAGAGTAGGAATAAACTGGCCATATTCAGGTTGGCAGGCTATAACTAGTGGGGTAGCTTGGGCCTCAGCTATTCACAATCTACATCAATGATTTGATTCAGGTGACCAAATGTAATATATCCATGTTTGCTGATGATACAAAGCTAGGTGGGAATGTAAGTTGTGAGGAGGATGCAAAGCAGCTTCAAGGGGATATAGACAGGCTAAGTGAGTGGGCAAGAACTTGACCAATTTAATATAATGTGGAGAAATGTGAAGTTATCCACTTTGGTAGGAAAAATAGAAAAGCAGAGTATTTTTTAAATGGTGAGAGATTGGGAAATATTGGTGTTCAGAGGGACCTGGATGTCCTTGTACATGAATCACTAAAAGTTAACATGCAGGTACAGCAAGCAATTAGGAAAGCAAATGGTATGTTTGTGTTTATTACAAGAGAATTTGAGCATAAGAGTAAAAACATCTTACTGCAATTATATAGGGCCCTGGTGAGACCACACCTGGAGTATTGTGTACAGTTTTGGTCTCCTTACCTAAGGTAGGATATACTTGATATAGAGGGAGTGCAACTAAAGTTCACCAGACTGGTTCCTGGGATGGGGGGGTTGTCCTATGAAGAGAGACTGAGTAGACTAGGCCTATATTCTCTAGATTTTAGAAGGCTGAGAGGTGATCTCATTGAAACATACAAAATTCTTACAGGGCTTGACAGGATAGATGCAGGGAGGATGTTTCCCCTGGCTGGGGAGTCTAGAACCAGGGGTCACAGTCTCAGAATAAGGGGTCGGCCATTTAGGACTGAGATGAGGAGAAATTTCTTCACTCAGAGGTTGGTGAATCTTTGGAATTCTCTACCCCAGAGGGCTGTGGATGCTCAGTTGTTGAGTACATTTAAGACAGAGATCGATAGATTTTTGAATATTAAGGAAATCAAAGGATATGGGGATAGTGCAGGAAAGTGGAGTTGAGGTCGAAGATCAGCCATGATTTTATTGAATGGCGGAGCAGGCTTGAGGGGCCAACTGGCTGACTCCTGCTCTTATTTCTTATGTTCTTATTTGGGATGAGATGTTAAACCGAGGCCCCGTCTGCCCTCTCAGGTAGATGTAAAAGATCCCATGGCACTATTTCAAAGAAGAGCAGGGGAGTTCTCCCTGGTGTCCTGACCAATATCTATCCCTCAACCAACACCATTAAAACAGATTAACTGGTCAATATCACATTGCTGTTGTGTGCGAACTGGCTGCCGTGTTTCCGACATTACAGCAGTGACAAATTACAAAAAATGGAGTTCTATGAAAAGTAGGCTGTGATTGTGCATGGTGGGTCACTTCAAAAGCACTTCATTGGCTGTAAAGGGCTTTGTGATGTCCTATTAAAGTGTAGTCACTGCTATTTTTATCATCTTGAGTTTTAAAAGATCAGCCCATTTACTGCTGTGCATGAGTTGTGTTGTCTATATAAGTTCAACATTTAATTTTTGGCAAATAACTCTAATTAGTTAATTTGGAATTGAGCCTAGCTTCAATGTGATGTGTTGATAATACTGTCATCCAGAGCGGCTTGCAGCAGTCACTAGCAATCTAAGATTGTGAGCATGTTAATGGGTTTGAGATCTCTGCAGGGGCCAAAAAAACTGCACAGCTGCAACTTCTGGTTCATAGTGGACACAAGATCTGCTTACAGGCAGCATGACAAAACTGTGCAAGAGGCAATGACTGAATTAAACACCCTGAAAATGTATCATAGTGGTGACAGTGGGTTGTGAAAGAGGCTGTCAACTAAATCATCGAATGAAATCCGCCACTTCATTTTGCTTGACTATCAGAATCATTTGTACCATTTTGCAATCATGTATGCTCCAAGACTTCAGGTGAAAGACATGTTCAAAAAATATATAGTCCTGCTGCAATCCACTGCAGTCCAGAATATGGCCAGTAAAATTAATAACCTCTATCAGCAGAGTTATTTTATTACACTGTGATGCATAGCAGCAACAAAAATACTACTACAAAAATTGGAGTTCTACGAAAAATAGGCTGTGATTGTGCATGACAGACCAAGGGGTTGGAGTTTGAAAGAAGAAAGGAAACATTGTGAAGAAATCACAATGGATTAAAGCTCAAGCCCCTTGCTTCTGAGAGAAGGTCTGTCCTATCAAAGGAAACGTGGGGGCAGATTTTGCGGTCGGCGGCGTACCTAAGGAGCACGCCACTGGCATCCGAATAGAATACGAACTTACCTGATGGGGACCCTCCTTCGCGAACTTGCTGTTTGATGCTGCGTAGTAGAGGGCAGCGAAATGGCCCACGGACCCTCGGGGCGTGTGCCGAAGCGTACCTGGGATCATGTGGGCCTGGTGCTCCAATCATCATAGCTCGCCATTCCCATTCATAACTGAACTTTGTTAATTAAACATACATTCATTTAAACCCTCACTATTAGAGCCTTCCAGGATTTAAATGTGCATAAACATCTATAAAATACATTTTTGTAACATATGTACTTTGTGTATGTTAAAATAACAAAGTTGAGTTATGAATGGGGATGGCAATCAATGGATCAATTCAAACACCTCAAATGGTACACTTGGATCACAGAAAATTAAACAGACTGACTGCTGAGAATATATTCACGTATGGCCCTGACCACCTCTTATTTATTAATGGTCCCTTTGCATTAGCCATAGACTACTGCACAAAGTCTTGGATATTTTATGGAACGCAATGGGGGAAAAAAGTACAATGGCACTATTTCCCTCCTAGATAACCAAACGATCCAAGATGACAATTATGTTAAAATATGCCGAACAATGCTTTGGATCTTTGGAGGTTTCCCCTTACGCTGTGGAATCAGGCCCTGCTCCTGTTTCCACCAGCCATAAAATTTTCATACACAATTGCTGGCTCTGAGAGTACGTCATCATACCCACCACAAATTCTGGCCCATTATTGTCGAGACTTCAAAAAGGCAAACGTGCGGTTAAGCTTAGACCTTGTTGTTCTGAATTACATAAGCTTTAACACATTTATTTTACTAGAAACCTCGGGGTAGAATTTCCACAGTGGTTCCCCGATCTCCCGCCGTTATATCGTTGATGCGCTATCAATCACTCAAAAGACTGAGGTTAAGCGAGTAACTAACAGGCTTTTATTAACAAGAGAATGAAGGTGTGCCTCGAGTGGTCGACCAGTCCAGAATACAGAGGGGCTGTGGAGCAGTCACCTTTACACCTGGACTCGTGGGAGGAGTCAGCCGAGGCATGTACAGACATGTACACAGTGGAATACAAACAGTGGTTTACCACATTCACCCCTTGTTTAAAAATGAGTCCGGCGGGGTGAAGTGTATTAAAAGTTTGTGTATTGGAGTCTCTCCAGAGGTCTTGTCTGCCGCTGTGATCGACGTGGTGACGGCAGGGGTAGTGAAGCTTCCGGCGTCGAGTCCCGCGTAGGCTGGGGCACTGGTGTGTAGTCCTCGTGGGTGTCGAGCGGGTCGCGGGGCCCAGGCGTGCCGTCTGCTGGGGTTGGATATTGGATCGTGGGGGTGGTGGTAGTGGGTAGTGGGTTACTGGGGCCCCCGAGGGTGCGAGGTCTCGTATGGAGACTGTGTCCTCCCGCCCGTCCGGGTACGCAGTGTAAGCATACTGGGGGTTGGCGTGGAGGAGGTCGACCCTCTCGACCAGGGGGTCCATTTTATGGGTCCTCACGTGTCTTCTCAGTAGGACCGGCCCTGGGGACGTCAGCCATGGTGGTAGCGATGTCCCCGATGTGGACTTCCTTGGGAAGACAAACATTTTCTCATGAGGGGTGGCATTAGTGGCAGTGCAGAGCAGTGACCGAATAGAGTGGAGCGCATCGGGGAGCACATCCTGCCAGCGGGAGGTCGGAAGGCCCCTAGACTTTAAGGCTAGCAGGGCGGCCTTCCAAACTGTCGCATTCTCTCTTTCCACCTGTCCGTTCCCCCGGGGGTTGTAACTGGTGGTCCTGCTTGTGGCAATACCCCTAGCGAGCAGGTACTGGCGGAGTTCGTCGCTCATAAACGATGAGCCCCGGTCGCTATGGATATAGCTGGGGAAACCGAACAGGGTGAAGAGGTCGTTCAGACATTTAATGACCGTGGCACTGGTCATGTCCGGGCAGGGGATGGCGAACAGGAAACGGGAGTACTCATCAATAATGTTGAGGAAGTACACATTGCGGTCGGAGGAGGGGAGAGGCCCTTTAAAATCAACGCTCAGGCGCTCGAAGGGGCGAGTGGCTTTTATCAGGTGAGCCCTGTCTGGTCTATAAAAGTGCGGTTTGCACTCAGCGCAGACTTGGCAGTTCCTGGTCATGGTCCTGACCTCCTCAATGGAGTAAGGCAGGTTGCGGGCCTTGATGAAGTGGAAGAACCTGGTGACCCCCGGGTGGCAGAGGTCATTGTGGAGGGCCCGCAGTCTATCGATCTGCGCGCTGGCGCAGGTGCCACGTGATAGAGCATCCGGGGGTTCATTGAGCTTCCCGGGCCGGTACAAGATCTCGTAATTGTAGGTGGAAAGTTCGATTCTCCACCTCAAGATCTTGTCGTTTTTGATTTTGCCCCTCTGCTTGTTGTTAAACATAAAAGCAACTGAACGCTGGTCAGTGAGCAGGGTAAATCGTTTTCCGGCCAGGTAGTGCCTCCAATGACGCACAGCCTCCACAATAGCCTGGGCCTCCTTCTCAACAGCGGAGTGTCTGGTCTCCGGGCCCTGGAGGGTTCGTGAAAAGAAGGCCACGGGTCTCCCTGCCTCATTAAGGGTAGCGGCCAGGACAAAGTCGGACGCGTCGCTTTCCACCTGGAAGGGGATGGATTCGTCCACTGCGTGCATGGTGGCTTTGGCAATGTCTTCCTTGATACGGTGGAAGGCTAAGCGGGCCTCTGCCGTCAAGGGAAAAGAGGTGGACTTGATCAGCGGACGGGCCTTGTCCGCATAGTAGGGGACCCACTGGGCGTAATAGGAGAAAAACCCTAGGCACCTCTTCAGGTCCTTGAGGCAGTGGGGCAGTGGGAGTTCCATAAGGGGACGCATCCGGTCGGGGTCGGGACCGATGACTCCGTGTTCCACAACACAGCCAAGGATGGCGAGGCGGGTTGTGCGGAATATGCACTTCTCCTTGTTATACGTCAGGTTCAGGAGTTGGGCGGTGCAGAGGAATTTTTCGAGGTTTGCGTCATGGTCCTGCAAGTCATGGCCGCAGATGGTCACATTGTCCAGATATGGGAAAGTGGCCTGCAACGCATTTTGATCGACCATCCGGTCCATCTCCCTTTGGAAGACGGAGACCCCGTTGGTGACGCCAAAGGGAACCCTAAGGAAGTGATAGAGGCGGCCGTTTGCCTCAAAGGCAGTATACTGGCGGTCCTCAGGGCGGATATGGAGCTGGTGGTACGCTGATTTCAGGTCAATGGTCGAGAAGACGCGGTACTGCGCGATCTGGTTGACCATATCAGCTATGCGGGGGAGTGGGTAAGCGTCCAGCAGGGTGTAGCGATTTATTGTCTGGCTGTAGTCGATGACCAGGCGCTGCTTCTCGCCGGTCTTAACGACCACAACCTGGGCTCGCCAGGGGCTGGTGCTGCCCTCAATAATCCCCTCCTTCAGGAGCCGCTCCACTTCGGTTTTAATGAAAACCCTGTCCCCGGCACTGTATCGCCTGCTCTTTGTGGCGATGGGCTTACAGTCGGGGATGAGGTTAGCAAACAGTGGGGGGGGGGGGGTGACTCTGAGTGTGGAGAGGTTGCACCTGGTGCGCGGCGGGCAATTTGGAAGCTGCTGGCTGCGGACTGTGAGTGGGGGGAGGGGTCCACCGTATGCCATCGTAACACTTTTAAGGTGGCACTGAAAATTTAACCCCAGTAGAACGGCAGCGCAGAGGTGGGGCAGGACCAGAAGTTTAAAATTATCGTACACAGTCCCGTCTACTAAGAGTGTCACCACGCAGTAGCCGCCAATGTCCGCCGACTGGGACTCGGAGGCCATAGAAATCCGCTGGTGCGCAGGCAGGACTGGGAGAGATCAACGCCACACCGTGTCGGGGTGGATGAAGCTCTCCGTGCTCCCAGAGTCAAAAAGGCAGATTGTTTCGTGACCATTTACCTTAATGTCCATTGTGGACCGGGCCAGTTGGTGCGGTCTCGCTTGGTCCAGCATAACGGAGGCCAGCGTAGGGGTCGGTGTGTCATTGCGGGTATCAGATGAGGCGGTGTTGGGGGCCTGCTGCATCCCGGCTGGCGTCCAAGATGGCGACGTCCATGATCCCCATGTGGCTGGAGGCATCCAAAATGGCTGCTGTTCCGGTGGTTCGCACATGGCTGGGGAGGCCCAAGATGGCGGCCCGCACGGCCCACACGCGGCACTGCTGGGGTTCGGGGTGGCTTTGGCCCTGCAGACACTGGCGTAGTGTCCCTTCTTCCCGCAGCCCGAGCAGATCGCATTTTTCGCCGGGCAGCGCGCTCTGGGGTGTTTGGCCTGGCCACAGAAGTAGCATTTCTGGCCTTGGAACATTGCTGCGGTAGTTGGGCCGTTGCTGGGATGTGGCTGGGGTGGCATGGCGCTATGAGACGGTCCTACCGTGTCCCAGGCTGTCGTTCCCCGTGGCGTCCACGGTGCAGAGGAGTAGGCATCCATGCCCCGGTAGGCTGCGTCCAGAGGCCTTGTTGAGGTTGAGGTCACTCTGCTCCGACAGTCGCTGTCGGGTGTAATTGGACCTGTGGCCCGCTACAAAAGCATCCCGGATAAGTTCCTCTGTGTACACGGCGGCCTTTACATCCTTACAACCACAGGCCCGGCCAAGCACAGACAGTGCCTGAAGGTATTCCTCGGTCGATTCCCCAGGTTGTTGTTTACGACTCCCCAGGAGGTGCCTGGCGTACACCTCGTTCACTGGGCGCGTGTACTGGTCCTTGAGGAGCTTGATAGCAGCCGTGTACGAGGTCGCGTCCTGGATGACCGAGTACGCTCGGTGGTTCACTTTGGAGGTCAGGACATCCAGTTTGTCCTCATCCGATTTGACCGTTGCAGCGGAGGCGATCAGGAATTTTTCAAAGCACCTAAGCCAGTGAGTAAACTTGGTGGATGCGTCCGCCTCCCGATGGTCTAAGTCTAGGCATGCTGGTGTGAGGATCTTCTCCATTATAAAAAATCTTGTTAATAAAATTGATGCGCTATCAATCACTCAAAAGACTGAGCTTAAGCGAGTAACTAACAGGCTTTTATTAACAAGAGAATGAAGGTGTGCCTCGAGTGGTCGACCAGTCCAGAATACAGAGGGACTGTGGAGCAGTCACCTTTATACCTGGACTCGTGGGAGGAGTCAGCCGAGGCGTGTACACAGTGGAATACAAACAGTGGTTTACCACAATCGTATGCCCCATTTATGCTGTTTCTCTGGGGTTTCCGCCGATCTTTTGCCAAAGTTACAGCAGGAGATCAGGAGAACCCCCACACAAATTACTGCCATTTATTTTTAGAACTGTGCCCTCAGAAAGAAAATGGCAGCTGAACTAATTTTTTTTTAAATTCATGGCCGGAATTTTCTGTAATTGGGCGGGTCGGGTGCGGGCGGTCGGCATGGCGGGTCGCAATCTCGTTGCTGCTTCCATCCCACTGCAGAAAATGACTTTGTGATAATGGGGCCTGTTAAGCCTGCCTTGCGTGTTACCCGGCCCAATTAAATGGTGCGGGTCTGAAGACGTCATTCATGATGTGTTTTCAGCCAGTTTATTTAAAGAAGCCATGGCCACATTGCATTTGAAGGTTCATCTAGGAGTGTGCCACTGGAGGTTTTCATTGCTCCAAACAGTTGGAGAGATGGCTGCAAGGAGGCAGAGGGCTGCACTCAGGTTCTCTGATGACTCCCTCCATATCCTTGTGGAGGGTGCCAGAGCACGCAGGAAGGTCCTCTTCCCTTCCAATGGGCGGAAGAGACATCCCCAGGAGACTAAAAGAGCCTCGCTCCAAATTGCAGAGGAGGTCAATGGCAGGGATGTGTTCAGAAGGACCTGGGTGCAGTGCTGCAAATGTTTCAATGATCTCATTGTAATGATATCAGCAAATAGTGATGGTATTTGCCTGTTTGATTATGATGCCTTACCAGCATAGTTGCCTGATTGATTACTTATGCCTGACCAGCAGAGGGCATGTGACAGAGACAAGCAGTTTAGTTTTAGTTTCGTTTTAGATGGATTTCTAGCATGGTGTCTCCTGTAAGGCTGTTAACCAGAGTTGAACAAACTTTAGATTAAAAGACATTCTCTTTCATAAATGTCTCGTCATTGAACCCACAAAGAAATCAATACATGCTGTCAGAAGTGATTGAAAGAAATGAAGAGGAAAAATCTGAAGTTAAATCAGCTCTCCGCATATTAGCAAGCCAAAAGAGAACATCGTTACTTACCATTGGAGAATAGCTAACGAAGTGAAAAATGGAAGGATTACACCCACCGGCGAAGCTTCAGTTGACAGGTAATGTGGCTGAAAATTGGAGGAGGTTCAAACAACATTTAGAGTTGTATATAGCGGCAATCGGAGCTGACGAGAAAAGTGATAAATTGAAAGCGTCAGTGTTCTTACATGTCGTGGGTGATGAAGCGCTGGAGGTGTATAATAACTTCACATTCGCTGCTGATGGAGACAAAATGAAGCTAGATAAAATAATGGAACAGTTTGAGGCCTACTGCATACCTAAACGTAACATGACGTTTGAGAGGCACAGATTTTTCACATGTGTACAGAAAACGGGAGAGACTATTGATCAGTATGCGACTGAACTGAGAAACCGAAGCAAAACATGTGAATTTGGGGGACTGATAGACTCGCTGATAAAAGACAGACTGGTGTGTGGTATTCCAGATAATGGTCTAAGGGAAAGACTGCTAAGAGAGCAAAATCTAGACCTGGGAAAAGCCATAGCACTGTGTAGGGCTACAGAGACTGTGAAGTCACAGGCAAAGGAGCTGTTCAGTGACAGTAGCTGCAACGTGGATGCAGTGAGTAAGAACGGACACAAACCGTTTAACAAAAAGAGCGCCAATGTGAAAAAAGAGGCGTGGCCAGCGAACAAAAATGAAAGGGGCAATCGAAAGTCATGTAGTCGATGCGGTACACAGCATACACCAAAAAAGTGTCCAGCATATGGTAAAAAATGCAGTAGTTGCAACAAAAACAACCATTATGCCCCTTGCTGTAAGAACCAAGCGCAACAAAGCAAGGTCCATGCAGTAGATGAAAGCGAGATAGAGGAGTTCTATGTAGATGTTGTGTCTGAAAACAAAAAAGAAAAAAGAGACTGGATGTTGACACTAAAAGTGAATGACATACACATTCCATTTAAATTGGATACTGGAGCACAAGTTAATGTGATATCAGAGACTGATTTTAAGAAAATTAGACCCAGACCAAAGATACATAGAATAAAAGTGAAAGTGACAGGATACTCAGGTACTGATATACCAGTGAAAGGAAGATGCATTGTTAAAGTAACACACAAGGACAGAGAGCACACGCTAGCATTAATCATGGTGCCAAAGGATGTGCAAGCCATACTAGGTTTAATAGCCTGTGAGAGACTGAACCTGGTAAAGAGAGTCCTCATTGTGGAAAGCGAAGGAGAGACAGTCTATGATGAACTCATGAAAGAGTACAACGACCTATTTCAGGGTCTAGGCTGCCTTCCAGGAGAACACACGATCAGAGTAGATAAAAGTATGCCAACGGTCATACATCCATGCAGAAAAGTTCCGTTTGCTCTTCAAAAGCAACTGAAGGCAGAGTTGGACAGAATGGAAAGCCTGAACGTGATTCAGAAGATAGATGAGCCAACTGAGTGGGTGAGTTCCCTCGTCGTTGTGGACAAAAAGAATGGAAAGCTCAGAATTTGCCTGGATCCAAGAGATCTAAACAGAGCAATAAAGAGAGAGCACTTCAAGCTTCCTACACGTGAGGAAATCATGTCACAGTTTGCAAATGCAAAGTATTTCAGCAAGTTAGATGCATCATCAGGATTTTGGCAGATGAAATTGGATGAGGCAAGTTCAAGACTGTGCACGTTCAACAGTCCATTTGGCAGATACAGATTCCTAAGGTTACCATTTGGCATTGCCTCAGCTCCTGAAGTGTATCACAAAACAATCCATATGATCTATGAGCATCTGGAGGGAGTTGATACATCAATGGATGACATCATAGTATGGGGAACCACGAGAACTGAGCATGACGAGAGACTGAAAAAAGTACTGGAAGCAACAAGGAAAACAAACCTGAAGCTGAATAGAGAGAAATGCCAGCTCGGGGTGACAGAACTGACATTCGTGGGAGATATCCTTAGCAGTGAGGGCATCAGACCAGATCCCAGAAAGGTGTCCGCCATTGAGAATATGCCAAAGCCACAATGCAAAAAGGACGTGCAGAGGTTTAATGGAATGATCAACTACATGGGTAAATTCATATCCAACCTCTCAGAAAAGATGGCGCCACTGAGACGACTAACTGAAAAGAACATAGAATGGGAATGGAATCATGAGCATGAGAAGTCATGGAGCGATCTAAAGAAACTGCTCACAGAGGACCCAGTTCTGAGGTTTTATGACCCAGCGAGACCCATCAAGATATCATCAGATGCATCACAGAGTGGGCTCGGTGCCGTTCTTCTGCAAAAATATGACTACTGGCAAACTATTGCATATGCATCGCGCTCAATGACAGACGCGGAGACGCGATATGCTCAAATAGAAAAGGAGCTGCTCAGCATCACATACGCCTGTGAAAGATTTCACCAGTTTGTGTCAGGACAAGCAATCAGTGTAGAGACTGACCATAAGCCCTTGATTGCATTGTTCCAAAAGCCACTAAATAGCTGTCCGCTTAGAATACAAAGAATGATGATCAGGCTGCAACGCTATACACTGAATGTTGCGTGCACACCGGGTAAGCTGATGTATACAGCAGACACGTTGTCCAGAGCTGTTGACCCAAGTGAGCCCGCAAACACCAAAATGGATGAAAAAGTGAACGCCTACGTGGACATGATCACAAGTGCACTGCCCATAGCAGATGCAAAAATGGAGCTCATAAAGACTGAGACAAACAAAGATGAAACAATGAGACGACTGAGGAAAAGCATTTTGGATGGATGGCCCAACATGAAGCAAGACTGCTCACCTGACATGGCAGAGTACTGGAACTGCAGGGCGGAACTATCACTGGTCGAAGACATCAGCTACAAAGGAAGTAAAATAGTTATCCCAAAGAGTCTGAGAAAAGAGATGTTAAAAAGGATCCATGGAGGACATCTGGGAATCGAAAAGTGTAAGAAAAGAGCACGAGAGGTGATGTACTGGCCACGAATCAACCAAGATGTGACAAATGAGGTGTCAAACTGCACAATATGCCTGAAATATCAAGCAAGCAATCCTGCAGAACCACTAATGCCACACCCAGCGCCAGACAGACCTTACCAGAAGGTAGGCGCTGACCTATTCGTATGTCAAGGGAAGGACTATCTTGTAGTCACAGACTATTATTCCCTGTATCCAGAGGTTTGTAGACTGTGCACCACCACTGCAGATGCTGTGATAACATGTATGAAAGCCATATTCTCCAGACATGGCGTGGCAAGCGAGGTCTTCACAGACAACGGACCCCAGTTTTACAATGCAAGTTTCCGACACTTTGCCAAAGTGTGGGAATTTGTCCACACAATGTCAAGTCCTCATTATCCACAGTCCAATGGACTAGTGGAAAAATCGGTCCAGACAGTGAAAAGACTGATGTACAAGGCAAAAGACAGTGGAACTGACTTCTACCAGAGTATGCTTGTATACCGCAGAATGCCGCTCGAGTGTGGTATGTCACCAGCCCAACTCCTTATGGGACGTCGGCTAAGGTCAAACCTAACCATCCCGGAGAACCTCCTGAAAACAAAAGAGGGGGAGAAGGTGAGGAAGTTCAAAGAACAACAGAAAGAAAAGCAAAGTTACTACAATGACAGAGGAACACAAAACTTACCTGAACTCCACACTGGTGACCAAGTAAGGTTCAAAGACAAAACAAACATATGGACCCAGAAGGGAACTGTCCTGAGTGAAGTACAACCAAGATCATACAACATTCAGACAGATGAGGGTGCTGTTCTGCGAAGAAATCGTCGAGATCTTCTCATGGGACCAGCCACAGCAAGTCAAAAGACTGATACTGTTGAACAACTTGATCACACAGCAGGTCAAAAGACTGATACTGTTGAACAACCTGATCACACAGCTGAGAAACCATCATCTGAGGCAACAACTCAGATTCAAGGACAATCAATCAGAAAATCCTCAAGACACGTGAAGCCTCCTGAGAGACTCATTGAGCAAATTTAAGGACTATTGTTATAGAAGGAAGTAATGTTATCTTATTCTCTCTTCAAGTTCTAATGTATTTACATATTTCATGTGAACACACAAAGCAAGGTTAAAAAACCTTGATAATGATAATGTAAGTTCATTAAGTGTTACAGTTAAAATGCAGATTAATACAAAGAAAACATGTTGTTAGTTAAAAGTAAAATACTTTTGTTTTAAGAAAGGGAGATGTAATGATATCAGCAAATAGTGATGGTATTTGCCTGTTTGATTATGATGCCTTACCAGCATAGTTGCCTGATTGATTACTTATGCCTGACCAGCAGAGGGCATGTGACAGAGACAAGCAGTTTAGTTTTAGTTTCATTTTAGATGGATTTCTAGCATGGTGTCTCCTGTAAGGCTGTTAACCAGAGTTGAACAAACTTTAGATTAAAAGACATTCTCTTTCATAAATGTCTCATCATTGAACCCACAAAGAAATCAATACACTCATTAGATCTGGAAAGGTGAGTACAAAGCCACATTCAACTTCATCCTGCTCTGCCTCTCATCACATCCCAATCACTCTGCCTTCCCAACCCTACTCCTGCACATCCTTACTCACACCAACATACCTTGCACGTCCACCCATTCCTCTCTCTCTATCTACATTATCACATCTCCATCTTACTAGCCACCCCTCACACTCAGCCTCATCCTAGTGCAGTCATACCAACTAACACGCAAGGAGCCCATTGGCATTGCCACCCCAATCCATCATAGTCTTTCTCTAAAGATGTAACACATCCATTCCTTACACTCATTCCATCACTCTCACTCAACCTTCTCTTCTTTCCCTCCTTGCAGGAGAAGAGAGCACACAATAAGAGGGAAAGAGAGGGATCTGGAGGTGGGCCTCCATCATTTGCGATCCTCATAACAGCAGAGGAGGCTGCGTTGGAAGTCTTGGGAGTGGCCGAGCAGCTGGAGTTGGGAGATGGAGGGGACCATCTCAGCAACCTGGTGACAGAATTACATACAGCTACATGGCATACATCAATCACTCATATGGGGACTGATGTCATCAGCCACAAATGGTCATCATGTTCATAATGGTATGTGCACCCATTCTTCATATGGCATATCTAATTCATCTCTTTACTCTCCCGCAGGTCCATCAAGAGCCCCCCCCGCCACTGTCCAAGAGGAAGAGCAAGACGACGGGAACCCAGCGGCAGCAGCGGGGCTATAAAAGTCCCAGAGGCCAGGTAAGGCCTCAGTGCGTCGGCGGGAACCCAGCGGCAGCAGCGGGGCGATAAAAGTCCCAGAGACCAGGTAAGGCCTCAGTGCGTCGGCGGGAATCTCGAGTGGCAGAGCGGGGCTATAAAAGTCCCAGAGACCAGGTAAGGTGTACCAATCTCCAGTCTGGGAACTCGGAGGGAAGGAGAGAGGTAAAAAGTAATCCAAGTGTGACATCACCAGAAAGCGGGTAAGTGATTGGTTGGTAAGTATTTCTCCCTTTCTAAGCTTAAATCTCTTTGGTTTATAGTTTCTAAGGTGCGATATTCACCATCTAGAATCGGGGCAGAGGGTATTTAAGAATAATATTAATAAATTTAATTAATTACATAGAATGGGAGATCAGGTGATGTGTTGCTGCTGCAATATGTGGGAGCTGGTGGACACCATTGATGCTCACGGTGATCACATTTGCAGTAAGTGTTGGCTGCTCGAGGAATTCCGGCTCCGTGTTGAAAAGCTGGAGTCCGAGCTTCAAACACTGAGACACATCAGGGAGGGGGAGAGTTACCTGGACTCTGTGTATCACGAGGTATTCACACCAATTAGATTAATTAATTCAGATGTAGTCCGTGGCCAGGGTCAGGATGGTGTGACTAGAAGTGAGGCAGGTATGGGGATCCAGGAGGTAGTGTTGGAGGAGCCGCAGCCCTTGCACTTGTCCAACAGGTTCGAGGCTCTTACTCCCTGTGAGGATGGGAACAGGGACTGCGGGGAGGATGAGTAACCTGGCAACAGCAACGTGGAGCAGGGGGCCATTCAAGTGGGGGGAGTTAAAAGAAATGTTGTAGTGGTAGGGGATAGTATCGTTAGGGGGATAGATAGAGTTCTTTGCAGCCGAGAGCGAGAGTCCCGAAGGCTGTGTTGCCTGCCCGGTGCCAGGGTTAAGGACATCTTCTCTGGACTGGAGAGAAACTTGGAGTGGGAGGGGGAGGATCCAGTTGTCGTGGTCCATGTTGGTACAAACGACGTAGATAGGACAAGGAAGACGGTTCTGTTAAAGGAGTTTGAGCAGCTAGGGGCCAAATTAAAAAGCAGAACCACAAGGGTACTAATCTCTGGATTATTACCTGAGCCACGAGCGAATTTGGCTAGGACAAATAAAATTAGAGAGTTAAATGCATGGCTCAAAGACTGGTGTGGGAGAAATGGGTTTTGCTTCCTGGGACACTGGCACCAGTACTGGGGCAGGAGGGAGCTGTTCCGTTGGGACGGGCTTCACTTGGCCAGTGCTGGGACTAGAGTCCTGGTGGATCATATAACTAGGGCTGTAGAGAGGGCTTTAAACTAACTAGTGGGGGGGAGGATCCTAGAGAGCAAATAATAAAAATGACAACAGAGAAGGTCATAGACTTAGGTAGCAGTGGGGAAATTAAAAACCAGAGCATGTCAGGAAGGGGCAGAAGGTATGGAGTAAAAGGTAAAGTAATAAAAAGGGCAAAAGCAGGAACTAAGTGTCACAAAACATCTTTGAAAGTTCTCTATCTGAATGCACATAGCATTCGTAACAAAATAGACGAGTTAATGGCACAAATATCTACATATGGGTATGATCTTGTGGCCATTACAGAAACATGGCTGCAGGGTGACAATGCCTGGGAATTAAACGATCAGGAAGGAATCTGTTAATAAAGGAAGGAATCACTGTAATACAGAGAAATGATATTGGATCAAAAGATCAGGATAATGAAACAGTTTGGGTGGAGGTAAGGAATAATAAGGGGAAAAAAACACTAGTGGGCGTAGTCTATAGGCCTCCGAACAGTGGCAACTCTGTTGGACGGAGTATCAATCAGGAAATAGTTGAGGCTTGTAATAAGGGAACATCTATAATTATGGGGGACTTTAACTATCATATTAATTGGACAAATCAAATTGGGCAGGGCTGCCTTGAGGATGAGTTCATTGAGTGTATTAGGGATGGGTTTCTTGAGCAGTATGTAACTGAACCGAACAGGGGGCAAGCAACCTTAGCTCTGGTCCTGTGTAACGAGACAGGATTAATTAAAAATGTCCTAGTAAACGATCCCCTTGGAATGAGTGACCATAACATGGTTGAATTCCATATTCAATTAGAGGGTGAGAAGGTTGGATCTCAAACAAGCGTGCTAAGCTTGAATAAAGGAGACTATGAAGGTATGAGAGCGGAATTGAGTAGAGTGGATTGGGAAAATAGATTAAAGGGTAAGACGATACATGATCAGTGGTGTACATTTAAGGAGTTACTTTACAACTTCCAAAAAAAATATATTCCACTGAGAAGAAAAGGGTGTAAAAGAAAAGACAGCCATCCGTGGCTAAGTAAAGAAATTAAGGATAGTATTCGACTAAAAACAAGGGCATATAAGGTAGCCAAATTTAGCGGGAGGATAGAGGATTGGGAAAACTTTAAAAGACAGCAAAAAATAACAAAAAGATTGATTAAGAAAGGGAAGATAGATTATGAAAGTAAATTAGCAAAAAATATAAAAACAGATAGTAAGAGTTTTTATAGATATATAAAAAGAAAAAGGGTGGCTAAAGTAAATGTTGGTCCCTTAGAGGATGAGACCGGGAAATTAATGGTGGGAAATATGGAGATGGCAAAAGCACTGAATGAATATTTTGTATCAGTCTTTACAGTAGAAGACACTGAGAATATCCCAACACTGGATAAACAGGGGGCTAAAGGGGGGGGAGGAGCTAAACACGATCAAAATCACTAAGGAAGTGGTACTCGGTAAAATAATGGGACTCAAGGCGGATAAATCACCGGGACCTGATGGCTTACATCCTAGGGTCTTGAGGGACGTGGCAGTAGGGATTGTGGATGCATTGGTAATAATTTCCCAAAACTCCCTGGACTCGGCAAAGGTCCCGGCAGACTGGAAAACTGCTAATGTAACACCCTTATTTAAAAAGGGCAGCAGACAGAAGGCTGGAAACTATAGACCGGTTAGCCTAACATCTGTGGTAGGTAACATTTTGGAGTCCATTATTAAGGAGACAGTAACAGGACATTTGGATAATCATAATTTAATAGGACAAAGTCAGCATGGTTTTATGAAGGGGAAGTCATGTTTGACAAATTTGCTGGAGTTTTTTGAGGAAGTAACATATAGGGTGGATAAAGGGGAACCAGTGGACGTAGTGTATTTAGACTTCCAAAAGGCATTTGACAAGGTGCCACACAAAAGATTATTGCTTAAGGTAAAAAATCACGGGATTGGGGGTAATATTCTGGCATGGATAGAGGATTGGCTATCTAACAGAAGGCAGAGAGTTGGGATAAATGGTTCATTCTCAGACTGGCAATCAGTAACTAGTGGTGTTCCGCAGGGGTCAGTGCTGGGTCCCCAACTCTTTACAATCTATATTAACGATTTGGAGGAGGGGACCGAGTGTAACAAATCAAAGTTTGCAGATGATACTAAGATGGGAGGGAAAGTAGTGAGTGAGGAGGACATAAAAAACCTGCAAGGCGACATAGACAGGCTAAGTAAGTTGGCAGAGATTTGGCAGATGGATTACAATACTGGAAAGTGTGAGGTTATGCACTTTGGCAGGAAAAATCGTAGAGCAAGTTATTATCTTAATGGCAAGAAACTGGAAAGTACTGAAGTACAAAGGGATCTGGGGGTCCTGGTGCACGAAACTCAAAAGGTTAGTATGCAGGTGCAGCAAGTGACTAAGAAAGCCAATGGAATGTTGGCTTTCATTGCTAGGGGGATAGAATATAAAAATAGGGAGGTATTGCTTCAGTTGTACAAGGTATTGGTGAGACCGCACCTGGAATACTGCGTACAGTTTTGGTGTCCATACTTAAGAAAGGACATACTTGCTCTCGAGTCAATACAAAGAAGGTTCACTCGGTTAATCCCGGGGATGAGGGGGTGGTCATATGAGGAGAGGTTGAGTAGATTGGGACTCTACTCATTGGAGTTCAGAAGAATGAGAGGCGATCTTATTGAAACATATAAGAATGTGAAGGGGTTGGATTGGGAGGATGCGGGAAGGATGTTCCCGATGATGGGTGAAACTAGAACTAGGGGGCATAGTCTTAGAATAAGGGGCTGCTCTTTCAAAACTGAGATGAGGAGGAACTACTTCACTCAGAGGGTGGTAGGTCCATGGAATATGCTGCCCCAAAAAGCTGTAGAAGCTACATCATTACATAAATTTAAAACAGAAATAGACAGTTTCCTAGAAGTAAAGGGAATTAAGGGTTACGGGGAGCGGGCAGGAATTTGGACATGAGACTAGGTTCGGATCGGTCATGGCCCTGTGGGCAGCGAAGCGGGCCCAGGGGCCGTGTAGCCTGATCCTGCTCCTATTTCGTGTGTCTAATTCTGTTAGATTCAGGAGATGGTTCTATGATAGTGGATTGGCGGTTAGGATCAGATCAGCCATGATCTTATTGAATGGCGGAGCAGGCTCGAGGGGCCGATTGGCCTACTCCTGCTCCTATTTCTTATGTTCTTATGTTCTTATGGCTCCTCAGGGAAGCCTCCAGCCTCTGAGGGCTCAGCGTCATCAGACATGAGCGCCAGACATGAGCGCACCCAGCACCAGTGCAGAGACGCACACCTCGGTGGGTCCCACACGAGATAGAGTAGTGTTGTCACCGGGTCTGTCACAAGTCACATGTGAGCAAGAGCAGATGGTGGAGACAGGGACAGCTGTGGAGACTCCTCGCTGGAGGGCGCAGGACGCTCCCAGGTCTGCTCAGCTGCATGTAGATGCTGAGCCTCGGGGCAATCCAGAAAGAGGGTGATCCTGGAGGTGCAGGAAGAAGTGCAGGAGGCTCTGACAGGTTTTGCGAGCGTGATGTCTGCAAATGTTCAGAGAATGGAAGAGTCCATCTCCAACATGAGTACCACCGAGTCGCAGGTGATGGTGACTGTAGGCTCTTCCATGGATAGGATGGCCATCTACATGGACAGCTAATGCACCACTCACAGGAGTACATGGTCGCTATGGAGACTAGCTGACTATCTATGGAGCATAGATGGCAGAGGCTCGTAGAACTCCTGTCTAGGAGGGATATCAGTAAAGACGTGGGTCCTCATGGTCCCACTGATGTGCAGTAAGGTGCTCTCCAGCTCCTTGCTAGCAGGGAAGTGTGGGTGGCCCATGAAAGGGATGACGGGGAAAGGGAAGTGCGGGCTCCTCTCAAAGCGCTTACACTTCTCCCCCATTGCCACCCCCTCAGTCAGAGCCTCATATCAGAGGGGGGCAGCTGAAGATATACGAGGGGGCCCATGCAGGAAGGCATTATAAAGGAAAGACACAGAAGCGGGAAAATTAGAAGGACAAAGGGAGCTGTTTGAAATGGCCAGTCGATTTGTGCAGTCTACCACTGATCAGCCGAGGAGGGGTGTATGTATATGTATGTATGTATGAAGGTCAGACATAGAGCATATAAATATATCTATATATTAAACTGTGGAGCATATGAATTGCTGGGGGTACTTCTATGTACGGACTTATTAAACTGTTGGGCATATACATTGCCGGGGGTACTTTTATGTACAAAACTGTAGACATATATATATTGCCAGGGTGAATTAATAAACTGTGGGCATATACATTGCCGAGGGTGCTGCAATATAAGCTTGAATTTTTAAACTGTAGTGTGAATAAAGGTCATTTTATTTTAACAAACTTACCTGTCATTGTTACGCTTATTTGTAATTCTCGAGGTCAGAACTGAAGTAGGAGAAAGTCCTACAGTATAAGGTCACAATGAGCAGGAGGTCGATATTTTACCTGTCATGGACTTTGCTGTAGGGTGAATGGTTGGACCACTGATTCCGCTTCATTTTAGCCTAGGTTGTAGAACCCTCGGGGTAGATTTTAACTTTGTGCAATAATGTAAAACGGGTGACAGTAAATTGTAAAACATAAAATGTAAAACTGCCTGTCGATTCACTGTCACCAATTTTACACAACCGCACAAAGTCAACATCTACTCCGTCTCTTTTCTTGTTATGTTCCAAGAATAGTTGATCAAACCAATGGATCATTTTAAATGTATTCAAGAACATTAAGACTTTCATGTGGGGAGTCAAGAAGAATTGTAGTCTTCCGGTGAAGTGGGGTTAATTGCACCAGGGTACACAGACATAGCTCAGTCACCCTTTAATAAAGTTATTAAACAAAGCTCTTGAATACATTTAAACTCAGAGACGAGTGCGCTACCACTGAGCTAAGGGTGACACCTTAAATAGTAAAACTTACAGGAATTTTGGAAGTAGAGTTGGTTGGAGCATCGGAGTTCCACTACACTAAAAGTTGAGTAGATTCAAAACTGAGGCACTATAGCACCACCACTGGCAGAAGGGTGTAATTACAGTGTGGCAAGTTTACATTGGCAGTTTCTATTACAAAAGTGAACATAGGAATCTGCAATGGGAAAAACTGACAACAGTAAGTAAGGTTCTGTAGACAGGAAGGTTATGCAGCCTAAGAGTTTTAATATAGTATAGATTGCCACCATGGAACTTTATCCCAATTTCTCACGCTTTCCTACTCGGCTTAAAATAAAGTATTACATTGAAGTATTTCTGTCATATAGACAACTTTCTGTTTGCTGTCTGTAGTTAAACACTGAAGTATGACATAATAAATAGCAGCATACATGTCACATGGTCTTCCATATAGATTATAGTGGATACTTATGCAAGCGGTTAGAAAATTGTTTCCACACTGAACAGAATTCTCTTTGAAAGGTTGGCAACTCTGACTTAATTCCTCTCAATGTAAACAGCTGGTAACATTTTCCTAAACCGATACAATTATCTCCTCTTGTGAGTGAGACACCCTGTGGCTCTCAGCTTCTGCAGATTGGCTTCAATTTGCTTCTGCCATTTGCTTGAAGTCATTATTCCATGTTTTTATACAGAATTAAAAGACACAATTCTCTTGCTTTTTCTGGCAGCATCTAGTTAGGGTTAATGCATGAACCCAAGACCCATCAGCCCAATGAATGGTTCATATGAAAACTTATCAATTCAGCTCTGCTTCAGATATGTACTTGGGTTCAATAACATCAGTCACTTCCTTAAACGATCTGGTTACCTGCTTCTTACAGAGGTTGACTCCAACTGCCCTATATCCAGTAGCTTAGTGGTAGGATCCAGGAATACAACAATGAAACTCAACAACAACATCAACTTAGCATCTTTATTGTAGGAAAACATCCCAAGGTGCTTCACGGGAGCGTAATCAGACAAATAAATGGATAACGAGTCAAAGAGGGAGATTTTAGGACAGGTGATCAAAAGCTTGGTCAAAGAGGTAGGTCTTAAAGGAGGAGAGCAAGGTGGAGATGTTAAGAGAGGGAATTCCAGAGCTTAGGGCCTAGACAGCTAAAGGCATGACTGCCATTGGTGGGGCGAAGGAAGTTGGGAATCCACAAGAGGCCAGAATTGGAGGAACACAGAGTTCTTGGAGGGTTGTAAGGCTGGTGGAGGGTACAGCAATAGTGAGGGGTGAGGCCATGGAGGGATTTGAACACGAGGATGAGAATTTAAAATGTAAGGCATTGGTGGACCTGGAGCCAATGTTAGTCAGTGAGCACAGGGTGATGGGTCAACAGGATTTGTTGCGAGTTATATGAATTTTGGATGAGCTCAAGTTTATAGAGGATGGAAGATGGGAGGCTGGCCAGGAGAGCATTGGAATAGTCAAGGCAACAAAAACACGGATGAAAGTTTCAGCAGCAAATGGGCTGATGCAGGGGTGGAGACAGGTGATATTACATAAGAACATAAGAACATAAGAAATAGGAGCAGGAATAGGCCAATCGGCCCCTCGAGCCTGCTCCACCATTCAATAAGATCATGGCTGATCTGATCCTAACCTCAAATCTTCTATCACTCTGTATCCACCCGAACCCATGTGATCTCCCGGGAGAGGTGAAAAACCAGATAAAGACCCAATGGCCAATTTGGGAGAAAAAAATCTGGGAAATTCCTCTCCGACCCATCTAGGCGATCGAAATTCTTCCAGGAGATCACTCTGTCCCTATATTTCCTACAGTACTTACCTTCTGTAAAGGCGATCTCCACCCCAGCCAGGAACAGGAATAAAACCATCTCCTGAAATCTAACACAGAATTAGAACACAGTAGGAGCAGAACCAGGCTACACGGCCCCTGGGCCCACTCCACTACCCACAGGGCCATGACCATTCCGAACCTAGACTCATGTCCAATTTCCTGCCCGCTCCCCGTAACCCTTAATTCCCTTTACTTCTAGGAAACTATCTATTTCTGTTTTAAATTTATTTAATGATGTAGCTTCCACAACTTTCTGGGGCAGCAAATTCCACAAACCTACCACCCTCTGAGTGAAGAAGTTTCTCCTCATCTCAGTTTTGAAAGAGCAGCCCCTTATTTTAAGATTATGCCCCCTAGTTCTAGTTTCACCCATCATTGGGAACATCCTCACCGCATCCACCCAATCAAGCCCCTTCACAACCTTATATGTTTCAATAAGATCGCCTCTCATTCTTCTGAACTCCAATGAGTAGAGTCCCAATCTACTCAACCTCTCCTCATATGACCACCCCCTCATCCCCGGGATTAACCGAGTGAACCTTCTTTGTACTGACTCGAGAGCAAGTATGTCTTTTCTTAAGTATGGACACCAAAACTGTATGCAGTATTCCAGGTGCGGTCTCACCAATACCTTGTACAACTGCAGCAATACCTCCCTGTTTTTATATTCCATCCCCCTAGCAATAAAAGCCAACATTCCATTGGCCTTCTTGATCACTTGCTGCACCTGCATACTAACTTTTTGAGTTTTGTGCACCAGGACCCCCAGATCCCTTTGTACTACAGTACTTTCCAGTTTCTTGCCATTAAGATAATAACTTGCTCTATGATTTTTCCTGCCAAAGTGCATAACCTCACATTTTCCAGTATTGTATTCCATCTGCCAAATCTCTGCCCACTTACTTAGCCTGTCTATGTCACTTTGAAGGTTTTTTATGTCCTCCTCACTCACTACTTTCCGTCCCATCTTTGTATCATCTGCAAACTTTGATATGTTACACTCGGTCCCCACCTCCAAATCATTATTATAGATTGTAAAGAGTTGGGGACCCAGCACTGACCCCTGCAGAACGCCACTAGTTACTGGTTGCCAATCTGAGAATGAACCATTTATCCCAACTCTCTGCTTTCTGTTAGAGAGCCAATCCTCCACCCACGCCAGAATATTACCCCCAATCCCGTGATTTTTTATCTTGAGTAATAATCTTTTGTGTGGCACCTTGTCAAATGCCTTTTGGAAGTCTAAATACACTACGTCCACTGGTTCCCCTTTATCCACCCTGTATGTTACTTCCTCAAAAAACTCAAGCAAATTTGTCAAACATGACTTCCCCTTCATGAAACCATGCTGAGTTTGTCCTATTAAATTATGTTTATCCAAATGTCCCGTTACTGTCTCCTTAATAATGGACTCTAACATTTTACCAACCACAGATGTTAGGCTAACAGGTCTATAGTTTCCAGCCTTCTGCCTACTACCCTTTTTAAATAAGGGTGTTACATTAGCAGTTTTCCAATCTGCCGGGACCTTTGCTGAGTCCAGTGAGTTTTGGAAAATTATTACCAAAGCATCCACAATCCCTACTGCTACTTCCCTCAAGACCCTAGGATGCAAGCCATCAGGTCCAGGGGATTTACCCGCCTTGAGTCCCATTATTTTACCAAGTACCACTTCCTTAGTGATTTTAATCGTATTTAGTTCCTCCCCCCCTAGAGCCCCCTGTTTGTCCAGTGTTGGGATATTCTTAGTGTCCTCTACTGTAAAGACTGATACAAAATAATTGTTCAGTGTTTTTGCCATCTCCATGTTTCCCACCATTAATTTCCCAGTCTCATCCTCTAAGGGACCAACATTTACTTTAGCCACCCTTTTTCTTTTTATATAATTTTGGAAACTTTTGCTGTCTGTTTTTATATTTTTTGCGAATTTACTTTCATAATCTATCTTCCCTTTCTTAATCAATCTTTTAGTTATTTTTTGCTGTCTTTTAAAGACTTCCCAATCTTCCATCCTCCCACTAGATTTGGCTACCTTATATGCCCTTGTTTTTAGTCGGATACTATCCTTAATTACTTTACTTAGCCACGGATGGCTATCTTTTCTTTTGCACCCTTTTTTCCTCAGTGGAATATATATTTTTTGGAAGTTGTAAAATAACTCCTTAAATATACACCACTGATCATGTACCATCTTACCCTTTAATCTATTTTCCCAGTCCACTCTACTCAATTCCGCTCTCATACCTTCATAGTCTCCTTTATTCAAGCTCAGCACGCTTGTTTGAGATCCAACCTTCTCACCCTCTAATTGAATATGGAACTCAACCATGTTATGGTCACTCATTCCAAGGGGATCGTTTACTAGGACATTTTTAATTAATCCTGTCTCATTACACAGGACTAAATCTAAGGTTGCTTGCCCCCTGGTCGGTTCAGTTACATACTGCTCAAGAAACCCATCCCCAATACACTCAATGAACTCATCCTCAAGGCTGCTCTGCCCAATTTGATTTGTCCAGTTAATATGATAATTAAAATCCCCCATAATTATAGCTGTTCCCTTATTACAAGCCTCAACTATTTCCTGATTAATACTCCGTCCAACAGAGTTGCAACTCTTTGGAGGCCTATAGACTACACCCACTAGTGTTTTTTTCCCCTTATTATTCCTTATCTCCACCCAAACTGTTTCACTATCCTGCTCCTTTGACCCAATATCATTTCTCTGTATTATAGTGATTCCTTCCTTTATTAACATAGCCACCCCACCTCCTCTCCCTTCCTGCCTGTCCTTCCTGATTGTTAAATAACCTGGTATGTTTAATTCCCAGTCATGGTCACCCTGCAGCCATGTTTCTGTAATGGCCACAAGATCATACCCATATGTCGTTATATGTGCCGTTAACTCATTCATTTTGTTGCGAATGCTACGTGCATTCAGATAAAGAACTTTCAAATATGTTTTGTAACACTTAGTTCCTGTTTTTTCCCTTTTTAGTACTTTACTTTTTACTCCATACCTTCTGTCCCTTCCTGACACGTTCTGTTTTTTAATTCCCCCACTGCTACCTAAGTCTATGACCTTCTCTGTTGTCATTTCTATTATTTGCTCTCTAGAAACCTCCCCCCCACTAATTAGTTTAAAGCCCTCTCTACAGCCCTAGTTATATGATTCGCCAGGACTCTAGTCCCAGCACTGGCCAAGTGGAGTCCGTCCCAACGGAACAGCTCCCTCCTGTCCCAGTACTGGTGCCAGTGTCCCAAGAAGCAAAACCCATTTCTCCCACACCAGCCTTTGAGCCACGCATTTAACTCTTTAATTTTATTTATCCTAGCCAAATTCGCTCGTGGCTCAGGTAATAACCCAGAGATTATTACCCTTGAGGTTCTGTTTTTTAATTTGACCCCTAGCTGCTCATACTCCTTTAACAGAACCGTCTTCCTTGTCCTATCTACGTCGTTTGTACCAACATGGACCACGACAACTGGATCCTCCCCCTCCCACTCCAAGTTTCTTTCCAGCCCAGAAGAGATGTCCTTAACCCTGGCACCGGGCAGGCAACACAGCCTTCGGGACTCCCGCTCTTGACTGCAGAGAACCCTATCTATCCCCCTAATGATACTATCCCCTACCACTACAACATTTCTTTTTACTCCCTCCACTTGAATGGCCCCCTGTACCATGGTGCTGTGGCCAGGTTGCTCATCCTCCCTGCAGTCCCCGCTCCCACCCTCACAGGGAGTAAGAACCTCGATCCTGCTGGACAAGAGCAAGGTCTGCATCTCCTTCAACACTACATCCTGGATCCCTGTACCTTCCTCGCTCGTAGTCACACCGTCACACCGTCCTGTCCCTGACCACGGACTACATCTGCAGTAATTAACTTCATAGGTGTGACCATCTCCTGAAACATAGAGTCCAGGAACTTCTCCCCCTCCCTGATGTGTCGCAGTGTCTGAAGCTCGGTCTCAAGCTCCATAACATGGAACTTGAGTTCCTCTAGCAGCAAACACTTGTCGCAGATGTAATCACCGTGAGCCTCAATGGGGTCCACCGGCTCCCACATCTCGCAACAGTAACACATCACCTGCTCCATTCTATATAATTAATTAAATTTCTTATTATTAGTTATGAAGACCCTGCCCGGATATAGATGATAATATCACACCACTATTCAATATGACTTACCAACTTAAAGGTATAAAAGAGAAGAGAAGGAAGAAAACCAACCAACCAGCTGATCACCAACCTCCTCCTTGAATACTGTCTGTGGGGCCTGTTTGGTTGACTCGTCTCGCTGCTCCACCTCCGCAGTGCTGTCTAAGCCTGGGAGTGGGGAAAAAACAGAGCAAAAAACACACCCTCACCTCCCACTTGTCCGAACTCTCCACTTACCAAAACTCCAGCAGCACTCAATGCACAAAGCACTCTGTGCACAGCACTAGCCCCTCCCCTTTTATACCCGGATTCTACTTCCGGCTTAAACTGCCCAATAGTTTAAAAAACCCTTAAAAAATTAAACTTACTGCAAATAATTGACTTCTTAACACACTAAAATTCACAAAATACACTTAAATGATTTTTCTCCCACTTACCAAAACTCCAGCAGCACTCAATGCACAAAGCACAGAGCTGGAAGTTGGCAGTCTTACTGATGGAGAGGATACGGGTCCGGAAGCTGAGCTCGGGGTTAAATAGGATGGTGAGGTTGTGAACAGTCTGATTCAGCCTGAGACAGTGGCCAGATAGGTGGATGGAAGCGGTGGCTGGGGAACAGAGTTTGTGGCGGGGGCTGAATAAATGGCTTTGGTTTTCCTAATGCTTAATTGGAGGAAATTTCTGCTTATGTTGGACAAGCAGCCCGACAACATAGAGGTAGCGGAGGGGTCGTGAGAGGTGATGGTGGTGATGTAGAATTGGGCAACGTCAGCATAAATGTGGAACCTGATGTGTTTTCAGATTATTTCACTGAGAGGCAGCTTGTAGATGAGAAATAGGAGGTGTCTGAGGATAGATCTTTGGGGACTCTAGAGGTGCGGGAGCGGGAAGAGAAGCCATTGCAAGAGTACTCTCTTGTGTTCTGGGTGGGGTGTCCATGTCTTACGCATGTGTACTTCTTTAAGCTCTTCAAAGGCAGACCAAGTTAACACTAGGTAAGACGATATTTGGTTCCTGAATGGCCAGATATTGTTAAAAAAATTGGCCATTTGTTTGTGATTTGTACAAAGCAACTGTCAATAAATGCTTCTTATCTGCCTAAGTATGGGGTTGTCCTGAAAGGCATACAGCTTTTTAGGCAGGTTTTGCTCAAAATACTTGTTAAATATAAATTATGCCCAAGTCTTTCCTATGGAAAAATGGCCAAAGAATCCTAAACTATGACAAGAACTTTATTAACCATTAAAATGTTTACCCCAATTACTGTGAATATGTTATCTCCTTCAGTCTTCTATTTGTCTGCCTACTGTTTTCTATTCAAAAATAGGTCTCCTTCTGCAAAATGAGAGGCATGACGGTGTGAAACAGTGCATGTTTGTCTATATACCTACTGAGTTAAATATTTGGTGAATTAAGTCTAAAGTGCAATGTGTCCCAGGTGTGTTAACTAATCAGTTGTTTTTTTTTATGACTGGACAGAGTACACACAAGGACCATACTTATTTCAGTTGGTTGGTTTTGAAAGACACATTTCAGTTTGTCAGGCCAAAGTCAATTAATATGCATTTGAGTTTTGATTCCAGTCAAAGGAAGGAAAATGTTAATGTTAATGTCAAGTGAATTTAGAGCCATCTGTATCAATCTGTTGACAATTGGATTATCACAGCAATTTAATATGTCTATTTTTAGAGCATTGTTTGAATGATTCTGAGAGATACAGTGCGTTAATGCAGTTTTTATCTGCCATCAAAAGATATCTAAAAAAACATTAGTATGATAGCAAAATACTGCAGATGCTGGAAATCCGAAATAACAACAGAAAATGCTGGAAAAACTCAGCAGGCCAGGCAACATCCGTGGAGAGAAATTAAAGTCAACATTTTGGGTCAAAACCTTTTATCAAGACTAAAGAGGCACAGGGAATGAAATAGATTAAGAGGCCGGGCTGGGAGAGAACAAAAGAGAAGAGACATTAAGAGGTATTCAAAACGAGACGAGATGGTGATAGGACTAGCGGAGACAAAAGACAGCTCTAGATTAGGTGTGAAATGCGCTGGCAGAAATGTAATAGGGGCCGAGGTTATGATCTGAAATTGTTGAACTCGATATTGAGTCCGGAAGGCTGTAAAGTGCCTAATCGGAAGATGAGGTGCTGTTCCTCGAGTTTACGTTGAGCTTCCGTGGAACAACGCAAGAGGCCAAGGACGGTGAGGTCCGAGTGGCAATGGAACGGTGAATTAAAATGACAGGTGACCGGAAGCTCGGGGTCACCCTTACGGACTGAACGGAGGTGTTCCACAAAGCGGTCACCCAATCTGCGTTTGGTCTCCCCAATGTAGAGGAGACCGCATCGTGAGCAGTGAATACAGTATACTAGATTGCAAGAAGTACAAGTAAATCGCTGTTTCACCTGGAAGGGGTATTTGCGGCCCTGGACAGTGGGAAGGGGGGAGGTATAAGGGCAGGTGTTACATCTCCTGCGCTTACACGGGAAGGTGCCAGGTGAAGGGGAAGGGGTGCTGGGGGTGATAGAGGAGTGGACTAGGGTGTCTCGGAGGGAGCGGTCCCTACGGAATGCAGAAAGGGGAGGGGAGGGGAAGATACATTTGGTGGTGGGATCACTTTGGAGGTGGCAGAAATGGCGGAGGATGATCCGTTGAATGTGGAGGCTGGTGGGGTGAAAGGTGAGGACAAGGGGAACCCTATCGTGGTTCTGGAAGGGAGGGGCAGGGGTGAGGGCAGAAGTGCGGGAGATAGAACGGACACAGTCGAGGGCCGTGTCAACCACGGTAGAGGGGAATCCTCGGTTGACGAAAAAGGAAGACATGTCGGAAGCACTGGTGTGGAAGGTGGCATCCTGTAAGGACTCTATACCATTCTCCCAGTTTCTCCGTCTCCACCGCATCTGCTCCGACGACCGGATCATCCTTCGCCATTTCCGCCACCTCCAAAGTGATCCCACCACCAAACACATCTTCCCCTCCCCTCCCCTTTCAGCACTCCGTAGGGACTGCTCCCTCTGAGACACCCTAGTCTACTCCACTATCACCCCCAGCACCCCTTCCCCTTCACCTGGCACCTTCCCGTGCAAGCACAGGAGATGCAACACATGCCCTTATATCTCACCCCTTCCCACTGTCCAGGGCCCCAAACACCCCTTCCAGGTGAAACAGCGATTTACTTGTACTTCTTGCAATCTAGTATACTGTATTCGCTGCTCACGATGCGGTCTCCTCTACATTGGGGAGACCAAACGCAGATTGGGTGACCGCTTTGCAGAACACCTCCATTCAGTCCGTAAGGGTGATCCCGAGCTTCCGGTCGCCTGTCATTTTAATTCACCGCCCCATTCCCACTCGGACCTCACCGTCCTTGGCCTCTTGCATTGTTCCACGGAAGATCAACGTAAACTCAAGGAACAGCACCTCATCTTCCGATTAGGCACTTTACAGCCTTCCGGACTCAATATCGAGTTCAACAATTTCAGATCATAACCTCGGCCCCTATTACATTTTTACTTATATTTTTTATCCACCTTTGTTTTGGATCCCCCCCCTTTCCTTTTTTTTCTCTCTCCCACATGGCAGCTGTCTCCCATTCTGCCAGCGCATTTCACACCTAATCTAGAGCTGTCTTTTGTCTCCACTAGTCCTATCACCATCTCGTCTCATTTTGAATACCTCTTAATGTCTCTTCTTCTCTTTTGTTCTCTCCCAGCCCGGCCTCTTAATCTATTTCATTCCCTGTGCCTCTTTAGTCTTGATAAAGGGTTTTGACCCGAAACGTTGACTTTAATTTCTCTCCACGGATGTTGCCTGGCCTGCTGAGTTTTTCCAGCATTTTCTGTTGTTATTTCTAAAAAAACATTGTTCATTTGTCTGACTGAATCAACTCATCCTGTAATAGCAGGTTTGATTGATAAATGTCCCTGACACCTGAGAAGGACAAGCGTCAGTGATTGGCTATAGTCCTTTGAGTGATAGCTCTGAGGCTTGGGGTTTACCTGGGGTTGCTTAATCAGCTAGTCAGTCTATAGCCAACAGGGAGACTGGGCTATTCTGACCTAAAGCACTCATCACCTGAGAAGTGGGCAGCCATTTTCAAGGAGCATTCTAAGAAGCTTGTTTTTGACATAGTGAGGACAATAGCAAAGTTTTTAAACAGTTGTAATTACACTATTTTGCATTGATTGCTGTTCATTTTCATATTCTATGTTAAATATGCTTTTTCCTAGTCATTCATGGGATGTGGGCATCGCTGGCAAGGCCAGCATTTATTGCCCATCCCTAATTGCCCTTGAGAAGATGGTGGTGAGCCACCTTCTTGAACCGCTGCTGTCCATGTGGTGAAGGTACTCCCACAGTGCTGTTAGGGAGGGAGTTCCAGGATTTTGACCCAGCGATGATGAAGGAATGGAGATATGTTTCTAAGTCTGGATGGTGTGTGACTTGGAGGTGAACTTGGAGGTGGTGGTGTTCCCATGCGCCTGCTGTCCTTGTCCCTCTAGGCTGTAGAGGTCGTGGGTTTGGGAGGTGCTGCCGAAGAAGCCTTGGTGAGTTGCTGCAGTGCATCTTGTAGATGGTACACACTGCAGACACGGTGTGCCATCGGTGGAGGGAGTGAATGTTTAAGGTGTTGGATAGGATGCCAATCAAGCGGGCTGCTTTGTCCTGGATGGTGTCAAGCTTCTTGAGTGTTGTTGGAGCAACACTCATCCATGCAAGTGGAGAGTATAACATCACACTCCTGACTTACGCCTTGCAGATGCTGGAAAGGCTTTGGGGAGTCAGGAGGTGAGTCACTCATCACAGAACACCCAACCTCTGACCTGCTCTTGTAGCCACAGTATTTATGTGGCTGGTCCAGTTAAGTTTCTGGTCAATGGTGATCCCAGGATGTTGATGGTGGGGGATTCGATGATGGCAATGCTGTTGAATGTCACGGGGAGGTGGTTAGACTCTCTTGTTGGAGATGGTCATTGCCTGGCATTTGTGTGGTGTTAATATTACTCGCCACTTGTCAGCCCAAGCCTGAATGTCTTCCAGGTCTTGCTGTATGCCGGCATGGACTGCTTCATTATCTGAGGAGTTGCAAATGGAATTGAACACTGTGCAATCATCAGCAACAGTGAACATCCCCACTCTGACCTTATGTTGGAGGGAAGGTCATTGATGAAGCAACTGAAGATGGTTGGGCAGTTTCCTGATGAACTCCTACAGTGATGCCCTGGGGCTGAAATGATTGGCCTCCAACAACCACAACCATCTTTCTTTGTGCTAGGTATGACTCCAGCTAGAGGAGAGGTGTCCCCCTGACTCAAACTGATTTTAATTTTATTAGGGCTCTTTGATGCCACACTCAGTCAAATGCCGCCTTGCTGTCAAGGGCAGTCACTCTCACCTCACCTCTGGAATTCAGCTCCTTTGTCCATATTTGGACCAAGGCTGTAATGAGGTCTGGAGCTGAGTGGTCCTGGCAGAACCTAAACTGAGCTTCGGTGAGCAGGTTATTGGTGAGTAAGTGCCTCTTGATAGCACTGTCAACAACCTTCCATCACTTTGTTAATGATTGAGAGTAGACTGACGGGTAGTAATTGGCTGGATTGGATTTGTCCTGCTTTTTGTGCAGGGCATTCCTGGGCAATTTTCTACTTTGTCAGTTAGATGCCAGTGTTGTAGCTGTACTGGAAGAGACTGGCTAGAGATGCTGCTAGTTCTGGAGCACAAGTCTTCAGCACTACAGGTGGGATCTTGTCAGAGCCCACAGCCTTTGCTGTACCCAGTGCATTCAGCTGTTTCTTGATATCACTTGGAATGAATTGAATTGGCTGAAGACTGGCCTCTGTGATGGTGGGGACCTCAGGAAAAGGTTGAGATGGATGATCCACTCAGCACTTCTGGCTGAGGATGGTTGCAAATGCTTCAGCCTTGGACTGTAGCCAAGTCTTGGTCTGATAGATTGTATATTCAATCTACCTATTGAAGATAAGGAGATCATGTGGTGGTACACAGTACATCTTTTTTGGCTCTTGCCATCATTGTACTCGTAAAAGTACGCTTCAGGTGGTAGGGGCAGCAAGGTTCACTTATGGGATCAGTTGGTGATGCTTAACATGAGTGGAATTCCTTGCGTAAAACCCAAAGACATAACAGGCCATTTCATTTGACCTTTGCTATGTTATTTTTACTGAAAAAGACAATAAAAAAATACAAAAGTAGAAAAAAGGTGCACCTCTAACCCTTCCAATGCCAATGACTAAAATTTTAATTTGAAATCACTGAGTAATGTCTCCCATAACCGACAGGTTTAACAAAAATACGTTCAGAATCACTCGTTGTTTTCTCATGATTGACAAGCTTGACATCCAGTCTTGCGGGGGATGCTCCGGAGGAAAACGCAGGACCAGGTAGGTCCAGGTAGGGGGTGGAGGTCAGATCCCAAGGGGGGGTCTGATCCCGTGATGGGGTCCAATCCCTGACCCCCGGGGGGTTTGTATGGGGTCTGATGGTGGGGGAGCTTGGGGGGCCGGGAGGAAGCATTCTTGCTCCTCCTGGCCATAAGGAGTGCTCCCCGAGGCTGTCCTCACCTCGCTGTAGCTGCCGGGTTTCCCAAGGTCCGGGAAACCCGGCCGGCCACAGTTAAACCTGCAAACTAGGTTAAATCCAAGGCTTCCAACCTCATTAGCATATTTAAAATGCGAACCCGCCTCCTGGGAGCACGTTGACTACCCGTCCCCCATCCCACCTCAGTAAAACCCGGAAGTCGGTGGGTTGGAGCCGGTTTCCCGACACACTTCAATTTTTTTGCCTATTACCACCATCACCCCCCACACCCATTCTCACCTGCTCACCCATGTTAAAATTCCCCCAATTATTCTGTTGTATGATGCCATGAACCAAAAATAGAATACAAGGGATAAGGTTAGGATTAATTTGGTACAGCGATGGAACAGTTCTTCAAGAACAAAGGGTGGTACTGAATTTTAATGCACTTTTTCAAAATGTTAGCTTTAAAGGGGAGTTTTAATAAGGGACTCATTATTTGACAATTTTCAAATTTGCAAGCAATCATTTAATTAGCAATCTTTACTTAAGATTATTAATCATTTGCTGGCTGAACATTCTTAGCAGATCTTCCCCCACCAGGAAACATTTTTACGAATGCACATGATGACAAATAATTATAATTAATGCAATATTTCTTCTGTTCTTAGTCATTTTGTGGCAGCTGCTTAAAAGGAAATTATATTCTGCTGAATTTCTCTATAACCTTAAGATTGGCAAAGGAATTTCTCTGCTTAGAGGGTTAAATTAGGAGGTCAGGTTACATAAATTTGGCCTGTATTCCCATGAGTTTAGGAGCTTGAGGGGGGTGATCTGATCGAGGTGTTTAAAATGTTAAAAGGATTTGATAGAGTAGATACAGCAAAACTATTTCCTCTGGTGGGGGAATCAAGAAAAAAGGGACGCAATCTTAAAACTAGAGCCAGGCCATTTAGGAGTGAAATCAGGAAACATTTTTTCACACAAAGGGTAGTAGAAATTTGGAACTCCCTTCCCTAAAAGGTCAAGAATGCTGAGTCAATTGGAGTTTGCAAGACTGAGGTTGATAGATTTTTGTGAGGTAAGGGTATCAAGGGATATGGAGCTAAGGCAAAAAAATGCAGTTGATGTACCAATCAGCCATGATCTAATTGAATGGTGGTGCAGATTCAAGGGGCTGAGTGGCCTGCTCCTGTTCTTTTGTTACTGATTTCCCACAGTGTACATTATAGAACAGTTGATTCGAGCCAGTATGGGAGCAAACATTTTGAGTAGGACTTTTCCTTGTGTGGCACATTAATACTTCACAAGAAAGACTGCTAGTTAAAGTAAAATCTAATCAGCAAGGTAAGAATATGAAAGAGTATTCGAGAGATGTGATGTCAGACTGGGAGAAGGTGTTGAGTGGAGTCCTGCAGAGTTCACTGCTTGGACCCGTTATCCATTAATGACCCTTCACCTGCATCAATGACCTCCATACCAAACAATGTCAATTTGTCATCTAAAACAGGGAGATCACTGGAGAGCCAAAGGACTTCAGAATTTAAACCGATTATCCAGTTGCTTGAGAAATAAAAGCCAACATTGATAAACGTAAAGTATTGTATGTTGGTCAAAAAACATGCAGCATAAGTATACAGTGCTTGGAACTGAATTAGCGTAATGGGGGGAGATTTATTTCTAGTGGCTGCAATTAGGGCCGGCTCAATTCAAGATTCTGAATTTAAGATGTTGCAAAGCAAATAGCATTGATCAGATGTGGATTTTGCTGGAACATCTGAACACAGTTGTTTTCAACCACATAGGTACTTTCTTCCGAACATACTTCAGCCCAGAGACAAGAGACAAGAATGCAATTCATTTGCATGACTGAGGGAGGGGAAAAGCTTTTCCCTCTAGAAGGCCCAGTTATCAGCTATCTCACAGACTTGCTTTTGTGTGTGGGACAAACACCTGGCAGATTCTCCTGCCTAAAAACCTATTCTCTGATCTGTCCTGGCAAGGGATCTCTGCAACTGAAAGAGGGAGCTAAGCATATCCCTCTTCCTCTGCCAGTCAGAGCCAGTGGAGCAGTCTTCACTGCCTTGAACAATGGCACTAGTAGCACCTGGAAGCCTTGTTTTGTTCAGACTGATGGAATTGATATTTGGCATGCCCAACATCATTGTCCAAGAGGTGAAGGTGAAGATTATCCCTCCTCCATTTCCGACATCAGAAATCCACGATGAAAACTCGCAATCTCCATGAACAATGGACAATTAATTTGATGCATATAGCACTAATGTTTCGAGGTGCTGTTAGAAAATCAGAAGCATTGACAACAACTCTGGATCCGCGGTCAGTGTACCGTGCTATGAGGATCAGTGCCAGTTTGTTGTGCTGTTGCCATATTCTAAAGAAAGAAGTCGTGTTCTCCGAAAGAGTTTGAAACAAATCTTTGGAATGGCCCACAGAGAGTAAACTCAGAGCATCTCAAAACGATTAATTTGCAAAGTGGCTTTGTACTAAGACATTTAAAACAAATAGAGCAGAATGAAGTTATCTGCGATATGTCCAGATAGGAATAAAGAAATATGTTTAGAACTGGACTTGTTTATAGAAACAGGAAATTATATTCCACTGACAGGCGTTCTTTGTTGAAAAGGTTTTACAGATCTGAGTTAATAAAATTGGACATTTTTCTCCCCACAAATTGCCATTTGCTGAATTTTTTATTTTTTTTAAAAGGTCAGATTTTGTCAGTCATGGAGAACTACATGGGTAGAACAATTTCCCTGCTCCATCTTAAAGATATACTGCTCACTGTAAAACATTTTACATTTATTCCCCAGGTGTACACATGACTTTACAGATTTTAATAACCATTTGCCATTCATCCAGCCACTTGCTAAGTCACTGATAAATTAAGCACCTTGGGACATTTTACTATGTTAAAGGTGCTATATAAATGCAAGTTTTTGTAAATGACTGCGCTATAGATTGATTTAAGATTTGTCTTCTTGGACTAACCTGTTTTCCCACAAGACTTGATATCATTCACAAAGTCAGACATTCCACTTGCAGCAACGTGCATTCATATAAAATCTTTATCATAAAAGATATCTCAAGACACTTCACAGAGGAGAAATGGAGCCGACACTGAGCCTGTATTGAGAGGTCAGAATATGGAAGCTTGGACAAAGAGGTTCATTTTCAGGAAGTTTTTAAAGGCAGCAGGGGAAGTAGAGAGGTTCAACAAGAGAACATCAAACAGCAGACTCAAGATGGCTGAAGGGTCTGCAACCAAATGGCAAAGTGGAGTGAGGGGAAATACACAAAAGGCCAGAGTCAAAGGATATGGGAGGGAATAATAAGGCTGAAGAAGTTTGCAGAGGTAGGGAAGGGTAGGGCCATGGAGGCATTTGTAGCTGCGTATGAAGTTTGTAAATTCCTTCTGTTGAGGGATGGATGACCATTGTAGACCAGTGAGTATGAAGTGGTAGCTGTGTGTGTCTTAATATGGGTCAGGAAGCAAGCAGCGGAGTTTTAGATGTGTTGGCGTTTATGGTGGGCGGAAGCTAGCAAGGACGGTGTTGGAGAAATCAATTGTGGAGGGGAGATGAGGAATGTGTGGAGGAGGGTTTCGGTGGCAGTGGGGGTAAGGTAGGAACAGAGGTAGAAATAAGTGGTCTTGGTGATGGATGGGATTTGGGGTTTAAAGTTCAGTTCTGGGTCTAACAGAATGCTGCAATTGTGTGCAGCGTA
The DNA here is from genome assembly GCF_052327205.1 of Somniosus microcephalus. NCBI lineage: Eukaryota > Metazoa > Chordata > Chondrichthyes > Squaliformes > Somniosidae > Somniosus > Somniosus microcephalus. Next base: position 105,803,050 of record NC_140992.1, read on the forward strand.
ATTCAGCCTGAGCAAGCAGCCAGAGAGGGGAATGGAATAAATGGCAAAAGTGCAGAGTTTCTCATGGGGACTGAAAACAATAATGTCTTCAGTCTTCCTGACGTTCAACTGAAAGGAAATTTAAATGGTAGCGAGGTAGAGCTGGGAGCTCGGTAATTGATATTCAACAGCAACGCTCCCAGGATTGATCCCTGCTGGAGTCTTTGATCAGAACTGGTCAATGAAATGCACTACCATTGACAGCTACATTGGGGTTTCTTACTACTTAGTCAATTAATTGCACAGTCTACACCTTCCCAATTCATCCCAAGAGCATTTTATTTAGTGACATTTCTCTGAAAAATGCTTTGAGAAAATCAAAATCTGCACCACTAACTAACTTTATTTGATTTTCAGAGTTCAATAGTTTTGTTCGGTACAATGTGTTTTTCATAAGCTTACATTGGCTTTGATTTACAAGATCATGTTGCAATGCTTTATAATCGACTCCAGTAGTTTTCTCTCTGTGGGTGTCAAGTTAACAAGCAAATCATTCCAAAAATCAAGCTTTTGACCTTTAAACAAACATAACCAGTAGACACATTTCCCAGTATTGGGCGGTAGGGCAGTGCAAATGAGCTTCACAAGGACTCCAACACTGCATCCCCTACTTCTACTCCCATTCTGTTTGTATTCTGGAATTTATTCCATTCATACTTGGTGGTTTTTGAATGTTAAAATTAGTGGAACCTAGAAACTACTTTCAGCACAAGAAAACTACACTCACTTCCTTAGTTCTGATGAAGGGTCATCGACCTGAAATGTTAACTCTGTTTCTTTCTCTACAGATGCTGCCTGACCTGCTGAGTATTTCCAGTATTTTCTGTTTTTCTTTCTCACTTCTTAGAGTGGATTGCTTCATGCAGTTATGATGTAGAACCTCCAGATTTTGTTAGTCCCACTTCCAGTACACTCTTGTCCATTAATCGGCATGCATTTATCAGCAATAATCTGAATGCAGCTGAACTCTGGCACCACAACAAGCATGTTGATCCAACAATGAGGCACGTCACCAGTATTTAAGGCCAGCAAGTGTGTGGCGATGGGTGAGGAGTGAGCAATGCCTTTCAGCAATGGCAGCTGCTGGCCTACAGCGCAAGGCACTGCTTTCCAATAAAGCATATGTTGCCTTAGTAAGGGAGCACAAAATTGAAAGATTCAGAACAGCCAAATAACAATAGTGCAGACAGCAAGCCTGAGGGGCTGTTACTGAGTGGGTCAGTGCTGTTCAGAACCCAACGTACCTGGTTGGAAGTTCAGATAAAGTTCACCGTCTGTTAAAAAAATGCATTAAGGTAATCCAATAGCATTGAAATATGGTCTATCGTATATGGCACCTATGAGATATGCCTGCTGTTAGTGAATGAAGAGCAATTTGCTAAATGCAAAACAGGAAACTGTTAAGGACATGGTATGGGTTATCAAACACCTAGCTATAGATAGGAGGTGAAGCAAAGCAAGACTGTACCTTTGTAATCCACTAACAAATCAATACCCTTAATTATACCTGGAAACTATACAGACCTTGCCAGGATGCATGACTTTCAGAGTGCAGAAGAACTGTTTTGCGGAAGAAACTAAACAGATTCCCAGTGTTAATGATTGTGGCAAGATAAGGTTAAGTACAGACATGAGCACAAGCCTGAAGTTTTCTGTTATGTATTATGTGTTCTCCTCCCACCTGCAGTGGCGCTGTCACAGCAGATAAATGGTTGGGTTTGTTCTCTTGGTTGGATTTTGTTCTCTTTGTTCTGTATAATCTCTGGAACTTTCTTTTTGAATAAAGAATCAACAAGTTTGCAATCTCGGGGTTCTGAGCACTAATTGTGTTTAAGTATAACGGCACAGGTACAGACACAACAAAGTGGCGACGAGGATCGGATGAATCTGCGTTGTGGGAACTTTTTTGTTTTCGACTACAAAACACTCGAACAGAGATTGCAGCATTACATTAACGTTACGGGTGCAGTGAGTAAACAGAAATTAAAATTTGAAATGTGAGATGGCTACTATATTCGGAAACATCGGTGATTTCGATGAAAATGTTGAGCAATGGAGCGCTTATACGGAACGTTTTGACTATTTTGTTTTGGCGAATGCGGTGGCAAACGATAAGGTCGTGCCTACCTTTTTGAGTATAATGGGAGCAAAGACATTCAATTTACTGCGCGGCCTTGTACAGTCAGTTAAGCCAGGAACTAAAACATATAAACAACTAGTGGAAATACTTGGAGCACATTTTTCACTGAAACCTCTGGTTATTGCTGAGAGATTTAGATTTCACAAATGGAATCAAGGGGAGGGGGAAACAGTGACTATGTTTATTGCTGCTTTGAAAAGGTTGTCAGAACACTGTGAGTTCAAGGAGGTGCTGAATCACACCATTAGAGGCAGACTTGTGTGTGGTCTGCAAAGTGCAGCCACACAGAAGTGCCTTCTTACTGAGGACAACCTTACTCTTGAAAAGGCCATTGAAGTTAGTGTCTCCATGGAGATGGCGGAAAAGGAGGCTCACCAGTTTAGTTCAACAGGGAGAGTTCACAAGGTGTCATCTGAGCCTAAAGGTGCGCGGAACGGCACATGTTACCGCTGTGGAAAAACGGGCCATCATGCTAATGACTGCTGGTGTCCGGAGCTGGAATGCCGAAACTGTGGCAAAAAGGGTCACATTGAACGTGCCTGTAGAGGTAAAAAAAGAACAGACAGAGCTGGGAAGCATAAAAACAAAATGTCTGTATTTGGACAAGTGAAGAAAAAGAGTGTTCATTCAGTGCAGCATGATGGAACAAGCAAAACAGAGGGGAGTGACACCTCTGGGGAAGAAGAGGTGCACATACTGATGGTTGCAGGTGGTCCAAATGGCTATTGGGTGTCACCACTGGTGGAGGGACAATCAGTGCGGATGGAGGTGGACACAGGTGCGGCTGTGTCCCTTGTTTCAGACACTGTCTACAACAAAATGCTAAAGCACCTTACCCTTCAGCCAAGAAACATTGTGCTAAAGACGTATACCGGCGAACCAGTGGCCATGAGAGGCACCATTGAGGTGACAGTTAAATTGAATGGACAGACTGCAAAACTGCCACTATATGTGGTAAAGGGAAATTACCCATCTCTACTGGGACATGCGTGGCTGGAGAAAATCACGCTGGACTGGCCTGCAGTCCGCATGATGTCAAAAGGGGAGTCAGGTCTGACTGCAGTTTTAAACAAACATGCAGAACTCTTCAATGGTGAACTTGGGAGCATGAAAAAGATCAGCGTGAGACTGGACATTAAACCTGACAGCAAGCCGAAGTTTCACAAAGCCCGACCTGTACTCTATGCAATTAGGCCAAAAGTTGAGGCTAACTTGGAGGCCTTGGTCGAGAATGGAGTCCTGGAGCCTGTGAGTGTGAGCAAATGGGCCACACCCATTGTTCCTGTCCTGAAAAAGGATGGATCTATTCGAATCTGCAGGGATTTTAAAGTGACTATTAACCCGGTGCTGTCTGCGGAACTTGTGGTGTATGTGCCTTTAAGAGCAATTATGGTGTATGTGCCTTTAAGAGCCCCAGGTGTGCGTAATGCCGGTAATTGCCACTTGGGCTATATAAGCCTGTGTATTGTGTATATCCTTTAGAAACCCCCCCCAGACTTGCTTAGTAAATACCTATGAACCAACTCCTGTCTTCAGTGTCTTTATCTACACACGGACACTACAGTGGCGACGAAGTGGAAACGGACTTACCTGCAATTCGGCAGCACCTCAAGGACATCGATTCCTCCAGCGTCCAGAAGACTCAAGGAAGTAAGAGAAACTGTGGTTTCACCAGCTGGCCAAGCTGGTAACAGGTACTGCGCTAATCCTTCCTGGGCGTCAGGCTGGAGCTCCAGCGGCGGGCTCTACAGCTGAGACAGGCAGCGAAATCGGAGGCAAGCAATAACGGACTGGGAGGGTGCACTCGAGAGACGGCCGGCGCGGCAAGCAGGTCAGCGTTTAGACCTCCGTCGGGAACGAGTCTCCAACAGTGAATAAACGGAAACCACAGTAAAACAGCGTTGTTATCGGTAGCAGCGGCGGGAAAGCGCGGGAAGCGCCATATCGTTGCTACAGTGAGAAAAAAAAAGCGCGGGAAGCGCCATATCTTTTCTGAAATGCCTAAATCTGGTAATATTGAGGCTTTTGATGGCGAAATAGAAGATTGGACCACATACGTGGAAAGAGTAGAGGTTTATTGCACTGCAAATGGAATAACAGATGAAAAAAAAGCTTCAGTACTTCTGAACTTAATGGGCGCGAAGACATACGGGCTGTTACGAAATTTAATCACTCCAGCCAAACCAAAGGACAAGACTTTTAAAGAAATTGTTGATACCCCGCAGGAGCATTTAAACCCAACACCGCTGCTGATAGCGGAACGATTCAAGTTCTTCAAGAGAAATCAACACAAGAATGAAAGTAACGCTGATTACCTAAACGAATTAAGAAAGCTATCAAAGTACTGCCAATTCGGAGCAGGACTATCGGATTATCTTCGAGACAAATTTGTTTGCGGTCTCTTAAGTGAAGGAACACAAAAAAGACTGCTTTCTGAAAAAGATTTAACATTGGACAAAGCTTTCAGTATGGCTGTATCATACGAAGCAGCAGCAAAAGGAGCTGCAGAGATACAACAAGAGACACAGGACTTCGGCACCCATAAAATGACACAGGAGTTCGGAAGATGTTATCGCTGCGGCAGATCCACCCATAACCAGAGGGACTGCTGGTTCAAGGGCAAAGCATGCAGGCAATGTGGTAAGATTGGACACATTGCACGGGTATGCCAATCTGGACAAAATAAATCCACTGACAGAAAACAAAAAATCAATAAAGAAAAGTACAGGAAGGTACAAATGATGACGGGCAATAGCTCCGAAGACCAGAATAGCGATAGCGACTCCGGAAACAAGAGACTAAGCTGTCTCAAATTACATAATGTACTTGCCAAAGAGGATTACCAAACCATTTGGGTTACCCTCACAATAGCAGGGTCCCCAGTTAAAATGGAGCTAGATACAGGATCAGCTCTAACCGTAATAAATCGACGAGATTACGAGAGGCTATTTTCGCATATACCTCTAAAAGACACATCCATTATCTTAAAAACATATACGGGGCAGAAAGTCTACCACAAAGGAAAAATAAGGGTGCCTGTGGTATACAACGGCAAAGAAATACAGAAGTTGTATTTATACATTCTACAAGATGGTGGTCCACCGTTGTTGGGACGTGAATGGATAAGGAAGGTACGTTTAGACTGGCACTCCATTCAGGCACTGACGGTGACCAGTAAGGAAAAAAACAATGATGACATCATACCTGAACGATTAAAAGACATCTTGGCCAACGCCAAAGAAGTGTTTCAAGAGAAACTAGGAACCTTGAAAGGCATCACCGCCTCAATAAAAGTGGAAGATACAGCAATTCCAAAATTTTTTAAGGCAACACCGGTGCCATACGCAATGCGTCCGGCAGTCGAGGCAGAGCTGAAGAATTTGGAAAAGGCAGGCGTATTATCCAAAATAGATTGGAGCGAATGGGCAACACCCATCGTTCCAGTCATGAAAAAAACATTGAAAAATAACTCTGAGGAACAGAAAAAAATTCGCATCTGTGGGGACTTAAAGGTGACTGTAAACCCGGTCCTTCACACGGTACAGTATCCTCTTCCGAGGATAGAAGATATTTTCGCCTCACTATCCGGAGGGAAACGTTTCACAAAAATTGACTTGGCACAGGCATATCTACAGATGGAGGTTGAGGAGACCTCTAAAAAGTATCTCACAATAAACACACACAAAGGCCTGTACCAGTACAATCGACTGGTTTTTGGAGTAGCATCAGCTCCAGCTATCTGGCAAAGAGCTATGGAGCAAGTCCTGCAAGGGATTCCGGGGACTCAATGCTACCTAGACGACATCCTTATAACAGGAGAAAACGACAACGAGCACCTTGCCAATTTGGAGCAGGTGCTCACTAGGCTGAAAGAACGGGGCCTACGAGCAAATCGCCCCAAGTGCGAATTTTTCCAAAATCAGATATCATATTGTGGCCACATAATTAATAAGGAAGGGTTGCATAAGTCACCTGAAAAAATTGAAGCAGTTATAAAAGCCCCAGCACCTGAAAATGTTTCACAATTAAGGTCATTCCTAGGATTAATAAATTACTATCATAAATTTTTACCGAACTTATCAACTATTCTACACCCTCTTAATGATCTTCTACAGACAGGAGTGATTTGGAAATGGAACGAAGACTGTAAACGTGCCTTCCATAAATGTAAAGACTTAATCACATCCGAGAAAATTTTGGCTCATTACAACCCATCACTACCAATGAGACTGGCGTGCGATGCATCCCCTTACGGCATAGGAGCGGTATTGTCCCATAGATTCCCTGATGGCTCGGAACGGCCGATAGCTTTTGCGTCACGCTCATTGAACTCAGCTGAGCGTAACTATGCCCAGATAGACAGATAGCCCACTCAGCCTGGTATGGGGAGTGAAGAAATTCAACCATTACCTACACGGACAAAAATTTACCTTGCTGACTGACCATCAACCCCTCATCTCCATATTCAACCCTAAAAAAGGTGTCCCCATTATGACGGCACAAAGACTACAGAGGTGGTCCCTTTTTCTAGGGGCACACCAATACAACATTGAATACAAAGGGTCAAAACAGCATGGGAATGCTGACGGTTTATCACGCCTACCGTTGCCAACGATAGAAGAGGCACCTACAGTAGACCCAGTAGAGATATTCCACTCTACCATAGTGGAATGTCTACCGGTGACAAATTCTGCCATTGAAAGGGAGACAAGAAATGACCCTACTCTCTCACGGGTCTACGATTTAACAGTAAAGGGATGGCCAGCACATGGCGAACCACTGTTGCCAGCATTCTCGCAAAGAAGAGAACAGCTGTCAGTGTGCCGAGGAACCTTGATGTGTGGATCCAGAGTGGTGATTCCACCCAAACTCCAGGATAAAGTGCTAAAGGAGCTTCACAAGGGGCATCTGGGTGGAGTGAAAATGAAGAACCTAGCTAGGGCATTTGTATGGTGGCTAGGTATCGATGGAGACATCGAAGACATGACCAAGAGCTGCCTAGGATGCCAGAAGGTCCAAAATGCTCCACCACAGGCCCCTCTACATCCATGGGAGTGGCCCTCATCTCCCTGGCAAAGGGTGCACATCGACTTTGCTGGTCCATTTATGGACTCAATGTTCTTAATCGCAGTTGATGCACACTCCAAGTGGCCGGAGGTAATAAAGATGTCCTCCACCACCATGGAAAAAACCATCACAGCATTAAGGACCATATTTGCCAGGAATGGGCTGCCGGAGCAGATATGTTCTGATAATGGACCGCAATTTGTGTCCGAAGAATTCAGAAAGTTCTTAAAGAACAATGGGGTAAAGCACTACACGTCCGCCCCATACCATCCCGCCACCAATGGATTGGCTGAAAGGTTTGTCCAGACCTTCAAGAAGGCCATCAAGGCCATGGGTAATGAAGACATAAAACTTCAGCACAAGGTGGATAACTTCTTATTTGCATATAGGAATGCAACGCATATGGTTACTAACCAAACTCCCGCCATGATGTTCTACAATAGAAACCTAAGATGCCGGCTGGATTTGGTCAAGCCCAGCATCCGAAGGGACGTGGAGAACCTGCAGTTTCAGGGCATGAATGAAAGGCCAACTAGGGCCTTCCAGATGGGCCAACCGGTTTTGGCCCGGGACTACCGTACCGAGAAATGGCAGCCTGGAACTATCTGCACACGATTAGGACCACTGATGTATACCGTGGACATCGGAGACAGCATAATAAGGTGCCATGCTGACCAAATCATCAAGTCATCCAAAAAGGGACAACCTACACCACCACTCTATACATCTAACGATGAAGTAGAGATACCCATATCTACCTCCGATCCGGTGATACTGGAGCCCGATGAACCCGACACTGGCCTTCAAGCCGAATCAGCCTTGCCAGAAGAACCTACTACACCACCAGAAACTACTACACCCCCGAGGCGTTATCCGGACCGAGTCAGGAAGCCTCCTGAGAGACTAACTTATAATTAATTAATACAGCAATGTATATTATTTTGCATATAACATGTAATTAATAATTACTTAAAATATGATGTACTAGTTAGCTAGACGGGGAGGAATTGTGGTGTATGTGCCTTTAAGAGCAATTATGGTGTATGTGCCTTTAAGACCCCCAGGTGTGCGTAATGCCAGTAATTGCCACTTGGGCTATATAAGCCTGTGTATTGTGTATATCCTTTAGAAACCCCCCCAGACTTGCTTAGTAAATACCTATGAACCAACTCCTGTCTTCAGTGTCTTTATCTACACACGGACACTACAGAACTGTACCCTCTTCCCCTCATTGGTGATCTCTTTACGGGCCTGGCCGAAGGGCAAAAGTTCAGCAAAATCGACTTATGCCAGGCTTATCTACAAATGCATGTCGATGACAAATCAAAGGAGCTGCTGACAATTGTGACACACAAGGGGCTATCCAAGTACTGCCACCTTCCGTTTTGAATTACGTCGGCCCCTGCTCTATTACAAAGGGCAATGGATCAGATTTTGAGTGGACTGCCAGGAGTCCAGTGCTACCTGGACGACATCCTTGTCACTAGGACAAATGAGGAGGATCATCTTCTGAACTTGGATGCGACATTACAGCGACTGAAAAAGTACGGACTCAGAGTTCGTAAGTACAAATGTGAATTCTTTCAGTCTTCAATTGAGTACCTGGGGCATGTGATTGATGCTACCGGCCTGCACAAGGCGCCATCAAAGGCCAAGGCGATTGTGGAGGCCCCAGCACCCCAGAATGTGAGCCAGTTACATTCATTCCTGGGGCTACTTAACTACTATGGAAAGGTTATTCCAGACTTAGCAACATTGCTGAAGCCGTTACATCAGTTGCTATGTCAAGGCAAAACATGGAAATGGACTGAACTGTGCAACAAAGCTTTCGCCCAAGCAAAGAAAGCATTGCTGAAGTCAGAGGTCCTGACACACTTCGACCCAAAGCTACCCATGCAGCTAGCATGTGATGCATCACCATATGGTGTTGGAGCAGTCATATCCCACATCATGCCTTCTGGTGAAGAGAAACCTATCGCCTTCGCATCACGCACCTTGAACAAGGACGAGAGCAACTATGCAGATTGAGCGCGAGGCCTTGGGAATTGTTTTTGGAATTCGAAAACTTCATCAGTACCTGCTTGGGAGAAGGTTCACACTCCTGACGGACGACCGTCCATTGACTTCAATCTTCGGGCCCCACACCGGAATTCCGTCTCTTGCTGCAAGTAGGATGCAAAGATGGGCCTTATTGTTGTCGGGACACACATACGACATCAAATATCGCAAATCAGACTTGCACGGCAACGCAGACGGCCTCTCGAGGCTGCCCTTGCCTGTTACTCCCCCAGAGCCTCGTCAGATATACATCTTCTACTTCAGACAAGTGGAGGGAGCACCTGTCACTGCAGTTCAGGTTCGAAGGTGCACCCGCAACGATCCAGTCCTGTCTGAGGTAATGGACGATGTCATTTGAGGGAGCGCTATAGGAGATTCTCCTAGTTTGAAACCTTATGTTTCAAAAAGAAATGAGCTCTCCGTCCAGGCAGGTTGTCTTCTTTGGGGACGCCGTGTCATCATTCCGCCACCTCTGAGGGAACCTGTACTGCAACAACTTCATACAGGCCACAGTGGGATGGTTCGGATGAAGGAAATGGCAAGAAGCTACTTCTGGTGGCCAGGTCTCGATGGAAATATTGAGGAGAAAGCCAAAACATGTTCCCCGTGTCAAAGGGTTCAGAATGTTCCACAACTGGCAACCCTACACCCCTGGGATTGGCCTGAAGAAGTGTGGCAGCGCATACATGTGGACTTCGCCGGTCCTTTCGAAGAGAAGATGTTTATGGTGGTTGTGGACGCTCGTAGCAAGTGGCCGGAGGTCGCTGTGATGAGGTCTACCACGGCAGAGAAAACAATTGAGAAACTTGGTGAGATGTTCAGCCGTTATGGCTCACCGGAACAACTCGTAAGTGACAACAGTCCACAATTTGTATCACAGGAGTTTGCAACCTTCCTGCAAGTGAATGGTGTCCAACACATCAGGTCTGCACCCTACCATCCCTCTATTAACGGCCTGGCAGAAAGGTTTGTGCAAACTTTGAAGCACGCCTTGAAGGGATCGCAAGGTCAGGGCTCAATCCACCAACGTCTGAACAGCTTCCTGTTGTCCTACAGGAGCGAGCCGCATGCCACAACCAAATCTTCTCCCGTTTCGCTCATGATGAAGAGGCAATTGCGGACAAGTTTTGACTTACTCAAACCTCCAAGGGCAGAGCAGGTTGTCCAACGTCAACAACAAGCTCAAATTGAAAGAAGAGAGAAAAGAGCCAAGGAGAGACGGTTTCATCCTGGAGAGCACGTCCTAGCTCGAAACTACAACACTGGACCGAAATGGGTTCTTGCTACGGTGATCGCGCAGAAGGGCCCTGTGTCTTACATGGTTGAGACTGCTGAGGAGATTGTCTGGAGAAGACACACTGATCAACTGTTGCTAGGAGCAGAGACAGCCACAGAGGCTCCAACGGCTGGTTGGCCTGAACTGCTTCCAGATGATACCGCAAACCAGCATCCTTTGCCACAGTGCTCTTCTCCAACACAGGAAGTCAAAGAGACTGTTCCACCTGTGCAAACTTCTGACTTTCAACTGACACAGGCACCTTCTCCATCTAGGCCTGTGTCAATGCCTACTGCTGTGGAAGCCAGCGATGACCGCCGGTATCCTGTCAGAGAGTGGCGGCCTCCGTGACGCTTGGATCTGTAGGCTTAGCGACTTATCCACAAGACTGGGGCAGAATAAACCCCAGGGTAAAGTCAGGGTTTGAGGCAGTCTACCTCTACCCCTGGTTAGTTGAGTGCATTGAAAGTAACTTACCTGTTGAGGAATAATGTGGACATTTCATTTAAGAGGGGAGGAATATGTTATGTATTATGTGTTCTCCTCCCACCTGCGGTGGCGCTGTAACAGCAGATAAATGGTTGGGTTTGTTCGCTTGGTTGGGTTTTGTTCTCTTTATTCTGTATACTCTCTGGAACTTTCTTTTTGAATAAAGAATCAACATGTTTGCAATCTCGGGGTTCTGAGCACTAATTGTGTTTAAGTATAACGGCACAGACATAACATTTTCCACGACCAGTGATACAAAATGCTGGCTCATTTTCTCTTTGCAGAAGAGGTTGGTTTTTGAAACAGAATAGTCATACTCTGGTAATAGCAACTTGTATTTATATAGCACCTTTAATGTAGTAAAACATCCCAAGGCGCTTCACAGGGAGCATTTTCAGACAAAAATGGGCACCGACAAAAAGCTTGGTCAAAGAGAGCTTTAAGGAGCGTCTTAAAAGGAGAAGAGAGAGATAGAGAGGTTTAGGGAGAAAATTCCAGAGCTTAGGGCCTAGGCAGCTGAAGGAGAGATAATGGACATTCCAGGTACTGAGGCCTTAAAAGGAGTGGATGAAGCAGAAGTTGAAGGAATAGCCCACAGTATCTGGTTTGGGCTATTTCATGCACCATTGTAATGTACATCTGCAAAGGGGAGCTTATTATGGGCACACATGACTGAATAAAGCAACTGATGATGACAACTTGTCACAGATACAAATGTTTATCCATCACCAAGAAGACTAGCATTGCCCGATGCTAATGCCAATCTGCTACTCCAGCAGAGGCTGTATTATTTTATGTTTTCATGTGATTATTTATTATCTTTGCAATGAAATATATGTCTTCATCAGCCCCTGTGTTTTACCTGCATTGTATTGTGTGTACCGCCCCCTTTTCCCCTATTGTGTGTATTGGCTCCGCCCCTGTCTTTTGTCATATAAAGGTCTCAAGAGCTGTATGAGTCATTCTGCCAGACAAATCCGATGTGGAATGACGTGCAATGTTCTTAGCGATTAAAAGCCTTCAGTTGAATCCTTTAACTTCTTGTCTTTGAGTTATTGATGGCACATCAATTTTAATCGCTAAAACAACAAGATGGATCGACTCCTGAAACCAGAGCGCTTGGATCTGGACCCCCATGCCACAGGCGCAGCCACACAGTTCGGACACTGGTTCCAATGCTTCGAATTTTTCATCGAAACCTCAGCCACCGCCATAGCAGCCACGACCGCCACCGGAGACGTGAAACTGGGAATCCTGCGAAACTGGGTGAGTCATCGGGTCTCCCCTCTCATCCGAGATGCCACCAGCTACGAGGATGCCTGCACCATTCTGAAGGCCCACTACGTGCGGCCAATAAACGAGGTGTACGCCAGGCGTCTTCTGACTACTCACACGCAGCGGCATGGTGAGTCACTAGAGGACTTCATGTTAAGCCTAAAAGTACTGGGCAGAGACTGTAACTGTAAGGCCGTGTCTGCCACTGTGTACACGGAGGAGCTGATCCGAGACTCCTTTATTGCGGGCCTCAGTTCAAATTACATTTGGCAGAAACTGTTTGAAAAGGAGGGACTGGACTTAAAACAGGCTATGGGCATAGCGCGATCGCTGGATATGGCCCAGAGGAACTCTGAATCCTGTTCCTCAGGCCACGCGGCCCACTCCGCCTCGTGCGCGCCGTGGGGGCCGCCATCTTGGAAGCCATCTTCACCTCCCAGGTCTAAGGCCAGCCCAGCACCGTCGGAGCCCCAGCCTCCACCCAGGAGCCCCACTACTGCCGCGATGCATCGGGGCCTGAAATGCTACTTCTGCAGCCAGGACAAACACTCCAGGCATTTGTGCTCAGCGAAGGGCACCACCTGTTTTAAATGTGGGAAGAAAGGACATTTCAGTAAAGTCTGCAGAGGGAACCCCGCCTCCAACTCCGCCACCGCCGCGTGCGCGCCGTGGGGGCGGCCATCTTGGAAGCCATCTTGTCCACCCTCATGGAGTCCACCATCTTGTCCCGACTACACATACCATCAGGACCCACTGGTGGCCTCAATCACAGTGGATCAATCCAGGCCGCATCCGTTGTCTAGATCGATGATGGACATAGAGGTAAACGGGAACAAGGTTAAATGCTTGATTGACTGCGGGAGCACCGAAAGCTTTATTCATCCTAGCCTGGTAAAACGACTTTCACTAACGATAGTCCCTACACAGGGCAAAATCGCCATGGCTGATAAGACTCATACCTCAAAAATTATAGGTTTCTGCGCGGTTATGTTATCGGTAAAAGGCACTGATTACAGAGATTTTAAACTGTTGATAATGCCAGATCTCTGTGTGAGTGTGATCTTGGGTCTGGACTTCCAGTGCCACCACCAAAGTATCACGCTTACCTACGGTGGGTCCCAGCCGCCCCTCACAGTGTGCGGTCTGGCTACCCTGAAGGTCAAGCCGCCCTCTGTTTGCCAACCTCGCACCCAACTGTCGACCCATAGCGACCAAGAGTAGGCAGTACAGCTGGGAGGACAGACGGTTCATTGCATCTGAAGTAGAAAGACTCAAGCGGGAGGGTATCATCGAATGCAGTACCAGCCCGTGGTGCGCCCAGGTAGCAGTAGTTAAGGGTAGCGAAAAGAAGCGGATGGTGATAGATTATAGCCAGACAGTTAATCTACACACCCAGCTAGACGCCTACCCTCTGCCCCGCATAGCGGATATGGTTAACCAAATTGCGCAATACCGGGTGTTTTCCACCATCGACCTAAAATCGGCATACCACCAGCTCCCCATTAGGCCGGAGGACCGTCCATACACCGTCTTCGAGGCGAACGGACACCTCTACCACTTCCTCAGAGTCCCCTTTGGGGTAACGAATGGGGTCTCGGTCTTCCAGCGGGAGATGGACCACATGGTCGATGAGAACCAGTTAACAGCCACCTATCCATACCTAGACAACATCACCATCTGCGGCCACGACCAGCAAGACCACGACTCGAACCTCGCGAGATTTCTGAAAACCGCCCTCAGACTCAATCTCACCTACAACGAGGATAAGTGTGTCTTTAGCACCACGCGCCTCTGTATCCTGGGCTGCGTGGTGGAAAACGGGGAAATCGGTCCGGACCCCGACCGATTGCACCCCCTATGGGAGCTACCCCTACCAAACACTCCCAAGGCCCTGAAAAGGTGCCTCGGGTTTTTCTCCTATTACGCCCAATGGGTCCCCAATTATTCCGACAAGGCCCGTCCCCTCCTGAAATCAACGTCCTTCCCGCTCACGGCCGAGGCCCACGCCGCCTTCAACAGCATTAAACACGACATTGAGAAGGCCGCGCTGCGGGCAGTTGACGAAAACATCCCTTTCCAGGTCGAAAGCGATGCGTCCGACTTCGCTTTAGCAGCCACCCTCAACCAGGATGGGCGGCTCGTAGCCTTTTTCTCAAGAGATCAGGCACTCCTCGGTAGAGAAGGAGGCCCAGGCCATAGTGGAGGCAGTGCGGCACTGGAGGCACTACCTAGCCAGCAAACGCTTCACCCTGCTTACCGACCAGCGGTCGGTAGCCTTCATGTTTAACAACAAACAGAGGGGGAAGATCAAGAACGACAAAATTCTCAGGTGGCGGATCGAACTCTCCATGTTTGAGTACGACATCTATCTATCTATATATATATAAATCGGTACATCTGTCTGTCTGTCTGTCTGTCTGTCATTCTGTCATTCTGTCATTCTGTCTGTCATCGCCTGTGCGTCTGTCGGGCTATGCGCTCGAAAGTTACAGGGCGTACCTACGCGCACGTTACCTCCAAAGAAAGCTTACGCTTCCGAGACGGTTTTAAGCGTATTTACGTTTCGGCCGGGCTAAAATCGCGCCCGCGGTATCTGAAAAACCTTCAACGTTCCGCTCATTAGCATCTCATTATCCGCTCATTAGCGACAGAGTGACCTCGAGGTCGACCAATCGTACGGCGGCTTGCTGCCGCGTGCGGCCGGGCCCTCCTACGGTCGAGTGACGGGACGATTGACCAATCCTACGCTTTGGTGACCTGACGGTCGACCAATCGGTGCGTGTGTGGGCGGGCCTTATCGTTCTGAAACGAGGTGAGTCGCCGCCATCTTGCTTCCATTCTTTTTCCTGCTTTCTGCGTCTTTCTTTTCAAATATACATTTCCAGCAAAATAAAATTCAATTTATTAAATTCTTTTAAAATAAATCACTCATTTGTAAATATTTTATCTAACCTGAACATTCTTTTTCCTACCTTTGCCCGTTTTTTTCTTAGGCCTGAAAGCCTGGGCCTTTCTTGCCCAGCCAGGCCCGAGCTAGGTAACTGGGCTGCTGCTAAGCTCCTCACCAACCCCCCCCCCGTGTCACGTTACCCGGGGCAACGGCGTCAGCCACGAGGGTCAGGGTGCGCGCGCAGCAGGAGCAGGTGAGACTCTGTTCCGCGCTCGGCTCGGGCGGGGGGGGCGGGGCTCTCAGAGAGTGCGGATCGGGTTACCCCGGCAACGGGAGTGCAGGCCGGCTGGGGCTTGGAGAGCGCGGCTCTCGGCCGGGGGGGGGGTCGGGGCTTGGAGAGCGCGGCTCTCGGGCCGGGGGGGGCGGGGCTTGGAGAGCGCGGCTCTCGGCCGGGGGGGGCGGGGGCTTGGAGAGCGCGGCTCTCGGCCGGGGGGGCGGGGCTTGGAGAGCGCGGCTCTCGGCCGGGGGGGCGGGGCTTGGAGAGCGCGGCTCTCGGCCGGGGGGGCGGGGCTTGGAGAGCGCGGCTCTCGGCCGGGGGGGGTGGGGCTAGGAGAGCGCGGCTCTCGGCCGGGGGGCCGAGGCTCGGAGAGCGCGGCTCTCGGCCGGGGGGGCGGGGCTCGGAGAGCGCGGCTCTCGGCCGGGGGGGGGGCGGGGCTCAGAGAGCTGGGCTCTCGGCACTGCGGGGCGGCGCGGCAGGGTTACCCCGGCAACCGGGCGTGGCCGTGCCTGTCTCTCAGCCTCAAGCCCTCCCTTCCTCCCTCACTCCGCCCTCCCTTCCCCCCTTCCCCCTTCCCCCCCACCCCCCTTCCCCTTCCCTTTCCCGCCCACCCTCCTTCCCCCTTCCCCCCCTTCCCCCCTCCCTTCCCCCCACCGCGCTCTCTCTCTACCCCCCAGTCGCTCTCTCTCTACCCCCCAGTCGCTCTCTCTCTTCCCCCCCCAGTCGCGCTCTCTCTCTCTCTCTCTCTCCCCCCCCTCCAGTCGCTCTCTCTCTCTCTCTTCCAACAACAACATGCCCTCGAAAAGCCTCGGCACCGCCGGGCACTTCAGCTAGTCTATATATATAAATCGGTACTTCTGTCCTTCTGTCTGTCTGTCATCGCATGTGCGTCTGGCGGGCTATGCGCTCGAAAGTTACAGGCGTACCTACGCGCGCGTCACCTCCAAAGAAAGCTTACGCTTCCGAGACTGTTTTAAGCGTATTTACATTTCGGCCGGCTAAAATCGCACTCGCGGTATCCAAAAACCTTCAACATTCCGCTCATTAGCATCTCATTATCTGCTCATTACCGACAGAGTGACCTCGAGCTCGACCAATCGTACGCCGGGTTGCTGGCGTGTGCCGCCGGCCAATCGGTGCGTGTGTGGCCAGGCCTTATCCTTCTGAACCGAGGTGAGTCGCCGCCATCTTGATTCCAAACTTTTCCTTTCTTTTTCCCGCTTTCTGCGTCTTAAAAAAAACGTTGCTTTTAAAACACATATTGTTTTTAAAAAAAATGATTTAGAAAGTAATTAACTTATCTAATCTCATTAATTTTCCTACCTTTCCCCGTTTTTCCAGGTAGGCCTAGAAGCCTCGGCGTCTCCTCTGCACCCACGCCCGAGCTAGGCACCTCCCGGCCCCACTCGAGGCTGGAGGGCCGAGCCTCAGCCCAGCGCCGCTCGGGTGCGCGCGCAGCAGAGCTGAGACGCGGCGTCTCTCTCTGGCTCGGCCGGGGGGTGGGGCTTGCTGAGCATCCAGCGTTACCCTGGCAACCGGGCCCCGCCGGACGTCTCGCACAGCCGCCGCGTCTAAGCTCCTGCTGCGAGCGCAATCGGCGGTCTTCACCTCGGGGGGGGGCCGCGACCCTCGGGGGGGGGGGGCGCGACCCTCGGGGGGGCCGCGACCCTCGGGGGGGCGACCCTCGGGGGGGGGGGGCGCCCCCCGCCCTCCCTCCCCTCCCTCCCCCCCGCCCTCCCTTCCCCCCCTTTTCCCCTCCCATCCCCCCGCTCTCCCCCCGCCCTTCCCCCGCCCTCCTTTCCCCCCCCTCCCTTCCCCCCCTTCCTCCCCCCCGCCCTCCCTTCCCCGCCCTCCCCCTCCCCCCTCCCTCCCTTCCCCGCCCTCACCCTCCCCCTACCCCTCCCCCCTCTCCCCTCCCCCCCGCCCTCCCTTCCCTCCCTCCCCTCCCCCCTGCCCTCCCTTCCCCTCCCCCTGCCTCCCTTCCCCCCTCCCTCCCTTCCTCCCCCCTCCCCTCCCCCGCCTCCCTTCCCCTCGCCCTCCCCTCCCCCCTCCCTCCCTTCCCCGCCCTCCCCCTCCCCTCCCCCCCAGTCACTCTCTCTCTTCCCCCAGTCGCTCTCTCTCTTCCCCCCAGTTGCTCTCTCTCTTCCCCCAGTCGCTCTCTCTTCCCCCCAGTCACTCTCTCTCTCTCTTCCAACAACAACATTCCCTCGAAAAAGCCTCGGCACCGCCGGGCACTTCAGCTAGTAATATATAGGCCGGGGGCCCTCAACGAATCCCCCGACGCCCTATCACGAGGGATGTGTGCCAGCATCCAGGGGGACAGGCTACAGGGCCTCCACAATGGCCTCTGCCAGCCGGGGGTCACCCGGCTATTTCACTTTATAAAATCCCGTAACCTGCCCTATTCCATCGAGGAGGTCCGGTCTATGACCAGGGACTGCCGCACCTGTGCGGAATGCAAGCCCCGTTTTTACAGGCCCGACCGAGCCCACCTGATCAAAGCTACACGGCCATTCGAGCGCCTGAGCTTAGATTTCAAGGGACCACTCCCCTCCACCGACCGCAATGTGTACTTTCTCAACATTGTGGACGAGTACTCCCACTTCCCATTCACCTACCCCTGCCCAGACATGACCAGTGCCATGGTCATCAAGTGCCTCGGCAGCCTGTTTTGCACGTTCGGCATGCCGAACTACATCCACACTGACAGGGGGGCGTCGTTCATGAGCGACGAACTGCGCCAATACCTGCTGTCGAAGGGGATAGCCACGAGTCGGACCACTAGTTATAACCCCTGGGGAAATGGGCAAGTGGAGAGGGAGAACGCGATGGTGTGGAAGGCGGTCACCTTAGCACTAAGGTCTAAAGGCCTCCCTACCTCCCACTGGCAAGAGGTCCTCCAGACGTACTCCACTCGATAAGGTCACTACTGTGTACTGCTACTAACGCCACTCCTCACGAGAAGATGTTTGTTTTTCCCCGCAAATCAACCTTGGGAGTGTCCCTACCTTCGTGGCTCTCCACCCCAGGGACAGTCCTATTACGGAAGCATGTGAGGAGCCACAAAATGGATCCCCTCGTGGAGGCAGTACACCTACTCCACGCAAACCCACAGTACGTGTACGTCAAGCACGCCGACGGGCGTGAGGACACCGTGTCCATAAAGGACCTCGCCTCGGCAGGAAGCGACGACGACCCATCCTCACCACCCCCAGAAGAACCTCCACCATCCCCAGAGGTATCCTCACCACCCCCAGAAGTACCTGCAACACCCCCAGCACATGGGTATGCCCAAGAGGACACCACGGACTCCCGGTCGGAACCCGAGATACTGTTGCGACATTCAGGAAGGACTATCACACCCCCGGACAGGCTAAATCTGTAGAAGGGGTGAATGTGATGAAATATATGTCTTCATCAGCCCCTGTGTTTTACCTGCATTGTATTGTGTGTACCGCCCCCTTTTCCCCTATTGTGTGCATTGGCTCCGCCCCTGTCTTTTGTCATATAAAGGTCTCAAGAGCTGTATGAGTCATTCTGCCAGACGAATCCGATGTGGAATGACGTGCAATGTTCTTAGCGATTAAAAGCCTTCAGTTGAATCCTTTAACTTCTTGTCCTTGAGTTATTGATGGCACATCAATCTTTACTGGTCTTTTATATACTTTCCAATTTTCCCCATTTCCTTAAAGACATTGAAACATCTGTTCCTTTCACTTATACTTGGTCTAATCCAGATCTTTTACTATTTAGATCCAGGTTTTGATATTAACATCAATAGAAATCTCGGGTGCAGAGGGACTGACAGCACCGTAGAAATTCCGGTCTCATTGAAATAACAGTCCAAAAAAAATCACGAAGAGCGGGCCAGGCGTTGGGCTGCTGTAGTCTAAGCAGCGGCATCCAACGAAAGGCAAGTTTAAAAAAAAGTGATTGTAAAGAATGCTCCTGTGGACCTAGAAGGAGCAGGAGAGCGCCACACACCCTCTTGAGGGTTGCTGCCGGCCCCGGCCCATTCCAGCCCGCGATCAGACCGCACCCCCCCGGCCTTACCGGAGGGCCACTGCCGGCAAGGCAGGCAGCTTGTAAGTCGCTTCTCCAATCAGGCAAGCTGCCTGTGGAGATTTAGATTCCCTGCGCCCATTTGGCACCTGCAAGTGTGCCTGAATGAATTTTCAGGCCACAAGGGTTTTGCAGAGGACTGGATCATTAATCACGATGGTACCAAGTTAATGCTTTTTGTTGAAGTTATTTTTACAATCCTTTCCCTGTCAAATGCTTTCAGTATCTGATGAGTTAAGCTGGCAAAATCATCATAATTTGGAAAATGTCCATGAAAAGATCATTTTCACAGTGAGCATGTGCAATGCTCAATCAACCACCTTGTGGGAGGACAATTAAATAGGAAAAAAAATGTAGAGATTTTAATTACCATACAAATTAGAAAAAATTAGGCAGCCGTATTTCACGCCTTAATTTGGCTTTGGGGGCTGCTGGGCAAAGTTTATAGTAAATCTTTGATTAATTGAGACGCAGCAGGAAGGTATTTGAAAAGAAAAGTACATTTTAAATTACACTTCAGAGCAATTTTGTCCTTCAGCCAGTAAAAGTGCAGTCTTAACTCAAAGAAGCACTATGTGAATTAATGCTCACAGTACATTAATTATTTGAATAAATAAGATACATTAATATTTGAAACAGTACTTTTTTCCCCTCTTTCCTGCTATTATGTGCCATTTTTCTTCATTTAAGACACATACTTTATAAAATATCTGCCATGAATATAATTGACCAATTGAATCATCTTCAATCTTAAATTATCCCTGGTAATTTAAATAAGAGCCGATATTCTCCAGATGGCACTCAGTTCTGTCGAGGCGTGGTTTGACGAGCAGTAGTAGCACTTTGGTACCTCACTATAGTTGCCCTTGCTCATATATGAGCCCAGAAAACAGATTATTCCACTATGAATGGCACCACATCTGAGCCCAAGCCCGCCCTCAAATGGTTTCTACATATGCACTGTACAATCACAATCAGGAGTGGGAAACCTTGATTGAGTTACCTCTCCTCCCTTCCTCCAAGCCCATGGACATTCCAACTGCTGCCGCCTTGGCTGAAAGTAGGTAGCTCAGCCCAAACCAGGGATCAAATATGGGATCGTCCTGATCTGCCAGTTAAGTATCATACCAGGCCAGTCATAAAAAAAAATTCTTAACACAATGACAAATTAAAATCAAGTTGATGTGTTTGCCTTCACGTTATCTGGTTCCATTAGAACTGCATAAAATGGGGACAATACTATCTTAAAGACGAAACCTAAAATCATCAATGATTTTCTTTTCTTGAGATTAAAGTATCTTTATTTGTACATCTAGCACACCAAATTTTTCTTTTTGTCAAGGCTGAAATGTACTTTATATGTGATTTTTCTCCACAGTCCTCCACCCATGCTCTCCTGAGGAGGGTTATTCACAATGAGACATTCTCCTGCAGTTTTGGCAGTTCTCTGATTCCCTTCTTCAATTGTTTGTTTTTTATGAGGCTATTCAATCATGGTGAAATTGAGGTTGGACATCCATAGTGCAGCCTGATTCTCTCAGCACCTTGAGTTCCTACACATATCAAGTTGATGATCATTCTGGTTTAATTCTGTGTCCAAATCAGCAACACAGCTGATACCAAAAGTTTAAAAAGTATCTCTACGGCCTCGATTTTAATGGAGGAGGCGGGTTGCCTGGTGGGCGGGTTTCGGACCCGCTGCCGGTTTCAGCCGCCCCCAATGTCCCATTTTGATTTAATTGGACCAATTAGTCCCGTCGTGCACGCTGCCTGCTGCATTGCCTGGGAGCGGGTCTGTTGGTCTGCACTGATGAGGTAATTGCTGCACTTGTTTTTAAGGGCTCCATGTAGCCTCAACCTTTTATTTCTCGTTACTTCTGCAGCTTGAATAGGCCAAGGTGACCATGAGTGCTGCAAAATCCAAGGCTGCTCCCCGATTCACTGAGGAGTCCCTGCAAGCTCTTGTGCAGGGAGTAAGAGGACGCAGGGAGATTCTGTTCCCTCCCGATGGCCAGAGGAAGCCTCCTCAGCAGACAAAGGCAGCCTGGCTGCAGATTGCTGAGGAGGTCAGCGCAAGGTTGCTATATACACGCACCTGGGTCCAGTGCCGAAAACACTTCAATGATCTTCTGTGAACATCAAAAGTGAGGATCACATCACACTTACCTTCAAACTGCTTCCCTTCTCTTCTCATCACCAGCACTGCATTGTCAGCCTGCTCCTCTACATCCCACCTTACACTTACTTCCTTTGCACCCTTACCTCTCTCTATCTCTCTCTGTACTGAACGACAACATCTAACAATGCACAGTAGGCAGCTTCCTCTTGCCACCTCACTCCATCTTGGTCTCCCTCTAAGCTTCTAGGTTTTGGATTCTTCACACTCACTTCATCACTCTCGCTGAAACTCAACTTTTGTCCCTCCTTGCAGGAAAAGCTAGCCGACAGTAAGAGAAAGAGAGCAAAGACAGGAGGAAGTACACCATCCCTGGCCACATTAACAAACGCTGAGGAGGCTGCTCACAACATTGTGGTAGGTGGCGAGGAGCTGGAAGTGGGGGAAGGAGAGACGGGCATAGTTGAGGAAGTTGGTGACGATGCATTTTCATCTCTCGCATTTACAATTCATGATTGACTGCAATGGCATATGATGCTCATAGAGATTGACTTCTGATCATCTGCACAAAAGGATGTGTCTGCTACCTGAAAATCTGATGTCTAACTCATGCCTTTACTCACTCACAGGGCCATCGAGAGCCCCGCTCCTCACTGTCCAGGAGGAAGAGCCGCACGACTCCTCAGAGGAACCTGGAGCCTCAGAGGGAGCAGCATCACCAAGACTCGGCACACCCAGCACCAGCGTAGCAACGCACACCTCAGTGGGGCCTTCGCGATATAGAGTAGTGTTGTCACCTGGTGTATCACAGGTCACAAGTGAGCATCAGCAGATGGTGGAGACAGTGACAGCAGTGGAGAGTCCTCGTCGGAGGTCGCAGGGCTCTCCTAGCTGTGCTCAGCTGCATGTAGATGCCGTGTCTCTGGGGCCATCCAGAAAGAGAGTGATGCTGGAACTCCAGGAACAAGTGCAGGAGTCCCTGACAGGGTTTGCATCCAGGGTAACTGCGAGTGTGCAGAGAATGGAGGAGCCCATTTCTAACATGAGCACTGCTTTTGTGGAGGCAATGGCACATGAACGTTCTGCCATGGAGAGGGTGGCAACCACCATGGAGGACATAATTCACCCGATTAATGAAAACATGGCCACTCTTCAAAATAGATTGTCTGCAATGGAGGAGAGATGGACATCTATTGAGGAGAGACACCAGAGCTTCATGGACGTCCTTGTTATGAGGACTGCCAGTACAGAGACGGGTACTCATGGTCCCCCTGATGTGCAGCAAGGTGCTCTCCAGCCACTTGCTAGCACTGAAGTGCGGCTGACCCATGAGAGGGTTGTTGGTGGCAGGCAACAAGGAAGTGTGGGCTAAGATAGCAAAACACTGTGGATGCTGGAAATCTGAAACAACAACAGAAAACGCTGGAAAAACTTAGCAGGCCAGGCAACATCCGTGGAGAGAGAAACAGAGTCAACGTTTCAGGTCGAAGACCCTTCGTAAGTACTGAGAAAAAAAGCAGGAAATGAAACAGATTAGGAAGCAAGTAGGGGGCTGGGAAATGGGGGAGGGGGATGAAAGAACAAAAGGGATGGTCTGGGAGGGGTGAGGAGACATTAAGAGATATTCAAGGCAAGACGAGATGGTGATAGGACAAGTAAAGAGACAAAGGATGGCACTAGATGAAGTGCGAAACCTGCTGGCAGAATGAGAGACAGCTGCCAAGTGGGAGAGAGAGAAAAAAAAAGGAAAAGGCACAAACCAAAAGTGTGGATAAAAAATATAAAAATATGATAGGGGCCGAGGTTATGATCTGAAATTGTTGAACTCGATATTGAGTCCGGAAGGCTGTAAAGTACCTAATCGGAAGATGAGGTGCTGTTCCTCGAGCTTACGCTGAGCTTTCGTGGAACAATGTAAGAGGCCGAGGATGCTGAGCTCTGAGTGGGAATGGAGCGGTGAATTGAAATGACAGGCGACCGGAAGCTCGGGGTCACCCTTACGGGCTGAACGGAGGATTTTCGCAAAGTGGTCACCCAATCTGCGTTTGGTCTCCCCAATGTAGAGGAGACCACATCGTGAGCAGCGAATACAGTATACTAGATTGCAAGAAGTACAAGTAAATCGCTGTTTCACCTGGAAGGGGTGTTTGGGGCCCAGCACAGTGGGAAGGGGGGAGGTATAAGGGCATGTGTTGCATCTCCTGCGCTTGCACGGGAAGGTGCCGGGCGAAGGGGAAGGGGTGCTGGGGGTGATAGAGGAGTGGACTAGGGTGTCTCGGAGGGAGCGGTCCCTGTGGAATGCTGAAAGGGGAGGGGAGGGGAAGATGCGTTTGGTGGTGGGATCACGTTGGATGTAGCAGAAATGGCGGAGGATAATCCGTTGAATGTGGAGGCTGGTGCGGTGAAAGGTGAGGACAAGGGGAACCCTATTGTGGTTCCGGGAGGGAGGGACAGGGGTGAGGGCAGAAGTGCGGGAGATAGAATGGACACGGTCAAGGGCCGTGTCAGCCATGGTAGAGGGGAATCCTCAGTTGAGGAAAAAGGAAGACACGTCGGAAGCACTGGTGTGGAAGGTGGCATCGTCGGAGCAGATGTGGCGGAGACGGAGAAACTGGCAAAATGGAATAGAGTCCTTACAGGAGGCAGGGTGGGAGGAAGTGTAGTCCAGGTAGCTATGGGAGTCAGTGGGCTTGTAGTGAATGTTGGTCAATAAACTATCCCCAGAGATGGAGACGGAGAAGTCGAAGAAAGGAAGGGAAGAGTCGGAGATGGACCAAGTGAAGGTGAGGGAAGGGTGGAAATGGGAGGCAAAGTGAATTAAATTGTCTAATTCAGGGTGAGAGCAGGAAACGGCACTGGAACCCTCAATCAGAGCCCCACATTCCACACTAAACTGAGGTGGCCGTCTCATCCCTGCACAGCCGTAGGAAGAGCAGACTGTGGAGGAGCCCTCCCAGGCTCCCAAACCGAGAGGACGCCCGCCAAAGGCATCTAGGCAGGTGCAGCATGAAAGTGAGCAAGGTGCCTCTACATCTGCTGAAGCCACAGGGGAAGCACCACGTAGAAGCACGCGTAAGAGGAAGTTAACACACAGATAGTCACAAGGGTAGTCACATGGGTGTTTTATTGTACTGTAAATTATCGAGTGTCCTCCTTTTGTGATGTCATTAAACAAGTGATTGCAAGCAGTTGAGGTTCTGGTCTATGTGTTCTGGGAAATGGAAGTTTCACAGTGAGGGCTCAGGGCTAACTCCATTTATAATGATGGTGTTGACAGTGATCGGAAAGCATTGTTTATTGGATGATGTATGGTGTGTTAAGAATCTTGACCTTATTTTCATCTCCATCTGCCAGCCACCTGTGTATGAAGTGTAACCTCATGTGAATCTGGCATGGATGAGTGCATCCCTTGGCGGACGGCCATCAATGTGGTCGCCTGCTGCTGGATTGGCCACATCCGGCCCTGCAAGGTGTCATTCCCCATCCTCCTACTCAGCCTCCTCCTCATCCTCTTCCTCATCCTCTTCATCTTCCTCCAAGGAGGCAGTGTGCTGAGCCACTTGTTAATCCGGCAGCACTAAGCCGCGCTGCTCTTCTTCCGAATCTGACCACCAGGATGAGAGGATGTAATTGGTTCCCATCCCATTGTTATAGATTTCAGTTGAGGCAAAAAGCTTACAAGCGCACACTCAAAGTGACCTAAAATTATTTCAATCAGTTCAAACAGCAGATGTGTGTCAGCTTGACCAGTCACAAGGTCAGTAGATTTGCAAAATTTTAACCCAAACCTCCAACAAAGTTGTTGCATTTGAATGCCAGCATGTTACAGGAGTGCTTTTAAAGTTCTGCACCAATAATAACCACAGATCATGTCCTCCACCAACTCGTCTCCTTGCAGCTGAACTGTTTCTGACAAGACGGGAAACAGGAGCCAGAGGCATGAAAATGGGAAACCTCTATCAAAATAGCATTAGCAAGGCAGTTAACAGGTTCTTAATTGCCTTAACTACCAGCCCCACTGGTTGGAATTGGGTCAGTTTGAGAGCAACTGAACAGACACGAAACTCACATGGAGGCGGGTTGGGTGTCTGAAGACATTTTTTCCGATTTTAGCAGCTGACACGCCTCCAAACCCGCCTCTTCAGGGCTGTTAAAATTGAGCCCTACAAGTCTTTTGAAATTTATATGGTGCTTTTTTGCCCTTTTTCAGAAAACTAGGGGCCATAAATATAAGATAGTGACTAATAAACCCAATAAAGAATTCAGAAGAAACTTCTTTACCCAGAGAGTGGCTATAATGTGGAACTTGCTACCACATGTTGTTGTTGAGGCAAATAGCAAGGATGCATTTAAGGGAAAGCTAAATAAGTACTGGCGGGACAAAGGAATAGAAGGATATGGTAATGGGGTTAGATGTAGTAGGGTTGTAGGAGGCTCATGTGGCACATAAACACTGGCATGGACCAGTTGAACTGAATAGCCTGTTTCTGCACTGCAAATTCTATGTCATTCTATGTTACTATGACCAAAGACTACTTTGATGTGGCTGATTAGTTTTCAAATACTTACGTCTTGATCATGGCACACACGGGGTTAATATTAGCTCTTGCTGATCCTTTCTGCTAGCTACAGGGATATAACTTAACAGTCAGTTAGCCCAAAGGCAATACTATTTACATGAGGCTTGGTACCTGTTGTACAAAAGGGAGCTAATATGTTAATGTTGATTGAATACAGAATCATTGGTGTCAATTTATTAAATAGTGTCCTTGATCGTTGGTTGGACAGTGAGTTCATTACCAGCCATTAGAGATCATACAAAAATGGAATAGGACAACATCGTATGTTGATTAACACCTGGGATACTTGCTTTGATTGATAGCTGTGTGGGAAACAGGAACACTGGGGAGAAATTCAAACTCATTTTACCCATTTCTTGGGTGTCAAATGAGGGAAAAACTTACCAAAGTCATGAGGCCCAGGATCTCCCGTGCCCATTCTGCAACTGAGGTTCTGTGACCGCCATATTGGATCAGGCGACCACTTGAATCAAGTGCTGGGCTGATTCTTTATGTAAGTCGGGGTACTATGCCTGTTGTTGGACCCTGATTGAAAAATTGGCGTAGGAATGGGTGGAGCTTGATCACTACATTTACCTTGATATTAGGCAGATAAAGGCACACTGGTTCATAGGCGACCTGAAGCCTGGTTGTGGAGTGGTCACTGATCCTGAACATTGTATAAAAAAAAATTAACAGTCTCTTTCTATCAATGAATAGAATGTAGTTTTGTGATGTTTATTGGCCTATAATGAAATGTATTGGCTAATTAATATATGAGTACACAATTAATAGAATTCCAAGTTTTTGGTAGGGCTTTTATAGACTGCCAGTGCGGTTTCCTTTTACTTGACTTATCATATCACTCCCCAAAGCACATCCTGGAGAATGAATAATTTTGAAATAGAGTCACTGTTGTTTTGTAAGCAAAGCAGTAGCATTTTGGGCAAGATCTCACAAACAACAATGTGATGAATGACCAGTCAGTCTCTCATTGGTGATGTTGGTGGGGGGAATGTTGTGCAGAAAACTGGGAGAACGTCCTGCTTTTTTTCAAATAGTGCCATGGGATATTTAACATCCAATGGACAGGACAGGTAGGACTTGGGTTTACCATTTCATCCAATAGACAGCATCTCTAACAATGCAATGCTGCACAGAAATGTCATCTCGACTTTATGCTTAGGTCATGGTCTGGTGCCTCAACTCATGACCTTCTGATTCAGAGGGGAGACTATTATCAATTGAGCCAAGCTGATCAAAAGATTTGAGACCAGTTTACAATGACACTGGGCCAGTTGTGTCACCATCTGACCAGGAACATGAAACATGCACAAAGCTCACTTGCCACCATCTCAATACTTACATTTTATTTTTATGTTTACAATAAAGAATAAAAAGTTACCAGGTGGGAAATTCTTGTATTTGTATTTCATTTCACACTGAACTGTAATTATACTGCAGTTGACGTATTCTTTTTGAGCAACCCATAAACAAATAGACTGTAACTAAACTTAAAACATTAAATGAAACTCATCAAATTAAGTAAAAATTTGGTTGCTGGGGGTGATGATGCACTCCAGTCCCTGCGGTGCCCACCAGTCACGCAAGACCTCGAGCGTGCTGGTGGACACCGCGTGCTCCATCTCCAGGGCCACTCGGGCGCGAACGTGGCCGCGGAAGAGAGGCAGGCAGTCGGGCTGAATGACCCGCTCAACCACCCGCTGCCTGGACCAGTTGATGGCCACTTTGGCCAGGCCCAGGAGCAGTCCTACGAGGAGGTCACCCGACCTGCCTGCTCCCCTCCGCACTGAGTGACCAAAGATCAGGAGCGTGGGACTGAAGTGCAGCCAAAAATCGAGCAGCAGCCCCTTCAAATAGTGGAAGAGGGGCTGCAACCTCTCACATTCGATATTTACATGGAGCATGGACTCCTCCAGGCTGCAGAAAAGGCGGGCGGCCTGGGAGTCCATGGGCCCAATTTTCTCCCAGCCGTCGGGCAGGTTTTCAGGCGGGCGGGGGCTGAAAATCGCAGAAATAGGGGGTCGCGACACCCCCCCCCCGCCTGATTCCCCGCCCCGTCCGACTTTCGGACAGCCGTTTCTCTCTGACCCGAATCAGTCCTGCCCGCCGCTGGCGGGACTGGCCGTCGGGACCCTAATCAGCAATTATTGGCATGTTTAATGCCATTTTAAGGGGCCCTTGCTATTTTCAAGGGTTTCCCATGCTAAACACACCTGCGGGGAACCCCGCTGATGAAACCTGGCGTGAAGCATCCCGGCTTGCTTGCTCTCAGCTGCAGGTCATTCGGGAAAGCTGAGATTTAATTGGAGAGCATTTGTATGTTGAAGGACCTTGTTGTTGCAGGCTTGGGGCTACTTGTTCAAGGCTTAGGCACAGCTGTGGAAGGTTGGAGCCTCACACACTTCTCCAATGTGATCTCCTGGGAAGCCCCTCTCGCCACCCTCACTCAGCGCTTCCTCAGCGGAAGCATCTACCAGAAGCATGGGACGCCTTTTTTTCCTTCCCTTCTTGCCATTAGAGGATCTCCAGCAGCATAGGCGGCAGCAGCAGGACCAGGAACAGCAGGATCAGCAACAGGAGCACCAGGCTGCTGCTCACTCACCTGAAGCTGCACAGGCCAGAAGGGGCCAGCACTTGGAAGTGGCTTGAGAGCACCTTGCTGCGCATTAGGGGGCCATGGGGACCCGTATTTGCACTGGCAGTCCTACTCAGAAGGACTTCCATGAAGGTCTGGTTTCTCTGTTCAATAGATGGCCATCGCTCCTCAAGAGATGTCATTCTTTTATGAGCACTCACCATGTTTTCCATACCCTGGTGACTTATCTCCTCCATGGAAGTTGCCAACCTTTCCATGGTGATGCGTTCATGCGCCAATGACTCCACAAAGGCTCTGCTCATGGTCGCTATGGACTCCTCCATTCGCTCCACACTCGCAGCGACCCTGGAGACAAAACCTGCCAGAGACTCCTGCATCTGTGCATGGAGATCCATCACCTCTTCTCTTGTGGATGGACCCAGAGGCAGAGGGTCGACATGCAGCACAGCTGAGCTGAGCTGGCAGAGTCCTGCGCCCTCCGACGAGGACTCTGCACTGCTGTCCCTGTCTCCAGAATCTGCTGGGGCTCACTTGTGAGCTGTGAAACACCAGGTGACAACACTACTCTATGTCCCGAAGGTCCCCCCGAGGTGTGAGTGTCTGCGCTGGTGCTGGGTGCGCTTACTTCTGCTGACGCTACGCCCTCAGAGGTTGGAGCTTCCTCTGAGGAGTCTGGCTGCACAGCCTCTTCCTCCTCCACAGTGGGGATGGGGGCTCTGGATGGTCCTGTGGGGGAGTAGAGGAAGGAGTTAGAGATGTGATGCCAAGGTTACATGCACATTGGAGTTGGCAAATGTTCATAAGTCCAAATGATGTAGCTTCAGAATCATAACAGCGACTCATGCTATGTCAATGAGAGAGATGGCAAACTATCCTGTCACCAGCTTGCGGGACTGCCCCCGTCTCTCCTTCCCCAACTTCTGTGGCCACATCAGCCCCAACAATTTCCAGGGTCAGGTGGGCTACTGAGGGTGGGCCTCCTCCAGTCCTGGCTCGCTCTCTGTTGTTGTGAGTTCTCTTTTCCTGCAATGAGGGAGACAAGTGGAGTTTGAGTGAGAAGGAAGGAGTGAGTGTAGAGATTGCATAGCATAGATACTTAGAGGGAGACAAAGATGGTGTGAGGCTGCAAGACCAAAGCTGTGTTCAAAGCATCAGAGTGAGAGGGAGTGTGAGGGCTGCATGGTTAATAGTTATGTGAATGTGAGCATAGAGAGAGATGAAATGGGTAAGGATGCATGGATGTGACTGTGAAGTGGGGTGTGGAGGAAGAGAGTGCTAAAGCTGAGTGCTGGTGGGGAAAGGCAATGGGGATCAGGCTGAGGGTGTTGGAAACTTAATTCTTGCTTTTCCTGTACGGTGAAGGTCATGGAATCGTTTCCGACACTGTATCCAGGTTCTTCTGGTGACTCCCAGCGAGTTGACATCTGCTGACACCTGCATCCATGCAGCCTTGGTAGTGGGAGGCCTCTTCCTGCCTGACCTAGGGAAGAGGATCTCCCTCTGGGCCCTAACCCCATCCAATAATGCCTGCAGTGAAGCTTCGTCGAATTTGGAGGCAGCTCGGGGCCTGGCACTGGCCACAGCTGCTGCAGTCTCCTCTGCCATCCTGTATGGTTCGTTTGGAAGCCAACAGAGGAAGCAATGCTTGCTGTGGACCTTGAAAGCACCACGAATGATGACATCATACTGTGGGGCTTTCTGACTGGAAAGGGACAATTATCAAGGCTGCCCACACGCTGGAACTTAATTGGCCACTTGAGGGAAAATTGCGTGCAGCTGGGTGACCCGTTTTTTTTCGGGTCGGAACCCCACATTCGGGGAACCCAACCATTTCTCGCACAATCCAGAAAATCGGGCCCCATGAAACTACTTAATACCTTATTGCATGCGACTGCTCCGTGCAACACCCTCCAGGCCAAGTCTGCAGTTGGTGTAAAGCTAAAATGATGCAAGACTTCCCTAGATGTAACTACATAACACTTCCCTAAATTGAAGTCCAAATCATTTTGCACTGACAGTATAATCTACCTGGCCTGTAAAATACCACTGTTCTATTGTTGATTATCCATAAATATAAAAAGGAATATGCTGGCTAAAGCTGACTTTCATGATGCTTTGGTAGTGCACTATCCGGTTTGGTTTCGTGAAGCTAAGCATTGTTAGACTTGGTCAGTACTTGGATGGGAGACAGCCAGGGAATACCAGGTGCTGTAGATATTTGGTACGTGTTGGGTCATGAAGTGGTTATGCTACTGGACTAGTAATCCTAGAGGCCTGGAGAAAAGAATCCAGCAGAGTGTAAGTTCAAATCCCACCATGGCAATTTGAGAATTTGAATTCAATTAATAACCTGAAAATAAAAAGCTGGTATCAGTAAATGTGACCATGAAGCTGTTGGATTTTTGATAAAACATCCTGGATAAAACTCCAAAAAGGAAGGGGAAAATATTCCTGCCTTCTACACGGGCAGAAAGACACCTGCTCCTCTTTTTTCACATTTGTAGCTTCCATTTAATGGAGGCAATAGCAGAAAATCCATTGCAGCAGCAAGTGACCTTTCAGCTTATTCAAAGCTACCTTTAATAAGAACTGACAGGGAAATGTGATACAAGTCAGACATTGCCTTCTCTGTGTATGTCTGGTGAAAACCATGTCCTTATTTGTTTAGTTATTAAAGATATTTATCTGTAATATCAAAATTGAGCTTGAAAGCTTATTTACAATGGATTCTTGCTCAAGGGCAGAATACGGACATGACACAGCACAGGATAGATTAAAATTTCAGGTGCGACACAAAAGTTATTGAACGAGGACAGGAATGGGGACGGGATCTCAAATAAACATAAAACTATGCACAACACAATGATTATTAGTTTGGGACAATACATCTCTCAACTGATATGAGAAGTGGCATTCATCATTTTCCAATAATCTCAGCCTTTTTCAATTAGCTTAACAACTGGGCACATTGCAGTTATTAAACTTTTGGCATTAGATCATATTTTAGCTTCCCAGTGAAAGATGAGAGCATGACGACATCACATGATCAGCACTATCTGACATATCAGTTGACTGCTGATGTCCTGAAAGAAATATCATGGAAGAAATGGATTAGCCATAATTTAGGTGTAAACTATAAAATCTGGGTCTAGAGTTGATTTATAGTCTGCAGCACAGATTTGCATTTCCTCTACAAGAACCTGAATTTTTTCAGACAGCATGATTCAGTACCTCACATCCTGCCTCAGCATGATGGAAAAGTACATTGTGGCCCTTAGGCTTTTTTGAGGCCACCAGCAATGACAATTTAATTTGCGAGCATTGAATCATAATTTGATTCAAATGAGCAAGTTTGTTTGGATGGATAATATTAATGTGCACCCCCCACCCCCCACTCCCAGAGATAGAATGCCTCACCTCCACGCGGCACTGTATCAAGAACTAACAAAGCTACCTAGCTGTGGGACTCACATTGCTGAGCTTCTTGCTTGGAATCAAGTTAATCTGTCGATATTCGTGACACTGCACGATATTTCATCCTTAAAGCTGCAAAGGTGCATCAGAATGTCAACTTGGGGATAGGGGGAAGAAGAGTCCACCTTGCAGTTAGTGTCGATAAAGTTGATTGAAGACTTCCCAGAACTTCTTTATACTCTTTCAGCAGTCTGTGCCCCTCCAAAGTTGGCTCCACGCATTTCCTTAACTAAGAAAAACAACCGGAGGTTTTCACCTTGATTTCTTTTTCAATCACCAAAACATCCATTCAACATTTCCCCCATGGCAGTAAATGCTTCATAACACACAACTCATTGGTCTTAATGGATTATGTGTTATGATATGATACATAAATGGACTGCAACATATTTACCTTGGTGATCCTTTAAAAAGAGTCAATTCATCATCAGCCTATGAAGCTGTGATCTTGGCATTAAAAATATAGCACATCACAATTCACGGGTACTATCATTTAAATAGAAAGGCGACACTAACAAATTACTAATTGCAGTTTCCATGCATTCTACTCTATTTATAGGAATGACGATTTGATGTAAAAGAATGTTTTGTTTACACAGGCCCATTCCCATTAAGAGATCTCTAAAGTGCAACACTAGATTTCCGACCTCAATTATTGAACCGACATGTTCACATAATCTGCTTCGCAGTTTAAAATAGTTCCAGAGTTAACTTCAACTCATTTACCAGACTTACTGTGAACCACTGTACATATTATAAAACTGGGTGACTAGTATATCATTATACAGCAGTCTATAACATATTAGGCCATTCGGAGAGTACGCACTTCCTGTAAGTGACACACTTACTTCCTGCAACACTTTCCCCATCGCACTCTCTCAATAACAACACTATTGTTCTAAAACAGCACATCCACAGACTCATCGTGGGCAATGTCTTGGGGGATCTGCTATTATTTTTAATATCCAATTCACTTAGGGAATTTTAAGTTAGATTAAGCTCAAGGCCAGATTTTGGTAGCAGTAGCATTGAATTTAATATTAATACAGCAGAATTGCTGCACTGAAATGCCCCTGTAATTAAAGCTAATACACACTCTAAGCATGCATTGTGTAATAATTTTGTTCATTAGCAGGTATGGAGTATGAGTTCATTTTTGCCCATGGTCTTAAAATCACCATAGAAATAATCAAATTTAACACACATTAATCCACTTACCCAACGTTAATCATGTTAAGTCTCAATTAAAGGTAAATTTTCTCAGGCTTGCCTTTTAGCAAACATTAATGATACCTGCTATAAAAAGATGGAATTAAGGTAGCACAGAGAGTAGGCAGATATCCAGTATGGAGCACAGCATAAGACAATGTCAGGAGCAGCTCAACTGTTTCAGTCCACACAGGCGGATGGGTTCCTTAGCAGGTCATATTTTGCTGAGATTATGTTGCTGGTAGAAAAATGAGAACAGGAACAGGGACATCTGAGACCTTAGCAGCAAGGCCACCAGCCTCCATTACAACCCAAGGCAGTATGTCTACTGTAGCAACAAAGCTACCGGGACCTCATGAAGGATCAATGTATGAGAAGGCTACATCCCACCAAGGAAGCCATTATTGCATGGTGTCAGTTCCTGAAACAACAAGCAGCCAAGCAGCAACATCAGCACCATACTGATAGTACCAGTCAAAATCATGAAGGCACTTAACTTTTTACCACAAGCTCCTTGCAGCCAATGACAGAAAACTTAGCAATTATCAGCCAATTTGCAGTTGACCATTATATTAGCTAAGTCATAGAGGCTCTCTTTTGACATGCTGGAAAATACATTAAATTCAGCTTTGGGATTCAACGGCAGCAGGAAAGAGTAATAGGGCATTATTATGAGAAATGCGGCACTCCAGGGAATAGGGTTGCATCATAGAGTCATAGAGTCATAGAGTAATACAGCACGGATAGAGGCCCTTCGGCCCATCGTGTCCGCGCCGGCCATCAAGCCCTGTCTAATCTAATCCCATATTCCAGCATTTGGCCCGTAGCCTTGTATGCTATGGCATTTCAAGTGCACATCCAAATGCTTCTTAAATGTTGTGAGGGTTTCTGCCTCCACAACCCTTTCAGGCAGTGAGTTCCAGACTCCAACCACCCTCTGGGTGAAAAAGTTCTTTCTCAAATCCCCTCTAAACCTCCCGCCCTTTACCTTGAATCTATGCCCCCTAGTTATTGACCCCTCTACTAAGGGAAAAAGCTCCTCAGCATCCATCCTATCTATGCCCCTCATAATTTTGTACACCTCAATCATGTCCCCCCTCAGCCTCCTCAGCTCCAAGGAAAACAAACCCAACCTGCCCAGTCTCTCTTCATAGCTGAAGCGCTCCAGCCCTGGTAACATCCTGGTGAACCTCCTCTGCACCCTCTCTAACGCGATCACATCCTTCCTGTAGTGTGGCGACCAGAACTGCACACAATATTCCAGCTGTGGCCTAACCAGTGTTTTATACAGCTCCATCATAACCTCCTTGCTCTTATATTCAATGCCTCGGCTAATGAAGGCAAGTATCCCATATGCCTTTTTTACCACCTTATCCACCTGTTCCGCCGCCTTCAGGGATCTGTGTACTTGCACACCCAGATCCCTCTGACCCTCCGTCTTGCCTAGGGTCTTTCCATTCATTGTGTATTCCTTTGCCTTGTTAGTCCCCCCAAAGTGCATCACCTCGCACTTTTCCGGGTTAAATTCCATTTGCCACTGTTCCGCCCATCTGACCAACCCATCTATATCGTCCTGCAGACTGAGGCTACCCTCCTCGCTATTTACCACCCTACCAATTTTTGTATCATCCGCGAACTTACTGATCATACCCTTTACATTCATATCCAAGTCATTAATGTAGACCACAAACAGCAAGGGACCCAGCACCGATCCCTGTGGTACCCCACTGGCCACAGGCTTCCAGTCACAAAAACAACCTTCGACCATCACCCTCTGCCTTCTGCCACTAAGCCAGTTTTGTATCCAATGTGCCAAGGCACCCTGGATTCCATGGGCTCTTACCTTCTTGACCAGTCTCCTGTGCGGGACTTTATCGAAGGCCTTACTGAAATCCATGTATACCACATCCACTGCGTTACCCTCATCCACACACCTAGTCACCCCCTCAAAAAATTCAATCAAATTAGTCAGACATGATCTTCCCTTGACAAAGCCATGTTGACTATCCCTGATTAATCCTTGCCTCTCCAAGTGGAGACAAATTTTGTCCCTCAGGATTTTTTCCAATAATTTTCCTACCACTGATGTTAGGCTCACTGGCCTGTAGTTCCCCGGTTTTTCCCTACTACCCTTCTTGAATAATGGTACTACATTAGCGGTTCTCCAGTCCTCTGGCACATCCCCTGTGGCCAGAGAGGTCCTGAATATATGTGTTAGAGCCCCCGCAATCTCCTCCTTTGCCTCACACAGCAGCCTCATCCATTGCATCCATATGGGCATTCAATTGGCTGTGCAACATTCCAAACCATTCATTAACAGAAAAGGACACCACTCTTTCAATGTCCAAATTATATGTAATCATTGCCATGTGAATGCATGGTTACCAGGGAGTGCCCCAAACACACACAAGCTACAAAATCATGTGTTGCCCACTTATTCAGGGTGATGATGCATTGGATCATTAGCTCCTTGAATAGATGTGACCCATCGCCGCTATTCAACTACCATGCCTGTATCAAAGAGCCTACACCATAAACACTGATTAAGCGTGCCAAATGTCCACTTGATGATGATTTTGCCTCTCAAATGAAGCAGATTTGAGGAGGCAAGATCACCATCAAGCAAACATTTGGCATGCTTAAGCAATGTTTATGGTGTCTGGATTGCAGTGATAAGCTCCATAAGTGAACTGGCAGAAAGGTAGTGGTAGGCTGCACACTATCAAACACAGTTGTGAAAGTGGCATATACCTGCTTGTGGAAGACCAGCAGCAATGTCATAGAATGCAGGGAGAATGGTGAGGAGGAGGAAGAGGAGAAAGATGAGGTGCCAACAGAAGTACTGCCACCACTGGGTGAAGCAGCCATGATTCACCAAACTATTACTGAGGAGTTCTATTCTTGAGGCCTTCTTCTATGTTTTATTGGTTGTTCGTTTCTTCTTTTAAAACAAAAAATATCATTGTTACTGCTCTTCATCTAGAAAGAGAAATCAACAATGAGAAAGTTTATGGTGTGATGTCAAAGCTGATGTGTTGTGTCTTTACTGAAAATACCACTCTGTGTTTAAGATGATGCACTGCTTTGCTTCCCCTTGTAGTCTTTCTATTATACTGCTTTACATAATGCACCACTGAAGGAGTAGGTATGGAAGCTTTCCAAAACATCTGCTGAGCTCTGTCTCTGACTTAATGTGCAGCCTATCTCTATGTTTTGCAGATTCTGATGGTTCTGTATGCCAGACACAGCCTGTCCTATTCAAGCATCTCCAATCATTCATCCAGAAGATGGGCGTGTGTGGGGCTCCGGTCTTTCGGCACCCGCCCTTGGGGTCGCAACTGGAATTGGGGGGAAGAGTGGTTGGACAGTTAATCATGAGGTGAGACAGAAAGAATTAGCAAGATGAAGACAGCAGAGACAGGCAAGAGAATGACCATACTCTCCAAATTGCCATGTGCAATGTAGCGGGAGATTGACTAATATTATTTAAAAAAATCTAAACACCTAAATGACACAACCACCAGGTAAAACAAAGCATACTCATGCTAATGATTTGTCACACCTTTATATCTAAACATTAAAACAGATGTCAGTACCACTGCTATTATAATTCAAATTTTTACCATTATGTTAGGAGCAATGTTGGCCCCTTAAAAACTGAAAGCGATGATATTGCCAATGCTAATAAGGAAATGGCGGACATGTGAATAATTAATTTGTGTCAGTATTTACAGTAGAGGAAGAGGATAGCATGCCAGAAATCCCAAGGAAACTAATACTAAATCAGGGACAGAGACTCAACAAAATTAACGTAAGTAAAATAACAGTAATGAAGAAAATAATCGCACTAAAGAGTGACAAATCCTCAGGGCCAGATGGTGTCCATTCCAGGGTTTTAAAGGAAGTAGGTGAGCACATTGCAGATGTCCTAACTATAATTTTCCAAAGTTCTCTTGATTCAGGAACCATTTCTTTAGATTGGAAAATTGCACGTCACTCTGCTATTTAAGAATGGCGAGAGAGGGAAACCAGGGAATTATAGACCAGTTAGCCAAACATCTGTTGTTGGGAAATTGCTAGATTCTATAAATAAGGGTGACTGAACACTTCAAAAATTTTCAGTTGATCAGAGAGAGCCAGCATGGATTTGTGAAAGGTAGGTCATGCCTGGCAAACCTGATTGAATTTTTTGAGGAGGTGACTAAAGTAGTGGACAGGGGAATGTCTATGGATGTTATTTATATGGACTTCCAGAAGGCAATTGATAAAGTCCCTCATAAGAGACTGTTAGCTAAAGTTGAAAGCCACGGAATTGAGGGCAAATTATTGACCTGGTTGCAAAATTGGCTGAGCGGCAGGAGACAGAGGGCTAGATTTTCAGTATAGACAGTTTTGGGGCGCTAACCTTAGCGCCCGCCCGAAGTTAGCGCCTGCCCCAAAGTAGCGCCCCGTTGCCGGAAATTCAGTGGCTTCGCCCTAAGAGATTGGTGGAGCGCTAAAAGAGGCGTTCCACTCCTATCTTTAGGCGCTAAGCCGGCGGTCCAGGGGGATAGCGCCCAGGCGGGGCGCAGCGCGGGTGCGGTCATTTTTGGACTGACAGCAGACCCCGTGGCGCCGACCAGCTCTTAAAGGGGGAAGGGACGAATTGGTCTGCTGCCACGCCCTGCACACTGCAGCCTTGCAAAGAGGCCTCAACACTGCTGCTCAGCCCCAGGGAGTCATGGCAACGCCAGAGAAGGCCCGTCAGCATGCCCTGCGCTTCTCAGAGGGTGATCTGGACATAATGGTCACAGCTCTGGAGGTGAGGCGCAAGATCTTGTTCCCAGAGAGTGGGAGGAATCCAACCCACCACGACTACACCAAAGCCTGGAAGCAGATCGCCCAGAGGGTGACGTTCACCGGCGATGCCCCCAGGACCCACAAACAATGTCGTAAAAAATACAACGATCTGACCAGGATTGTGAAGGTGAGTAGCCTTTACAGTCTCCTCCTCATTCTTGCATGTACACCTGACATGATGGGCAAAGGGAGCTGAAAGTCCTATTGGCCAGCCCTCAGCCAGCAGCATTGGGACAGTCATGAGCATCACATGGCCATTCGGCACTCTACACTTTGTCCAAGCTGTTCCACCATGGGAGGCAGTGCACACTACATCAGGGCTTCACTCTGTCCACGCTATTCCACCATGGGAGGCAGTGCACACTACATCAGGGCTTCACTCTGTCCAAGCTATTCCACCATGGGAGGCAGTGCACACTACATCAGGGCTTCACTCTGTCCACGCTATTCCACCATGGGAGGCAGTGCACACTACATCAGGGCTTCACTCTGTCCAAGCTATTCCACCATGGGAGGCAGTGCACACTACATCAGGGCTTCACTCTGTCCAAGCTATTCCACCATGGGAGGCAGTGCACACTACATCAGGGCTTCACTCTGTCCACGCTATTCCACCATGGGAGGCAGTGCACACTACATCAGGGCTTCACTCTGTCCACGCTATTCCACCATGGGAGGCAGTGCACACTACATCAGGGCTTCACTCTGTCCACGCTATTCCACCATGGGAGGCAGTGCACACTACATCAGGGCTTCACTGCGCACTTACAGCCCGTCCTTCCTCTTGCAGGCTAAAGTAGCGGTTAATCGCCAGGCGCGTGCCAGGGGTGGCCGCGCCAAGCTGCAGAAGCTCACTCGGCTGGAGGAGCGCGTGTGTGTGCTCATGGGAGCCCGTGTGATTGTCCCCACAGCGTGCGGAGTATCCGACCCTCCACTGCCCGGCAATGGTAAGGACCTCGCCTTTTGGCCCTCTCGCGTCGCACTGGCCCATCCGAGCTACCTCCTTTGCCACTGTCCCACCAATGCGCTGAATGCCACCAGTCCTAACTCCCTCGCTGACGCCGTCTCCTCACTCTGAAGCTACTCTTGTGCATTCCTGCTTTCAGCTGGTGACGACCAGGACCCTGAAGCTGCCAGTGACAGCACCTCCGACCAGGAGGAGGAGGAGGAGCAAGCCGGACCTTCGGGGGAACAGTCACGTCCCGCAGGAGAGGAGGAAATGCTTGACACCTCCTCACTGGACGAGTGCCTGGAGGAACTGTCGCAGGGCAATGCAGCTTCTGGGACCAGTGGCGTCCAGCCACCCAGGAGCCGTGCGCGTGGCCCGCGGCCTTCCCCCCAAAGGGGGGAAGGATCAGAGGGGAGTGCTGCTGTTCGGCACACTCGCCGCCACCAACGCGGCAAGGGTCCCCTAGTTCGGCCCCCTTCTCCCCAGCGGGAGAGTCGCGACTCCAGTCCGGACACCTTCACCTCGGAGGAGGTGCGGAAGCTGGATAAGATGGCCGAGGATTCGGACCGGCGCCACACGGAGCTCATGAGCATGGTGGGGTGCATGCCTGAGGCCATCGAGTCGCTGGCGACCAGTGTGCGCGAGTTCGGGGCAGCAACTGCCGCGAGTGGCCGCATGCTGACTGATGCCGTCAAGACCCTGGCGGCTGTGATGCGCGCGCACACCAGGACCACAGGGGCACTCACTGCTGCCACACGCGCTGTCTCAGGCAGGCATCGCCAGGGCAGCCGCCGCGCTGGACCATCCCAGCAAGCCGCCCCTCGGCTGATTGTTGCGGATCCTGCAGTGCGGGCCCGGCCGAGTGCCACCGCACCACAGCACCAGCCAGCGCATCCCACACGCCAGCTGGCCCACATTGCGCCATCCGTCGCCGCCATTCCCCCACTGGGGCGTCAAGGGCAAGCGGCTGCAGCTGATGGTGGCCAGGCTCAGGTGCGCCGCTGAGCAGACGGCCCCTCGAGGCCCAAACGCCGTGTAGGCCGCCCCCCAGCGGCATCTGGCGGAAGGGCATCTGAGCCTCAGGCACCTTCCCCCAGCCTCGCAGCAGCCACTGGGCAGAGCTTGCGAAGGAGCAGCAGGCCGGGCAGGGGAGGCAAAAGGCTGGGCAAGGTCTCGCCCTCGCGGGCCACTCAGTAGAGGGTGTGGGCAGCTTTCCTTTTATATGGCGGTGGCCATCTTTATTTTGCCCATGGTTGTGTTGTTGGAGGACTTATTTTTTGCGTTAGGCCGACGTTGAGGCCCGGTTTGAAGAAAGGTGGAGTGACTCCTCCCCAGTTTGTGGGAGTGAGTTGTTTGTTGGGCTTTTTGTGGGGCCCGTTTATTGTTTTTGGGGATTCATGTGGGAAGGGCTTTTCATTTTTGTGTAATAAAAAATTATCTTTATTCATGCAGTCTCCATGGTTGTTCTTCTTAGTGTTTGTTGGCTTCGCCGGCTGAGGGGTTGCGGAGCGGCTGCATTCATCTTCCTCATGGCCCCTGGCCATTCCCTGACAGGGGGCTTAGAAGTACCGTGTAATAAGGTGGCGTCGTGCGGCCCTTGGCCCTGGTCGCTCCCTCCTGGGAACGTACTCCTGCTGCTCCTCCTCCTCCTCCTCATGCTCCTCCTGCTCCTCCTCCTGAGGTGCTGGTCCAACGTCAGGTGGCAGTGCCTGAGTCCTGCGGATAGCCAGGTTGTGTAGCATGCAGCAAACCACCACAACTTGGGAGACCCGGTCCGGCGAATACTGGAGAGCTCCTCCGGAGCGATCAAGGCAGCGGAACCGCTGCTTGAGGACCCCAATAGTTAGCTCGATGATGTTGCGGGTGGTTTGATGGCTCTCGTTGTAGGCCTCTTCAGCAGCGGTCCTGGGCGCGCGGAGCGGGGTCATGAGCCAGGTGCACAAAGGATAGCCTTTGTCCCCGAGTAGCCATCCTCTTGGGGGAGGCTGTGCCTGGAACATGTCATGCACAGTACTCTGCCGCAGGATAAAGGCATCGTGGCTGCTGCCTGGGAAGCTGGCATTGACTGCCATGATGCGCTGCTTGTGGTCACAGACCAGCTGCACATTCAGAGAATGGTAGCCCTTCCTGTTGCGATACTGCTCGCCATGCTCCAGAGGGGTCCGCAAAGCCACATGCGTACAGTCAATGGCGCCCTGCACCAAGGGGAATTCCCCGAGTCTGGAAAATCCCAATGCGCGCTGATGCTGGCTCTCCAGGGCCATGGGGAAGGAGATGAATTGGCTTCTCCTTCTGAACAGTGCTTCGGTCACCTGGCGGATGCAGCGATGCGTGCCGTACTGGGAGATGTTTGCTATGTTCCCAGCAGCGTATTGGAAGGAGCCGGTGGCATAGAAGTTCAATGCCACCGTCACCTTCACTTCCACCGACAGAGACGTCCTGCACCTGAGCTTTGGCCGCAGATCTCGGCGAAGCAGGTGGCAGATCTCTGCAATCACCTCCTTTCGGAATCGGAGCCTTTTAACACATCGCGCGGCACTCATGTTTAGGTAGGAGCGCTGCTGGCGGTATAGCCTGATTGGGTAAGGCCTACGTGGCCGACGCCTGTAGCCCCCTCTGCCTCTAGCCAGGGCTGCCCCTCTCACAATGCGTCTGCGAGCCCTACGGACATGGAGCTGCAGCTCCGCGTTGGCACCCCATGCAACCCCCATCAAATCCTGGCAAACACTCTAATTTCCAAAAGGCCACTTGCAGCGCTCTGGCCTGAGTCCAAAAATACCTGGCTCTTGCTGCTTGAAACCAGTTAGCTATCCTCCTTGTTGTGTCTCCAGAAATGCGTTGCACAAGAGTGTTTTCTGAAAAAAGGCTGGCCTTTATACTGGAGAGTACGTCCCCTTTAATTTGCACCCCCCGGGGCCCGCGCTGGTTGTGTTGCGTTCCTTTTTCCAAACGCTCCGGCCGCCAGCCGCACAATGGGGCGGTCCGACTGAAGTTTGGAATCGGGGCGCACAAAGGGCGTTGCACGAGGATGTGACGTCATTTTCTGCGCGCGCATCCGGGCGGGCGCTAAACTTTGCGCCGGCGCTAACGGGCAACTTAATTTGGGGCGGGGCGCCAACTGCGCTGCGCCCGGGTGCTACACGCATAGCGCCCGAAAAACACTTCTCTTAAGGCGCTAACTGCTGGCGCAAGCGACTGAAAATCTAGCCGAGAGAGTAGGGATAATGGGTAGGTACTCAAATTGGCAGGATATGACTAGTGGTGTCCCGCAGGGATCTGTGTTGGGGCCTTAACTATTCATAGTATTTATTAATGACTTAGATGATGGTATAGAAAGTCATATATCCAAATCTGCCAATGACACAAAGATAGGCAACATTGTAGGCATTGTAGTTGAAAGCATAAAATTACAAAGGGATATTGATAGATTAAGTGAATGGGCAAAACTGGCAAATGGATTTCAATGTAGGCAAATGCGAAATCCACTTTAGACCTAAAAAAGATAGAACAGAGTACTTTCTAAATCGTGAAAAGCTAAAATCAGTGGCGGTCCAAAGAGACTTGGGGGTCCAGGTACATAGATCATTAAAATGTCATGAATAGATACAGAAAATAATTAAAAAGGCTAATAGAATATATATCTAGAGGACTAGATAGCTGGAGGACTAGTCCTTTATATCTAGAGAACCAGAATACAAGGGGGTAGAAGTTATCCAAAGCTATACAAAGCCCTGGTTAGACCACACCTGGAGTACTGTGAGCAGTTCTGGGCACCACACCTTAGGAAGGATATATTGGCCTTGGAGGGTGTGCAGCATAGGTTTACCAGAATGATACCCAGACTTTAAGGGTTAAGTTACGAGGAGAGATTAAACAAGTTATTGTTGTATTCCCTTGAATTTAGAAGGGTAAGGGGTGATCTGATCGAAGGTTAAAAGATATTAAGGGGAACAGATACGGTAAATAGAGAGAAACTATTTCCGCTGGGTGGGGATTCTAGGACTAAGGGGCACAGTCTAATAATTAGA
Organism: Somniosus microcephalus; assembly: GCF_052327205.1. NCBI lineage: Eukaryota > Metazoa > Chordata > Chondrichthyes > Squaliformes > Somniosidae > Somniosus > Somniosus microcephalus. The sequence goes on from NC_140992.1 coordinate 105,846,417, forward strand.
GCCAGATCTTTCAAGAGTGAAATTAGGAAACACTTCTACACACATAGGTTGATAGAAGTTTCAAACTATCTTCTGCAAATGGCAATTGTTGCTAGATCAATTGTTAATTTTAAATCAGAGATTGATAGCTTTTTGTTAACTAAAGGTATTAAGGGATATGGGCCAAAGGCGGGTATATGGAGATAGGTCACAGATCAACCATGATCTCAGTGAATGGTGGAATAGGCTTGAGAGGCTCAATGGCCTACTCCTGTTCCTATGATCCTAAATGCACAAGTTTGTGATTAGTTATAGAAGTAAGAGACCACGGGGGAAAAATTCGGTACATTAGCGCTTCCTGTTAGCCGGGGCGAGGTGAATACAACGCTGTATGCCAAATCCCCGCCCCCCGCCCCCCCACCGCAGGACTGCCACTAACAGTTATTGCCAGGAGCTTCAACGCCAGGTTGATCGTGATGTCAGTGAGCGTGCAATGCTCACTGGCTGCCCGATCTGCAAAATTGATTGTCGCCACCAACCTTAGCGCCTGGAGTAAACAGCGATAGGGAGAACTGGTGTGAAGCAGCAGGAAGCCGGCTCCGGGGAAGTTAGTTAAAGGGATCATCAGTAATGAGTCACAGCCATAGGATAGTGGAGTTTCAGTGCTTTCCTGTCAGTTTCACATAATGCAACAGTCGCATTCTGTAATTTCAAGGTTATTTAGTATCAGGAGTGTTGTGGCAACTGAAAGTAGCTACATTCATTCTTAAAAGCATCAAACTGCCACACTTGGTTAAATTAATGGGGGCTGTACTGACAGTCGACCCCGCCCTCCAGGATCTATTGCAGAGGGAGCGGAGGCAGCAAGAGAGACTGGAATATGTGCCCAGAGGGAGGAGGAGGGCCATCAGGGCTCTCAACAGGAGGCCTTATCCTCTGAGGGTATTCCGAGAGCACTTCTCCTACCTTCAATTAAGCGAGGAGCAGTATATTAGAAGGCTCCACTTCACCAAGGAGGTGGTCACAGAACTCTGCCACCTCCTGCAACCAGGCCTCTAGCCTCAGATCAGGGTGACCATGATTCTCTCAGTGGCAGTCAAGGTCACCATTGCCCTCAATTTCCTCACGAGCGGATCCTTCCAGTCCTGTTCTTCAACAGGAGACATAACTAACATCTCGCAGTTCGTCATCAATCACTACATCCGGGAGGTCACAGAGCCTCTCTACAGTAGGAGAAGGGATTACATTTCTTTCCCCATCACCAGAAAGCAGCAGGACAAGCATGCATGTGTCTTTGCCAGGATAGCGGGATTCCCCATGGTGCAGGGCGCCATTGACTGCACCCACGTGGCTTTGCGGGCACCGCATAACAATCCTGAGGTCTTCCGTAACTGCAAAGGCTACCACTCACTTAATGTGCAGTTGGTGTGTGACCACAGTCAGCTAATCCTCAATGTTAATGCCCGCTATCCTGGCAATGGCCACAATGCCTTCATCCTGCACCAGACCAGTGTGCCAGCACTCTTCCAGCCATCACATCAAGCTCGCGGCTGGCTGCTCGGAGACAAGGGCTATCTGACTCATATAATGAGAGCCATGCCGCCACCAGGAACATCATCGAGCAGACCATCGGGGTGCTCAAGCAATGGTTCCACTGCCTTGACCACTCGGGAGGAGCACTCAAGTACTTGGCAAGCGGGTGTCCCATTTCGTCGTGGGCTGCTGCATGCTCCACAGCGTGGCCATCATGAGGGCCCAGCCCTTGCCACCAGGGATTGCGGGACCACCTCAGGAGAAGGAAGAGGGAAAGGAGAAGGAGGAGTACAAGGAGGAAGAGGAAGATGAGGAGGATGAAGAGGAGGAGGTGGAACAGGGGCGAGGGAGGAGGCAGCTACTCAATTGGCCTTCTGGCGTGACCGCCTCATCAGACTGCGGTTCGAATGAATTAAACCCCAAATCCCTACTGCAACCACATCCCCATCATTCCATCCCTGTCACAGGCCATATCACAGCACAAAGCTGAAATGAGACACACTTCTTCTTAGGCAGTCCCTCGGAACCGTGGATGACTTGCTTCCACATTAAAAATGAGTTCTCTGGTGACTGATGAGTCCAATGCAGGACCTAAGTCTCTGTCACAGGTGGGGCAGACGGTGCTTGTAGGGGCGGGTGGGTGGAGTGCTTGGGTTGACGTGCGCGCCTTCCGCTGCCTGCGCTTGGCTTCCGCTTGCTCCTGGCAAAGAGACTCGAGGTGTCTGGCGCCTTCCTGGATGCTTCTCCACTTTGTGCGGTCTTGGGCCAGGGATTCCCAGGTGTCGGTGGGGATGTTACACTTTTTCAAGGAGGCTTTGAGGGTGTCCTTGAAGCGTTTCCTCTGCCCACCTGGGGCTCTCATGCCGAGCCGGAGCTCTGAGTAGAGCGCTTGTTTTGGTAGTCTCATATCAGGCATGCGGACAATGTGACCCGTCCATCGGAGCTGATTGAGCGTGGTCAAAGCTTCGATGCTGGGGATGTTGGCCTGAGCAAGAACACTGATGTTGGTGCACCTATCCTGCCAATGGATTTGCAGGATCTTGCGGAGGCAGCGTTGGTGCTACCTCTCCAGTGCTTTGAGGTGCCTGTTGTACATGGTCCATGCCTCTGAGGCATACAGCAGGGCGGGTATCACTGCTGCTCTGTCACAGGCCATATCACAGCGCAAAGCTGAAATGAGACACACCACAAACTGAATAAATAAATTTATCAAAAATCAGTGAACACATATTTAAAACAAAAATATTAACTATTCACCCTTGTGCAATCCCTTAGTGCTTCTTTTTACTGTGCCTTTGCCTACTCTAGTGCTCCTACAGAGTGTTGGCCCAGTGGCTGCAGCAGGACTGGTGGAAGGCTGCTGAGTGTCTGTGTCAGATGGCCTTTCAGGACGCCCTCGACCAGCTCTGGGCCTGGAAGGCCCAGCTGTAGACTGCACCACCTTAGCATGGGCGGCAGCAGTCTGGGCTGGCTGGATGACGGGCAGCGACAAGGGCAATGGCAGAGTGGCAGTGGTGGGAGCAGGAATGCTGTCATCCTGAGAGAGGACAGCAGGTTCCTGCTCCACTGACTCACTGCCACTCCCCCAGGGCAGCACCTCAGCATCCGTAGCAATCTGTTGAGCACAGGTCGCTGGCCTGCTGTGACACCGTGAAAGCCCCGGTCGACGGTGGTAGACCCAACCATGATGGCAGCAGTCAGAGTTTGCATAGCATCAAGCTGAGACTGCATGAGAGCAGTCTGAAATTGGATGTCACCAAGCATAGACTGCATTGCAGCACTAAGACATTGTGTTGCTTCCGCCTGTGCTGCAATGGATGCTGTCAGATTGCCCATCACACGCGGCATCAGGTCTGGATTTCTCTGGGACTCTACCATCCTTTGCAGACTGGAAATTTTGGGCTCCATGGTGTGCGCAGAGCCTTGTGCAATATTAGAGGTGGACTCCTCCACGCTCCTTACCATTGCTGAGAGGCTCGCCGGCACCCTTGCCATTGCACCTATCATCTCTGTGTGCATGTCCATCTCCCTTCTTCTAAAGGCCTCCCCATCGAGGTCCTCATCGGAGTCCTGTGCAGCAGAACTTGTGCACGAACTCGCTCTCTGGGGAGCTGGCCCTGGAGCTACCCTTTCCCCCGGCCTTGCTGCAGCCCACTTGGCCCCGGTGCCTAACCCTGTGCAGATCCCACTACTGTACTAGCCTCTAAAGAACGCGTAGTGCCAGTATCTGAGCTTGTGCCTCCAGGTGAGACATGCAGTGACGCGGTGTGTTCTTCCTCCTCCTCTTCTCCCGTCTTGATCTCTATGGTGCCCGGTGCTCCGGTGCTTCCTCATTATCTGAAAGCATAAAGGCACAAGATTCGGGTGAAGGTGAGGGGAGGGGGGCAGGAAGGGAGAAATGCATGCATACAGCATGAATAGCTGGAAAGCGCAAAAGGCTTGTGGGGTGAGGGGGAAGTGGGATGCAAGAAGAAGGAGTAGGGATGAACATACCGTTGTTGTCCCCAAGGGGTCAACATCGCTGGTGGCCACGGTGCCCACCACCTGGCGCCCTATAATCTGCAGTACTCTATTTTCCAGTGCAGACAGTGGTTGGGTGTCGGCTTGTCCTCTGCCTGTGTGCTCCTGCTCCTTCTTGTTGTGAGCCACCTTGGCCTGCAAGAGAAAGGAAAGTGTGTGAGTGAGTCTGGAGCAATGTATTTGCGTGATGCGCCTATCATATTTGAATAGCTCTCATTAAGTGCAGCGTGTGAGATGTGGGTGTGAGTGTTGGTAGTTAGAGATTGTTAGTGGGTGAGTGCTGGGGTGTGGGGTTTTGGGCAGTGTGTGAAGACTGTGGTTTAGATGGTGGTATGTAGCATTTGTTGAAGCATTCACTCACCCTGACCACCCGAGTTTTTTCCTGCACTGTGTGCGGGTCCTGGAGACCACAGTGCTGCCCAGGATGTGCTGCACTACCTCCCTCCAAATAGTGCGGAAGACTTGCGGCGAGAACCTCCTGCCACATGCCAGGAAGAGCACCGCCCTCCGTCTTTCTACAGCGAACACCACGCCTCCAATGCTTGATCGCTGAATCTGTGGGCTCCCTCCCTGGGGCATGGATCTGCCATGAGTACAGCTGCTTCAGTCCTCCTTCTCCTTGACTTACTGTTGCTTGCTGAGGCAGCTGCACAGCCAGCAATGCTGAGAATGAGGTTCTGCAGCATCAATGAGCCTCCCCTTTGAGAACTGGAAAAAGCCTGTGGCAATGATGACTTGCGATTAGACTGCACCTTATATTGGTCCACCCTTTCAGTGTAACGCCAATGACCTTAGGCTTAAGGACTTGAATTAACTCTCCAATCGTTTCTTTGAGCAATGAGCATGAATTTTGCATACAGTCTAAAGCATTAGCGCCTGGCGCTATTTCTTCAACATTCTAATTTTACCACCCATTCCTGGGCTATAGTGAATTTCTAGTCCATTATAATTCAAAGGCACAGAAAGCACATTGATATCACATACTTACAGTAAACATTCACTGCATGGTATGAGTTTATTACAATGTAAAATGCACTAACTTTCTCCTTAGCGCCCAAATGTGCTTGACTCTTCAGAATGTTCTTAAGGATAGCCTGCACAATGATCAACTGAAAAGAGAAACTCTAAAACAAACTGGAAGATTAAAGGCATAAGAAAGAAGTCCACAAAATTCAAGATTATTTTCTATTATAGTTTTGGAACAGGAAGTTCTGTAGACTCCACGGGAGAGTATACAGAAGAAACTTGATGTCAAGAATGCACTATAAGCAAAGCATTCATTAAAACAGGGGCAGAAAGCCAAAGGGAGGCTTTTTGGTCACATTGAACTGGACTAGGTCCTGCACACCCTGATTAAAGCTATAGGAGGAAAAATTGGGTTGCTTTGCGCCTGCCGTTAGCGCTCCTGGGGGGCGCTAACAGGGTGCAAAGCCCCTAGCGCCCGGGTGCGGCATGATGTCGTTAACGCCTCCCACGAAATTCAGCAGAAGGTTAGCGCTGGCGGTAGCTGGTAGCGCCCTGCGGCACTGCGCCACTGCGCCACTGGCGATGACGACATCGCCATGCGCAGCACCCCGCTCCCGCCCCGGCCGCAACATTGGGTTGCGCCCCCTGACCTAACGCTGAACGATATGTCTGACAGGGTCAGGGTGGTGTTTTTTCAGTTGCAGCAGTGATAATTAAAGGGCAGGTATCGGGCAGCCATTTTTTTTGGCCGACTGCCAACACCTGCCCCCTTCCCCTTTATTCTTCGGGGTGCCAGCCACGATCACTTACCCCGGCAGTCCTCTTGAGTGCCGGGCTGTTTTCCCAGCACCCCATTCCCCGGTGGTCCAACAGGCCCCGGTGTGCGCAGCGCTATACCCCTCCCCTTTAATCAGGGGAGGGAGGCCTGCATTGACGTGGCGCAACATGCCAACGCGGGTGGTGTTGTTGCACGTAGGGGCGCGCTTCCAGTAGCACCCCGCCTCCTGCTTGGGACGCTACTACTGAATTTACGCTGCAGGGGCGCTAATTTTCGGGAAGCTAAAATTAGCACCCTGGCGATGTTAGTACCCCAAAGGGGTGCCACTGAATTTTTCCCCCATAGAGTACAAACAGAGCTTCACTCCTCCAGAGTCATATAATGACTTTTGTCCGATATATACTTGTGAGGTACATAAGGCCTCACTCTGGGACCAAATTATAGCTGTGACTTCCATTTCCACTGAATGATTCAGATTGATGCTTGTGCTTGCTGTCATAGTGTTCTGATGTTATCCTTAATAAAACCAGTCAAAAAGCACCAGCAGAGTTTGACAAAGATGTTACCGAGCAAGTTAATGAAGATGTTATGTCTCAATATTAGTGTCTAAGTTTGAGATATTAAGGCTTCAGTGATTAACATTGCTGCTATTATTAAGAACTGAATGGAGACCACAGATGGATGTTATAGTCTGGCATTATAACAATAACTGCTGACACAAGGAGTTGAGAATATAGTGCCGACATTTTGGCATGTAAATATAATAAATGACTGGAATAACTTCAATAATAGCTCCAAAATCTTAAATGTATTGGTTCTAAATTGCTTTCAGACAAGAGTATTGATTTGATAAGTGCTCTGTGGAGAAAATTCCCTATTGTAACAGAACCTATGTGATTAAAGGTTTCTGCTGAATTGATTGCTGTGAATAACTTGTAGCACCTGCATACTGTATTATTTTAGCCTGTGTAGATTTTTTATAATGCCTTTAAACACTAGAGGATCTTGCAAGTAGTCACAAGGAAAACTGGGAAATTAGAAGACTGAACTATTGAACATACCGGAGAATCTCAAATGCATATTGTTGTGATCTTCAGTTTGAATACAATTGGGTTAACTAACTCGGGTTATCTGACTAACAGCATAAAGCACAAAGAATTCCCTATAGACGTGTGTTCAGAAGAGTATGTGATCATGATGAGACTATCGCTGACCACATCCTCCTCTTCCATTCACATTCCCCTACCCTCCTACACTCCCACTGCCCTCACCATTTTCCCATGGGAAAAAAAATCTTCAACTCCCTAATCAATTATCTCGCCAACTCCCAACCGGCTCTCTTTAACACATCTGTTGCTGTTGACCGACTAAATCAGTGCTTCGCGTTTATCTTTGAAGCTCGTGCTCCCAGCAAATAAATCACTGTTTCCCATCCTTATTGCTCCGCCTTGTACACCCCACATCTTTGCATCCTTAAATCAAAAGGGAGCAAACATAACCATCCTTGTCATCAAGCACCAGATTTAGTTCAACCATATCAAGGTTTACCATACCTTACTCTGCTCTGTGAAAACCGCCCGCTATTCCAAAGTCATCTTTGAGAGCAACAGCCCTCGACTCCTCTTCAAATCTCTTCATGGTCTCACTCCATTCTACCTCTGCAACGGCCTCCAGATTTATATTCCTTCCCATTCCCTTTGGTTTTCCAGCTTTGGCCTCCTCCTGTGCATCATCCCTCCCTTCCTCACAATTGATGGTTAGAGCTTTCAGCCATCTTCCCAAAACCCCTCTACCTCTGTACTGCCCTCCCCCTTTAAAAACCTTTTCAAAACACATCCTTTCTCCCAAGCATTCAGCCTTTGTCTGATACACTCTCCCCTAGTTTAACGTTACTACTCATCTTACTACTACGTTGTAACATGCCTTGGAACATCTTGTACATTAAAGGTGTTACATAAATGCAAGTTGTTATTGTGTTTGAACTAGAATTTCTGAGTGTAATGCTAGGGAAGTTTTGGTTGGTCGTCGCACATACTAAATCTTTCAGTTTAAGTTTTAAATATGTATTGACTAGTTTGAATCCAACTCCACATGAAAAATGCATTGCAGTTTATATGCTTTATCTGTTAGTACTTAATTGTTAACCCCAGCTTCCAAAAGTAGGGTTCCATTTCCTAGCACAGTGACCCTTCTTAATGAGCTCATCAAATTTGTATGGTATTGTCAATGAAGCTGCACTTCACATGATTTTCCAAACATCAACTGATATAAAACATATTGTGAAATTGGTACAAAAATAAATTTTCCTTCATTACATTTACCCAAATACAATTATACTTTAAAATGCTACACAACGGGACTGCTGAAGTCGGAGACCTTTACATTTGGTACCCCTCCTCTACCTCAGTAAAATTGAAAATGTAACTCATGGACGTAGCTTCAGCAATAGAATCACAGAATGGTTACAGCGCAGAAGGAGGCCATTTGGCCCGTCGAGCCCGTGCAGGCTCTCTGCAAGAGCATTTCATCTAGTCCCACTCTCCCGCCTTTTCCTCGTAGCCCTACAAATGTTTATCCTTCAGGTACTTATCCAATTCCCTTTTGAAAGCCACGACTGAATCTTCCTCCATCACCCTTTCAGGCAGTGCATTCCAGATCCTAACCACTCGCTGTGTAAAAAGTTTTTCCTCATGTCGCCTTTGGTTCTTCTGCCAATCAGCTTAAATCTGTGTCCTCTGGTTCTTGCTAAAAGTAGCGCCCCAGCGAAGATAGCGCCCCAAAAGGAGTTGCGACTCAATTTTTCCCCCTATGCCTCTATTTATGAAGCCCAGGATCCCGTATGCTTTTTTAAACCACTTTCTCAACCTGCCCTGCCACCTTCAATGATTTGTGCACATATAGCCCAGGTATCTCTGTTCATGCCCCCGCTTTAGTTATATTGTCTCTCCTCATTGTTCCAACCAAAATGTATTACTTCGCACTTCTCTGCATTAAATTTCAACTGCCACGTGTCTGCCCATTCCACCAGCCTCTTGAAGTCTATCACTATCCTCCTCACTGTTCAATATACCTCCAAGTTTTGTGTCCTCTGAAAATTTTGAAATTGTGCCCTGTACACCCAAGTCCAAGTAATTAATATATATCAAGAAAAGCAGTGGTCCTAGTACCGACCCCTGGAGAACACCACTGTATACCTTCCTCCAATCTGAAAAACAACCGTTCACCACTACTCTCTGTTTCCTGTCACTTAGCCAATTTTGTATCCATGCTGCCACTGTCCCTTTTATTCCATGGGCTTCAACTTTGCTGGCAAGCCTATTATGTGTCACTTTATCAAATGCCTTTTGGAAGTCCATGTACACCACAATCATTGCATTGCCCTCATTAACCCTCCCTGTTACCTCATCAAAAAACTCAATCAAGTTAGTTAAACACGATTTTCCTTTGACAAATCCGTGCTGGCTTTCCTTAATTAATCCATACTTGTCCAAGTGACTGTTAATTTTGTCCTAGATTATTGTTTCTAAAAGCTTCCCCACTACTGAGGTTAAACTGACTGGCCTGTAGTTGCTGGGTTTATCTTTACACCCTTTTTTGAACAGGGGTGTAACATTTGCAATTATCCAGTCATTAAACCCAAATTTTCTTTACAAAGTTGAGTTCCACACAGAACACAATATGAGTTATTTCAAAACAAAAACATTTTACGGGTAATTTTCTGACCTTGCACTTCTAATGCAAAGTTTCACCCGCTGCAAGTTATTGGAAATTTGTGTGCACGGCCGCCCATTGATAATCATACCCAACGTGTCCTAACCTCTGGAAAGCACATTCAATGTTAAGGTTCACAGCTGGGAAAAGGAGGTCGGCAAATGACCCTTTGAATGATTGTTTTTTTGAAAAAGATTCAGTTAAATTTCCCTTTTAAGGTAAAGTGCCGCAATAAGACCCAACCTTGATTGCAATTGAGGAAAAAACACTAAGGGCGAGAAAATCGATATTGCCCTGTTTGGGGCGCAATTATCGGCCGGGCGCAAAGTTTAGCGCCTGGCGCTAATTATCGCCTCCAACTGCAAACTTGACTTCTATCGCCCCTGGAGGTGATTGGAGCGCTAAATCAGGTACTACACACTTCTCTTAAGGTGCTAACGCCTCTCTTCTAAATCGATGCAAGGAAAGTCAAATCAAAATGGACCTGCAAAGTGTTGCTCAGTACCCAAAACTCCTTCACACAGCATTGAATCTCTCCAGAAGTCTCTCTCAGAATGCGTGGCGCAAAAATGCCGCTGAAAAAAAGTCAGGAAGCGGTCGCCTTTAAGTAGCGCTCCCCCAGTCCCTTCCCGACTGCAAAACACTCCCCTCAACCTGCTGTTGCTAGTGGCAGGCAGTAAGGCAGGGGGCACCACTCAATATTCGGTCCAGGGCGCAACCGGGGCATTGCACGCTCGACACGTCATGATCTGCGGGCGCAGGAGATCATGGTGGTAGTGTTTAGCGCCGCAGCAAAATGTCTGGTCAATTTCGCAAGTGGCGCAAACATCGCCGCGCTCTTGCGCTAGTTGCTTTGCGACCCATTAGCGCCCTCTTAGGGCACTAACAGGAGGTGCAAAGCAACCGAATTTTTCCCCCTAAAGGTCATAGAACATTATAATTAATGTTGCTTGGCACACAACTGTGCATAGCTGAGAATAACAGAAACTGCAGTACTGAAAGTTTTCTCTCAAGGCAAAATGTTCAAAGAATGGTGAAATTGGCTTCTCAAAATTTATATTGGGCCATAATTTTTCTTTATTTATTCATGGGATGTGGACATTGTTGGCAAGACCAGCATTTATTGCCCATCCCTAATTGCTCTTGCGAAGGTAGTGGTGAGCTGCCTTCTTGAACTGCTGCAGTCCGTGTGGTGAAAGCACTCCCACAGTGCTGTTAGGGAAGGAGTTCCAAGATTTTGAACCAGCGACGATGAAGGAACAGTGATATATTTCCAAGTCAGGATGGTATGTGACTTGGAGGGAAACTTGGAGGAGGTGTTGTTCCCATGCATCTGCTGCCCTTGTCCTTCTAGGTGGTAGAGGTCGTGGGTTTGGGAGGTGTCAAAATAACAGTGAGGCTAATGGCGCTCACCATTATTTATGCGCAAGTGGTACAACACCTTCAGGCGAGGGGCAGATACATTGTTAAATTTAAATATCCAAAAGTTGCTGTCCGAGTTGTACTGCTCTGCCATTAGCTTCGCGAAAATGGCATCTCGCTGTCTGCTTCACCATTGAAATACATTGAATGGCAAGCAGTTGCTGTGTTTGTGTGGTAGATACAGACTAAACTCACCACAGAAAGTGAAGTCTTGTCTATTTAAGTGTAAGTACTGTTTTAATGATGTGATGCATGTTAATTACTACCAGGCAACCTCTCTGGCACTGAAAATTAACTATTACACTGTGGAGTCTCATTCATTCAGGTTTTAATTGTTGTTGGAAATTTTAAAAATGTAAATTTAAAAATTTTAAATTTAACTTTTTCTTTACTTTCACTGTTTCTCTTTTTTCTCTCTCTCTTAATACAACATTTCTGTATCTGATTTGACATGGAATTCACCCAATCTAATTTACATTTCCTTCTCAGTCTTTGCACTGTTAATTTCACAATCCTTCAATCTGATTGGTTAAAGAGATACACAGTTGCTTCCCCTGTTCACTCAGGTCCCAGATGCCCTGTTTCCCTCGCTGTGACATTATCAGCTCACATTTTCACCAACATGCCATGTAAAAAATGTAAAAACCTAAATGTGCAAGGGCCAGTCTAACCAAATGCAGATTGGGTGACCGCTTTGCGGAACACCTCCGTTCAGTCCGTAAGGGTGACCCCGAGCTTCCGGTCGCCTGTCATTTTAATTCACCGCTCCATTCCCACTCGGACCTCACCGTCCTTGGCCTCTTGTATTGTTCCACGGAAGCTCAACGTAAACTCCAGGAACAGCACCTCATCTTCCGATTAGGCACTTTTTTCAGCCTTCCGGACTCAATATCGAGTTCAACAATTTCAGATCATAACCTCGGCCCCTATTACATTTTTACTTAGATTTTTTTCCACCCCTTTATTTTGGGTCTTCCCTTCACCCCCCCTTTCCTTTTTTTTTTCTCTCTCCCACATGGCAGCTGTCTCTCATCCTGCCAGTACACTTCACACCTAATCTTAGCCATCTTTTGTCTCCACTGTCCTATTACCATCTCGTCTGGTTTTGAATACCTCTTAATGTCTCTTTTACTTCTTTTGTTCTGTCGCAGCCCTGCCTTTGATCTATTTTATTTCCTTTCCAGTTTTGAAAAAGGGTTATACCCGAAACGTCAACTCTAATTTCTCTCCACGGATGTTGCCTGGCCTGCTGAGTTTTTCCAGCATTTTCTGTTGTTATTCCAGTCTAACTAATGTTCACTCCTACAGCAAATTATGGTCCATTGAAGTTATTGTGACCAGAGTTACATCACTTTTTGTTGGAAAAGTGAAGTGCTGTTATAAGCATCATTAAAAAAAAACACATTATAGTTCATTTATGTAATGATGAATTACACTGAATAAAGCAAACCCACATACACAAAATATTCTCCAGGGTAGGAATAGACTCCCAGTTAAAACAACTGCTGCATTGATTAATAACTTTAAAGGAAGAGCTGGATGTTTATGTGATTGAGAATGCAGTTATACAGGATAAATACAGAAACAGGTAGATCAGTTGTTGGGCTGCAGGAACCCTGAATATAGCAATGGTTATACTGAAGCAGAATGTTAGGGTGCAGCATTCAAGCTCTCACAACATTTATTCCCCAAGCGATCTGCCCCACTGCCAGTCTCCTGCTCCTCTCCAATAATCTTCTCTAAGACAAATGATCTATCCTTGTTTTGTTCCGACACTCCACAATACAACAATTCTCTCATGTCTTCCAAGACATGGAATGTCTCTTTGCTTCTCATTGATGAATTTCCAGTTTTTCCGGCAGAACCTTCCCATCTGCCCCGGTATAAACATTTGAACAAATGTATATATATTTTTTTAAATTTGTACTAGTGAATAGACAACTGTCTAAGATGAGATTCAAATTCCTGAGCATTTAATTATATTGTCACAAGAATTGTCTTGTTAGCATTACTGACCTCACTTTGTGAAGGAGCTGAATTAATACATGGAATTTAAAATGTATTGCTGAAGCATCCTGGGTAAATGACTATTGCTTCTGATGTAAATTCAGCATATTAAAATTAATCAGAATTCCTTGTACCTCATTTTTGTTCACAAAGTGGCACTAATAGGGAGTCTCTCTTTTTAAAATGTACACAAATATATTCTATGCTGGCATTTTCAAAGTCCTTTTTTATTTTTCTGAGGAACAGTTGATCCTAATTAGATCAGATTGGCATCTTCCATGCATCTCGTCCTAATGACGTCAATGCCATCTTGAGGCCAATGATACGCTACCCAACACCACTGCTACTGTTAAGGAATATCCTCAGATAATCAATGGCTACTCTTTCCAATAAACTGGGAGCCAAAACAATTACAATTTAACAGTTTGGGAAAAGGCAATTAAAAGTAAATTGAAACTATATACTTTCATGAGTATAAGACAAATGGTTTTATTAAGAGGTGACAGGTTCTGAAAGCAATAGTAAATGAAAATTGAGAGATGGAATTTGTGCTATTCTACAGCTTAAAAAGCTTCTTAATTCATTACCTGCTGCAGATGAATTTTCACTCGTATTTAAATGCATTTTCAGCAGGCCGACCAACTCTCTTGCGTTTGGCAAGAGCTCCCAATAATTCTCGTTGCTTCTCTAACTTTATCTCAATGGGGAGCAAGAAGATCACCAAGGAGGCAGGGCTAACCGAGCATTCACAGAGGTTGCAGCTGGTCAAGAACAATTGCAACCCACAAGGCATTTGATCTCCTGTCTCTGTCCATATCCTTTATAACTCACAACTACATTCCTAATCACACAAACATTCAGCTCCAGTAAAACAACAGGCCCTAAAACCTGGTATTATAGGAATGGTCAAATTCCTATCTAGAGATTGAGTTCGATGCAGGCAATCAATCAAAAAGGTTTTTAATGTCAAACTAACGAGTTTAAACAGATGGATGCAAGAGAACTATGAATACAGGTCTTAACAGGTCGGAGGCTCCACGAGGACTGCCCGGGCGGTCCCGTGGATGGCGTCATGACGTCATCACGTTGTTCCCGCGTTGGGTGATCACGTGATTAGCGGCATGACATCATCGCGTTTGCCCGCGCTCTTAAAGGGACCGCGCACTGTACATGCAAACAGTATATACAATGGTACAGATTTAGTCTGCAGCTAACAACTCGTTAAAGGGAATTATGTACAGTTGTTCAGAGTCCCTCAGTGGCTCTGCCACATGTGCCCCCCCAGAATTGTCTTTAACGGAAAAAGTCAAACGGTGAGGGGGTCTGACAAGCCTGTCAGAACGACTCCTGTATTCCCGAAGTGGAAGCTGTTGGACGGCGGGCGGTCTGACAGGTGGTTGCAGTTGTTCTGGCGTGACGACGGTGGGCGGCCGACCTTGTCTTGGTGGCTGTGCGGTCTCGACGGGACGGTCAAGGTCCAGGTGTGCTGGCTTCAAACGGTCGACCGAAGTGTAGTCTGGTTTACCACCGACATCCACCTTGAAGGTTTTGTCTCCTGCCTCTAACACGCGGAAAGGACCAGTGTATGGGGCCTTGAGCGGATCCCGGTGAGCATCGTGGCGGATGAACACGTAGTCAGCTTGTTTCAGCTCTGCCGGAACGTGAGAGCCCTGAAACCTGTGATGCGATGTGGGAACCGGCGCGAAACATCTGGCTGCTTCCTGGTGGCTGATATGCTGGCATGAGGCGAACCATGACTCCTTTGGTGTTGGCAGGAAATCCCCTGGCACTCGCAGCGGCTGACAATAAACGAGCTCTGCCGCGGAAGAGTGAAGATCTTCCTTGGGGGCCTTGCGAAGGCCCAACATGACCCACGGCAGCTTGTCTGCCCATCCAGCGTCTTGGAGGCTGGCCCTCAGTGTGGCCTTAAGCGATCTGTGAAAACGTTTGCACAGATTGTTCGCTTGTGGGTGGTAGGCTGTGGTGTGGTGTAATTTGACACGAGTCTTTGACCCACCGCATTCCAGAGCTCGGAGGAAACCTGCGGTCCCCGGTCCGAAGAGATGTCAGCAGGCACTCCAAAATGGGCGACCCATGAAGAGATGAATGCCCTGGCCACGTCCGCCGAAGTAATAGACGACAGGGGAACCGCCTCTGGCCATCTGGTGGTGTGATCTACTATGGTCAGAATGTGCGTAAAACCATGGGAAGGTGGAAGTGGTCCTACCAGGTCCACATTAACGTGGTCAAACCAACGCTCAGCAACTGCAAAGGTGGCCAATGGAGCCTTGATGTGGCACTGTACCTTGGCCTTTTGGCAGACCACGCAGGTGTTGGCCCAGTCGCGGACATCTTTATGCATGCTCCGCCAAATGAACTTAGGTGACATTAGCTTCTGAGAAGCCTTAATTCCTGGGTGTGACAACCCATGTATGGCGTCAAACACCTTGCGGCGCCAGGTGACCGGCACAATAGGGCGAGGGTCCCGAATGGAGACATCACACAGCAACGTGGTACCAGCTGAATGGAACCTGATGTCGGCCAACTGGAGGCTAGTGGTGTTGGTGCGGTAAGCCTGCACTTCTGGGTCTGAGACTTGGTCTGCTGCCATGAGGGCATAGTCGATGCCCAGCTGGACCGCATGCATGGTCGCGCGGGAGAGGCAATCTGCCACCAGGTTGTCTTTACCGGCCACATGCTGAATATCTGTGGTAAATTCGGAGATGTATGTCAGCTGACGTTGTTGTCGAGATGACCACGGTTCGGTGGTCTTGGCCATGGCAAAGGTCAGTGGCTTATGTTCGACGAAGGCGGTGAAAGGACGTCCTTCCAACAAGAACCGGAAATGGCGGATGGCCAGAAAAAGGGCTAGTAACTCCCTGTCGAAAGTACTGTACGCCCGCTCGTTACGTCGCAGTTGATGGCTGAAGAATGCCAACGGCTGCCACATCCCGTTCACCCACTGCTTCTGAATGGCGCCGATTGCGTAATCTGACGCATTGGTGGTGAGGGCGATGGTGGCTCCTGGTAGCAGGTGCACCAGCATGGTCGCGTTGGCTAAGGCACTCTTGGTGTCGGTGAATGCCCGGTCCATGTCAACCGTCCAGCCTACCGGATCCTTGCCAGACTTGCCCTTGAGGGCCTCGTACAGGGGCTGCATGAGCAGTGCTGCCTTAGGCATGAAACGGTGGCAAAAATTTACCATGCCGAGGAACTCCTGCAGGACCTTTATGATCTGCGGGCGTGGAAAGGCTGCCACCGCCTCTACCTTCGCTTGCAAAGGAACCGCTCCCTCCGAGGTAATGCGATGTCCCAAGAAATCAATTTGGTGCAGACCAAACTGACACTTGGCTGGGTTGATAATCAGGCCGTGTTGGCTGAGGCATCGAAAGAGGGTGCGTAGGTGAGAGATGTGTTCCTCCTTATTAGGACTGGCAATGAGGATATCGTCTAAGTAGATGAAAAGGAACTTGAGGTCCCGCAGCACGGAGTCCATGAGGCGCTGGAAAGCCTGGGCGGCGTTCCTCAACCCAAACGGCATCCTTAGAAATTTGAAGAGACCGAAAGGGGTGATGACTGCGGTCTTCGGGACGTCTTGCGGGTGCACCGGGACCTGGTGGTAGCCTCGGACAAGGTCGACCTTGGAAAAAACGGTGTTTCCTGTCAAATGGGCAGAGAAATCCTGGATGTGGGGGATCGGGTATTGATCAGGAGTGGTGGCGTCATTTAGGCGCCGATAGTCGCCGCAGGGCCGCCATCCGCCTCCAGGTTTCAGTACGATGTGAAGAGGCGAAGACCAGGGACTATTCGACCTGCGAATAATCCCTAAGCATTCCATTGTTGCGAACTCCGCCTTCGCGACCGCTAGCTTGCCAGGTTCGAGGCACCGGGCCTGCGCGTGGACCGGGGGGCCGGTGGTGGTGATGTGGTGTTCCACACCATGTTTCGTGGCCGTGGAGGAGAACGTGGGCCTGGTCAGGTCTGGAAATTCGCCTAGCAGGCGAGCGACCTCATTCGGAGTTGGGAAAGCGCAGGAGACAGTGCGCGACATGGTGTTACTACGGTGGCAAGGGATAGAGTTAAACGTGGCCATGTTGATCAGCCGCCGGTTCCTTACATCGACCAGGAGGCCGTTGGCGCACAGGAAATCTGCACCGAGAATGGCTTGCGAATCCTTGGCCGTAACAAATTCCCAGAAAAACCGCTGGCCGCCGAAGCACACCTGGACCCGCCATCTGCCGAAGGTCCGAATAGCTCTGCCATTAGCTGCTTCAAGGGGGAGGCCGTGCCTCCCAGCCTGTACATCAAGAGCTGACGCAGGTAGAATGCTGCACTGCGCTCCAGTGTCGCACAGGAACCGACGACCGGAGAGGGTATCTGTGATGAAGAGCAGCTTGCCTGCATTGCCAATTGCCATTGCGGCCGCGGGGCACCCGTTAGACCCATTCTTCATTGGACGGAGTTGTTGTTTTTTTGGTATTTTTTGAGAGAAGCTGCAGGGAGGGCGGCAACATCTCGCCTTCGCGCTAAACCGCGCGTGGTAGAAGCATAGCCCCGCGGGCTGAGGAGCTGGGACGGCGTCTGTGGGGGATGGGCGCCTCGTGGCAGCGCAGTACTGTTGCATAACTGCGAATATTTTGTCGGCCTTGGCAGCGAGCGCTGCGCAGTCTTTGACCTCGGATCTCGCCAAGGCCGCTTGCACTTGCTCCGGTAATTGGCTGAGGAATAACTCTCTGAAGAGAAAGCATTCCGGTTCGGAGCTGAGGAGTGTGAGCATTTGGCTCATCAGCTCGGAAGGTTTGGAGTCCCCGATCCCGGGCATAGCGAGCAGCCGACGGGCGCGCTCTGATTTTGTGAGCCCGAAAACCTGCAGCAACCGCGCCTTGAGGGTCTCATACTTGCGGTCCGATGGGGGGTTCTCAAGAAGACTGACGATCTGCGAGGCGGTAGAGCCATCGAGTGCGGAGACCACATATAAGTATTGGGTCTGATCCTCAACGATGCCTCTCAGGGCGAACTGGGCTTCAACTTGGATGAACCACGAGGTCGCTTGTTGCTCCCAGAACTGCGGCAGCTTCAATGAAACGGCGTTTGCCTCCATGCTGTGTTCCTTTTGCGGAATCCGTTCACAAAAGTTGGGGTCACCAATGTAGGAATGGTCAAATTCCTATCTAGAGATTGAGTTCGACGCAGACAATCAATCAAAAAGGTTTTTAATGTCAAACTAATGAGTTTAAACAGATGGATGCAAGAGAACTATGAATACAGGTATTAACAGGTCGGAGGCTCCACGAGGACTGCCCGGGCGGTCCCGTGGATGGCGTCATGACGTCATCACATTTTTCCCGCGTTGGGTGATCACGTGATTAGCGGCATGACGTCGTCGCGTTTGCCCGCGCTCTTAAAGGGACCGCGCACTGTACATGCAAACAGTATATACAATGGTACAGATTTAGTCTGCAGCTAACACCTCGTTAAAGGGAATTATGTACAGTTGTTCAGAGTCCCTCAGTGGCTCTGCCACAGTATAATACTACCTTCATGGTTGTCTCTTGCTTTCTGCCACTGGACGTTTTACTATGTTAAAGGCGCTATATAAATGCAAGTTGTTGTTGGAGGGCACATGATATTCTGCAGCCAAGCAGTGAAGAGATAAAGCAAAAGAAATATAGATAAAAGGAAACAGAAAAACAGACTGAATGAGAACGATGACTTTCTACATTTGGGGGGAAAAGGTTTCTAAAGAGAGAAAACAGTCTTAGGCTTACCAATGAAAATATCATACCTAGGACTTCTTCTAGGTTGACTGTCCAGCTAAAGGTTAAAGGTTAAAGGTTAAGCTTATGCTATGGGGCAACTCTGTCTGGGGAGAAAAGCTCTTTCAATGTGAGGAATTTGTCTGTTTCAAAATTAAACTGTGTTAGTCACATAAATGTGCTGTTTGGCAATTTTTTTTTTTACCAGTGTATGCCATACCCCCAAAGAGACTCAGTAGTCCATGTTGTGCAGAGGCTTCAATGGGTGTTGAGCTGATGTCAACAGGGACTTGGCCATCGAATGCCTTCATCAACTCAACAAGGGAAAGCAACATACTTTTTGTATGCTAACCCAGAGGTTTCCGTCATTATACAAATCAACACTGACTTGAGCAAAAAAACACAATAAAAGGTGGAAAACAAGAATCTCCTCAGAAGCCTTTCTTGAAAGAATCAAGATACCTGTTAATGTACATGATGGTTAGGGCAACCTGTACACTCCTGGCATTAATCTGGAAGCAGTGTGCTTATGAGAAACAAAATCACCTGAGCCCTAGGAGTATAACCACTGTAATTTTCTGAATAGTATTAGCTCAGCTCATGTTTCTGATAATTGAAATTAAGAACATCCTTTTGCAAACTGCCTGCACGTACTTACTGGAGCATTGAATTTCCCTGTCACTAGGAATGATTGCTAATCATCCCCTGGTGAATGTGTACATCTGCACTGCATGACAGAGATGGATCTCAGACTGCTGGTTAACAAAGTAATCCTGATACAAAACTGCAAGCGGGATGATAGAAAATATTATTAATTCACTGTGCGCAACATACAATAGAACACTGCAATATTATTAGACATCTTTCTTTAGGCTAAATGGCCTACTCCTGTTCTTATGTTTTTATCGTCTGCATGATCATTTTCTCTAGCTTGTAACTGACTGAGCCTATGTGGCAAATCACTACCATGTGGTCAAATAGTGGATCACATATCTCCATGGCAAACTTCAGTCACACATGGTCAAACAAGGGATTACAACTATGAATGAATGTAAAACCAAATTCCAGAATTAATGTGAGCTCAGATCAATTTGTCCACACCTGAAGTCTGTACAGCTTGGAGTGTTTGGTGACTGTTTGTGGGGGCGGGGGGGCGTTGAACCATGCATTGAACCATGGCTCTCACCCTTGGGACCTACATCCAAATCTAGTTCAGAGTGATAGAAGGTTCCACTGTTTGCAATAAGGGTCTTCACAGAGTGAGCTTAGGCAGTTTCAGCGCAGTTCTTAGTGGACAAGAGCTCCCATCACAAAACTGCCTCTGATTTGGCATTAGTTAGGGTCTCCCATTCTGGGGCCACAGGACAGTTGGTGGGGAAATGGAAAAATATTCTACCAGTGCAGCAGGGGTACTGGTCTGAGATAAGGGCTGAGGCAGATTTAGTAGAGATAGAAGAGTACAGGGAGTTGTATTCTGTATCACGTTGTACCATTCCAAACCTGGGAAAGCTTGATGCTGACATGGGGGTCTGAAATGTAGGACGTGCAGAATTACCCCTCGCCCCGTCTAACAGGTTATAAAGTTCGGACTTGAAACTTAGGAGAAATTACACCAGACACATGGGTCCTGCCTTTAGCCTCTTATTGTTCCTAAGACAGATTAAAAACCCCAACCACTATTCAAGCAATACACTAATATTGTAACAAGAAATCATACATACAACCACCCGCAGATGATCAGTCCAGTGTTGATTGTAGGCCATGTCCTTTCGACTGCAGCTCTTCCCCTTTCGACTGCAGCTCTTTGAGTTAAGATGATCAGCTAGGCCCCTCCTTCCCACTGCAGTGCTGATAGTTTTAGTCACTGGTTTTTATACAGTTTTCCTGCCTTTTCCGTAAATCAATCATTCAGAGATTGTGAGGTGTTCCTTTATGTTCGATGTAAGTTGTTTGAGCTGTCAAACTTTCACACTCACATATCCTGTGTGGCTATCCGTTAGCTGCCTTTATCAAAGCCCAAAATTGTTCATTATCTCATAAAAGTTTACAAAAGTGGCAGCAAACCACTTGGTCACATTTCACGTGTTACATCGCAGCCTGTTTTTCAGAACTTCAAAGGTTTGATTCCTCCCCTTTAGCCATCAGAAGTTGTTCTACAACCTTGTAGCCTGTTTTATTTTAGACACGAAGAGCTCAATTTTCCCAGCCCTGAGGAAGCGGATTTGGAGGTGTGCGAGTTGTTAAAATCATCAAAACTGGCAGTCGGGCCCGTTCCCTCCTCCATCCCGCCTCCGAGCAATTTTCCTAAGTGCATGATTTCTGACCCACTTTCCATCCCACCTCCAAGAGGCGGGATAGGCCCTTAAGGCCCTTAACAACCAATTAATTGCCCCTATAATCCCATTTTGAGAGGCCTTTCTGATTTTAACACATTTCCCCCATCCTACACGCCTCCTCTGGAACACGCCAGGTAATCCTGGTGGCCTCACTAGTGGATTGCTTACGAACAGCTGCAGCTCCACCATTACAAAGGAGTTTTCACTGATGATCATTTGCAGCTGGCAGAACTTTGTTGTTTCAGGTCTGGGGGAACTTTTAGCAGGCATACTCAGTGTTGTGGAAGTTTGGAGCCTGACACCCATCTCCAATGTGGCCTCCTGGGAAACCCCTCTCCCCACCTTGACCAAGCGCTTCTTCAACTGAGGCATATTCCAGAAGCATGGCGAACATTTAATTCCTTTCCTCCTGGACATCAGATTCAGATGAAGACCAGCCGCAGCAGCAGAACCATGAGCAACAGCAGCACCAACATCAACAGGAGCACCAAGCTGCTAGTCACCAACGTGGCGATGCACAGGCCAGAAGGTGCCAGCGCGCGACAACGTTGTTGCCCGGGATGCAAGGGACGCACTGTAAGATTCGCAAAATTCAGCAGATCCCCCCCCCAAAACCAAGAAGATTACCCTAAAGAAGGGATTTTTGGACTGTTAATAAACCATGTCAGAATGGTATAAGAATATTGGGCCTAAGGGAGATTTAAAATCAAAGACCCCAGGATTTTGGTTTTATTTTTAAAAGCATGTTCGAGCCTGTGGAAGGAAAAAGGCTGCAACAAAAGAATTGGGATTGGCCTCTGTAAATGGACACTTTTGGGTATTGGGATTAACCGAGCTGGGGACTATCTAGACTGTCTCAGTCATTTTACATACTGACAATAGACCAACGGAAAAGCAGTTCCCGCCAAAATTACAGAACCATCCTAAATCTTGCATAATGCAAGACATGCCACCAACCAACAAAAGATCTTGGCCCCCACAGGAAAAAAGACAACTTTACCACAATTGAACACGAGGTTAAACAATCGATGGGACCATCCCGAAACCAATTAAACAATTCAAATCAAGCAAAATTAACGAGCCCGCCAAAACTAACAATAAGCCAGAACTGATTTGGCACGCAGATTAGCAGGCCTCAATCAGTCCAAGAGGAAGTTTGCGCGAGTTCAAGTTCGAGTAAGAAGATTCATCGACCCAGAAGAGATCCACCAACATCGGGATCAAGAAGTCCATCTCAAAGCAGTTCTCCCTCTCGAAGAAGTAACACACCATCGCGGCAGACCAGGGCCCCACGAAACAAACAACCAAAAATATTACCAGCAACCAGGTAATATTGGGCCACCGCGACCAACAAGAAACCAACTTGGAAGAAACCGAAGATCCGCAAGTTTTTCCACTCTACAAACTATCCTGACTTACCCTTGGGTAAGATTTTATTGAAAAGACTCAAAACCCTACTTCTAACCAAAAGAAATTGGGTACTCAACTGATAGACCCAATACGCACCCGACCGCATCAGCGGACATGTGAAGACTGACCAGCAACGCAGGTGAAGTCCTTTACCACATCCGGGGTCCGGCAGGCCCCAACCGCCACATCTAGAGAACCCAGAAATCACGAACCTCTACAACTGTCAAAAGAAGTCGTTTTGGTGAGCATTATCCCTGGTCCTCTGGAGCCCAACTTAGCTAGTGAAGTGGGATTGGGAGGGGTGAAGTATTCTGTCTATTGTTATTTTCCCTCGTATATTCCGAAGTGTTCCCTCAATTTAGAATGTTAAGATTATTGTGTTGTGTAGTTCAAAATTCAGTTGTCTGCTGCAATTTCATTACAGCCCCCAAATATTTCCAAGGTCTAGAACCAAGGGAATGGGAGCGATTCGAACCGCTCATAAGTCAGAGGCGAAGCTGACCCAAACGCCAACCCCTACAGAAATGGCGACCATGGCAGGACCTTGGCAAAATGGATGTGATGCTGTGGACACTGTTTTTGAGGAAAGAAATAAGATGGAAGAGAGGATTTCCTCTTATGTGTTTGAGAAGGTGAATATCACCAAGAAATGGGTGACCAGTCTGTTGTGCGCTGAGCATCCCATGGACGCTGCAGCCAAATGTACTGAGAGCAAGGATCATAAAAAGTCTGTGGAGAAAGCCATCTGGTTGGTCTGCTCCCAGCGACAGATCCAGCTTTTAGATAAGGGAATTGAGGCACTGCTGCGGGAATCAGCTCAACTGTCTCAAGCAAGGGCTCTAGCAGGGGAAGGATTATTGCAGGAATTAAAGGCCCAAAGTAGGAGAAATTACAGATAGCGGAAAAGCACAGGAACAGACATGAATATTTTCGGTGTCAAGTCACCGAGGCAAAAGGTAATGAGTTAGTGTTACGAGAGGAGAACACCCGCCTTACCAGGCAAATAATAGAACAGGAAGAGAGGTTAAGAGACGTACAGGCAGTTTATAAGGTAGCAAACACTAGGGGTTTTGAAGCGGGAGATCACGGCCCCTGCCAAAAGCAGATTGATAGTTTAAACCTTGCTCTGCCCAGGGCAAAAGGCATGGTATGGCTAGTGAGCCCGGGTGCAGCCTGGGTGGGCCTCAAAGTAGAAGGGGAAACTGTTCAGATGTCACCTGTGGCGCCGGGGAACGACTCGGTTGGGCAGCAGGAAGGACAGGCAATCTGTAAGGAAGGCAGGGAAGAGAGCACACCACCGCCACCTGTGGCGCCGGGTTTTAACTCGGTTTGGCAGCAGGGAGAAGGGGGCTAACCAATGCAGGAAAGGTCAGAGCCGGGGCCAATGTGCCCGGCTCGGCAGCAAAAGTTTGGCCCGCCCAGTGGTGGTGGGGGTCAGGGACCCCTTGAAAGCCAATTCGTGATTCCCCATGGTACCCAACAGCTTAGGGCTATGGTAAGCCATCTGAACAAACTCACCCAAAAGGGAAACCCCTCAGTCCACTTCATGGAAGTGGAACAGGCAGCAGGCATCAACGAATGCGATGGCTCTGAGATGGCCAAAATGCTCCTGTTCTCTCTGGATGGCAAGTTGCACCAGTCCCTCTCTGCAGAGAGCAAGAAAGGGCAGGGCAGGTACGCTGCCATCCGGGAGGAGGTTCTGGAGGCCATGGGTATGAACGATGGTAGTCCTTTCTCCCAGGTGGAGAAGACTACACAGTTAGCAGGGGAGACCCCACAGGCTTTCGCAGACAGGCTGTGGCCTGTGTACAAGAGTGCCTGCAATGGGGATCTCAACCGGACTCACATGAACCAGGACGAGCTGGCCCACTGGCTCCGAAGTCTTGTGGTAAACAGCTTGCCATAGATCAGGTCCAAGGCTGAGCTGTGGTTTGACCCGAAAGACCCCCAGGTCACCGAGGAGACAGTGGTCAGACAACTGACCCAGGCTTACCGCAACGGTAGAGGGGTACAAGAACACCAAACAAAAGGAAAGGTTCACGAAATAGAACCTACTAGCA
Organism: Somniosus microcephalus; assembly: GCF_052327205.1. NCBI lineage: Eukaryota > Metazoa > Chordata > Chondrichthyes > Squaliformes > Somniosidae > Somniosus > Somniosus microcephalus. The sequence continues at coordinate 105,870,895 of NC_140992.1, forward strand.
AGAAAGAATGGCACCAGGAAGGGGGTAACCCTTCCGATATGAGGTGTAACTGCTTCAGGTGTGGAAACGTGGGCATTGGAGAAGGGACTGTAGAAATCCTTGGAAGGATAATGTAGGGAAAAACTCCCCAGCTCCTACCCCAAAAACAGAAACACCGACCTCTCCCCCCACGCCTGATTCAATAGTAGCTGTGCTCCATGTTTCTTTAGCTGGCCCAGGGAAGGTACCCACAGCCACTGGTGCTTTAACTCCATCTACCCCACCCAACACAGACCTATGACTAGAGCCAGCACAGCCTGTCTACCTGTGTCCCCTTGAATATGATGCATGGAAGAGACCGCTTGTTAAGATGGAGGTGGAAAAGGTGAAAGGGACCTATCTGTTAGACACGGGAGCATCAAGCACCATCGTCTATTCAGATAACCCTGCTGCCTCACCTCTGTCTAACGGGGTCCCGTATAGCCTAATGGGGTTCACAGGTAACGAGCAGGCTGGCTCGCTCTCCATCCCGCTGTCCATTCATTTAGGAGCACTCCACACCAAGTGGACCTGTGTTTCAATAAAATGGGAGCAGGAAGGAAAAGGGATCCTGGGGGCTGATTTTATCATAGGCCACAGGATTCTAGTGGATCTTAGGAACCACTGTATGTGGGGAGCATGCACCGGCAAAGAAAGTGAAGTGGCAGTTATCCCAGAGAAACAGGGCAAGGGGACCTTGTGCACCATAAAACCAAAGGAGGGTTACGACCTCAAACTAATGGTCAGTAACACTCTACTGGAGTACCAGGCATTTGTGCGAGCACACCTCGGCGCATTTGCCACTCATATACATGATTGTGGGAAGGTGAACAGGGTCGAAGTTAGTGTAAATGGGGACCTCATGACCCGACCACAAAAGCAGTACAATTTCCCCAAGGAGGCGGAGGCAGACATGGAAACGGCTATGACCTCTCTGGTCAAACAGGGGTTATTGAGACCGATAGCCACCCACGTAAACTCTCCACTGTGGCCGGTTAGAAAACTGGACAACTCTTGGAGAGTCACAGTGGACTATCGGGTACTCAATCGAAACATCCCCGCCTGTGCACCCACGGTCGCAGCTGTCGCCGATCTCAATGGAAATATCCCAGCCTCCGCAACCACCTTCATGGTGCTGGATATTTCCAATGGGTTTTGGTCCATCCCTCTACAGAGAGAGGACCAGTACAAGTTTGCCTTCACTTTTAAAGGCTAACAATACACCTGGAACTGCCTACCTCAGGGTTTCCACAACAGCCCTAGCATTTTTCACCAATGCATAGCTAATTGTTTAAAGGGCTTCAGCCGGCCTCTGCAGTTAGTTCAGTATGTGAATGACCTGCTCCTATTCACTGATGAAGGAGAGGAACACGGTCCACTACTGGCTGAACTGCTGAAGTTGCTCAGGCAAGAAGGCTTTAAAGTAAACCCTAAGAAAGTACTGATCGGCCAACAGGAAGTAAAATTCCTAGGGCTGGCTGTGCGCACAGGGGAAAGGGCCATCGATAAAGCCAGAAGGGAAGCAGTGCAGGAGTTGCCAGCCCCCAATACAGTAACAGGAGTGAGATCTTTTCTAGGGCTAACCGGGTACTGCAGAAATTTTATTGAGGATTACGCAGCTACAGCAGCCCCTCTGCTCCGACTCCTACATAAGGGAGTGGAGTGGGTTTGGGATGAGGGTTGCGAGGCAGCATTTGTAAAACTCAAACAAGATCTGCAGACCGCGCTGGCTCTAGGGGCTATTGATGGGGGCAAAGAGTTTTTCCTGGAGGTAGCAGCCAGTGGGGACAGTCTGAGTGCAGTGCTGCTCCAGGAGCGGCACGGTCAGCTGAGACGGGTGGTTTACTCCTCCAGGATACTCACAGATGTGGAGAAGGGCTATTCCAACTGTGACAGGCACCTCCTCGCCACTCACTGGGCTGTGAAAAGATCATTGATCTTCACAGGCACCTCGCCCATCACCCTCCTTACCCATCACACGCCCACCCAAATGCTCCTAGATGGACCCTGCTTCTCTCCCAGATAGACCTAAGGGTGAAAGGTCTCTGTGAGCCGAAGCTCGCAGCCAACATGATTTATCCAGGGACGGCCCACCGGTGTTCTATTGAAGGGTTATGGGAAGTCAACATAGGTTTTCGGGCCGGGATACACGCCACAGGCTGTGAAATTTATGTAGACGGTTCGAGCACAGTATCTGCTGGGGAACGACTCACAGGGTGTGGAGTATATGACCCAGGGGCGGACATTGCCCTGGCAATTAAACTCCCCAGCACCATGAGCGCCCAGCAGGCTTAACTGTCCACGGTAGTATACGTGTTACACACCCTGAGAAATTCCCTACCCCGTACACGATTTGCTCGGACAGCATGTTCACATGCAATTCGTGTATGGAATACCTGGCCATCTGGTCCCGTCGCGGATACACCTCCGCCGACGGGAGACCTCTGGCCATCAAGCCTCTGCTGGAGAAAATCATGACAGCCATGGGGGAGGAAGGGAAAGTCTATATCCATAAAGTTGAAGCCCATTCAAAGAGAGAACCCATGCGGGAGGGCAACCAAAAGGCAGATGAATTGGCCAAGCAGGGGGCCAGGGCAGGAGAGTTCTGGGATCCCTACCGAACAGGTTCAGTAGCCGCAATCCGGGACAAGGGAGGCACACAGGGGGTAGCTTTGGTCCTGGACCTAAAGCAGGCCCAGATACGGGATCCCGTCCTCAGAACCGTCCTGAATGCACTCACGGACGGGGAGAAAGTAGAGGGCCCGTACGGTACAGCAGCCATCACCGTCAAGGAAGGCATGCTGTTCAGGGGCGAGCAATGGGTAGTGCCGCAGCAGCACCAAAGGGAATTCCTCCAACTGGCCCATGAGGGTCCAGGAGCGGGGCATCCCGGACTTGAGACCACCTGGCAGTGGGTGGAACAGGCAGGATGGTGGCCAGGACTGAGGGAACATGTCCGCGAGTTCTGTGCCAGCTGTCTGGTGTGTGCTGCCAATAACCCTGACCCCCAGAAAAGGAAGGTATCTTTGGGACACATCAAGAGGGTAGAGGGACCATGGCAGCTGATCCAGATCGATTACATCGGGTCCCTATCCACCGTCCAGGGAGGCTACAAGTACTGCCTAGTCCTGGTGGATGTGTTTTCAAAGTGGGTGGAAGCTTTCTCTGCTGAACAGCTACCGCATTGGGTACATCTAAGATCCTGGTCAGGGAAGTGTTCTCACAATGGGGACTCCCACAGTGTGTGGAGTCCGACCAACGGAGTCACTTTACCGGACAGGTCATGCAAGAGACCCTCATGGTACTCAGCATCGAGGGGAAATGGCACGTCGCCTACAACCCGCAGTCATCGGGTCCTGTGGAGCGTTTAAACCGTACCATAAAAGAAAGGCTGCGTAAGAAGACGGGAGACTCACTCAAGAAGTGGGTAGAAGTCTTACCGTTGGTCCTAATGGGGATCCGAGCCAGCCAGTCAAAAAGCACGGGGTATTCCCCACACGAGCTCATGACTGGTAGGGTTATGCGGGCCCCCACCCATGTGCTAGCCCCGGTGCTCACAGAAGGTCAGCTCAGAGGGGTGAACCGGGACAGCTTCATCAGGAATCTGTTTGAACACCTTAAACAGATTCACTGGCAGGCTGCTAGCAACATGGGAAAACAGCACCGGAGTAACCGACTGCTGCTAGAACCCAACAGGCACACGAGTAGGAGATAGGGGATCAGGTCATGGTGAGGAACTTTGCCCGGTTGGGGAGTTTTGAACCATTGTACATGGGGCCATACAGCATTGTGGACAAGGCATGCCCCATGGTCTATGCCATAAAGATGCCCCGCCGCACAAAGTGGATCCAAATTAATCAATGTAAACTGTTTAAACCCAAGAAAGGGGAATGGCCAGAAAGGGTGAACCGTTTTAAAGATAGAGATCATGAGCCTGCAGCTGTGGCAGACTGACAGACCGCACTGGAGGGGGCAGTGGCTTGTGTTACTGGAGGGGCCCTCCCACCAATTATTTGGGACACGCCCCCAGTAACCAGAGCCCTAAGGAGGTCTCCTCGCATACCACAGCAAAAAACTACCATGGTCACCAGTGTACCAGTTTAAACGGTCCAGCCCCGGAAGGGCCACAAACCAAAAGGGAATGCCCAAGGCCAGGGATCAGTCTAGAAATAGGGATCCCCAGCCTGCCGCCTCCAACGGTGAGGGACTCATGGGAGAGGTAGCGTTAGGCAAAGAAAGAAAGAAAGGTCCCCAGCCTGCGGCCTCAGGCTGCGCGGAACCCACAGGACAGGACAGGGAGCCAGCAGCCACACTGAAGGGGGTAGTGTGCTGCAGCACAGGAGGGCACACTCCCCCGATTAACTGGGATTCAGAGAAACTCCCAGTTCCTTTAAGGAGGACTTTCCAGGCCTGGTGGCACAGGCCACCTTATGCCCAGGCATACAAGCTGCCCCGAAACCACAAAAGACGGAGACCAAACAGGAATTAGCCTGGCTGTCCGGAAACAGGCGGCGGATGCACATCGCTTCTCTGTTGAACTTTAAATGTGTTGTTACAGTTTGGTAGTTTTAGGAATTATTATTTAATTATTTTTACTAAGTAAGTTTAAGTTTTCGAGACTCGATAACTGTGTCAAGCCAGAGAACCTTCTCGGGACATGGCTATCTGTTTTATGTGTCCCTACAGAAAGGAAATCGGCATGAGGAGGGTTCTGCTGCTGCTCGCCCTGGTAGGGGTGAGCATCGGTGACCAAGGTGACATGGAGGACTCTCACATCTATGGGTGCTCGGGAGAGACAGCACCAATCGTTACCGCTGGGGGTGGCGAACGGGATGTGGAGGAGCTCGCCACTTACTTCCATGAGGGAAGGTGGCCAGGGTGGCTGGGGTCTAACTCTACACAATACTCCAGCCAGACCGGGTTCACTTACGGGGAGGCCTCCATCCCGTGCCCCAGGGTACAGGTCATTGCTACAAGGGTCAGTGTCACTGAGGGGAAACATGTGTGTTTGACATGCAAGGGACAGATTCCCCTTGATAGGTGGTGGTGGCTCAGGAAGCTGAGCAGGGACATAGGGGAACGTACAGTCGACTGGGAACGATTGGGGAATGACACCCACCGTATGATCACAGGGACCCGAGGGGAAGTGAGTGTTCGTTGGGATAAGTGGTGGAAGTTGGAACAGGGAGTTTACATTTGTATGTGGGGGTCAGAGAAATTCTGCCCCACAGGCATATCCATCATCTTCCACAGACAATGGCAAGCTGCCGGGGAGAGGATGGGGTGGGATTCTAGCCTGCATGCGTGCGCGATCCCACATTCCCCAATCCCAGTCAACGCCACCGAACTCGTAGCACGCCCCCGAAAACCCCTGCCCATGATCACTGTAATGATATCAGCAAATAGTGATGATATTTGTCTGTGTTTGATTACTTATGCCTTACAGCTCCTCGGTGGGAAGGAATTCCAACTGGGAGGAGGGGAGCCGAGCATGGCGGCCAGAGGCCGACCCGTGAAGAGAGAGAAGTGTGTTTTTGATTACTTGTGCCTGACCAGCAGAGGTCATGTGAGAGACAAGCAGTCCAGAGGAGTTTTACTTTCAGTTTCATTCTAGATGCATCACAGCATAGTGTGTTCTGTAAAAAGCTGTAGAAAGTCTTGAACAAGACTTTAGATTAAACAACATTCTCTTTCAGAAATGAGTCTTTATTGAACCCAAAAAGAAATCAAAACAATCACCACATCACGGACTGTAATAGAGAGGCGTCCTACCACCACCAAGGGACCAGGGAATGGGTTAGTATTAGTGCCAACTGAAAAGGTATTATACCAGGGGGTACACTATGCATTGGCCTCAGTGGTCCTGAACCTTACTGAGGTACACTTACCTGAATGGTGCCCTAAGGAGACAGAACAGTTGTACCAGGCCCTGCTAAAGGAAATGTTTAGGAAGTTTTATGAATTCGACTTTGCCAACGTAGACAAAGCGAAACTGTACACACTACTATGGGCACGGGGAGGCAAAGGAGGGGAACCTGGAATGATATTTTCACAACCTAAAATACAGGATCCTCGATAATAAATAGCCTGGATGATATAGAACTACAAACACAGATAAATGGTTTAAAAACCCAATTGCGAAAGATCCTAAAGGAAGAAAACACAGTGGTAGGCTCAGAGCTACACAAGTACCAAGCTATGATGGTCCATTTAAAAGAGATCATTGCTGAGCTGGAGAGACACGCTAAAACAGTAAATGCACTCATACGGGAGGACAGGAATGCTTCGGATCAGGCTGCACAGAATCAGGTGTGTGTGCTATACGGGGCATGGTTGCTGAGCGAGGGCCGCAGCAACCTGGAGGATTTAAAACAGGGTTTAGTCCCCTCCTGGATTAGCAACAAGCACCTCGCAGCCCTCCACCTGTTTAGTAATTCGCTGAGCCCGTGTTAGCTCCATCTAGCCTCTGAAGCCTACCCTGTCCCAATGGATTGTGGACGTTCCAACCATACTATCATGGGGATAGTGGTGAGGATGCTGGTCATGGGTGGGACTGCCTGACCAGCACCAGTATACAGGGTGGAGAATATTGGGATCATTCAAGGGGGTGCACATGTCCGTTTTGCAGTGGTCCCACATTATGTCATAAAGTGGGAGCATGCTATGACAGGTACAGACCTCTCGGGGTGCCGGAGCCGGGGTGCACACATAATACTGTGTCCCCAGCACTTGAACACCTATTCTAGACCACAGTGTGGGTTTAAAGCTGCTGGCGCACGACCTATAAACTGTACCATGGAGGTAATGGCACAAGACCATGTTCCCCCACAGGTAGCAGATTCAGATCAGATTCAGATTCAGATTAGATTTATTTGCCATATGTAACAAGTACAATGGAATGCTTGTTCCCTGTAGGGACGCATCAGCTATACATACAGCGCCGCATTCAGAGTCAATACAATGGCTTCCCGTGGCAGTGGGAGCACGATGTCCCTCAGCCGCTCCGTCCTCCTCTTCACCGCGGCCTCCTCCTCACTGTTGCCGGCTCCACGTGTGGTGGCCTGCTTCTGCCGCTCTGGCCACCATGCCCGGATCCCCTCCTCCCATCCGGACTGCGAGTTACCCGAAATGGTGCTGCCGGCCGACGTGCTGCTGCTCGTTGCGCTGCGCTCCTCTGCCCGACTCGCCGAACACATCATCGGGATGTGAATGCTCCAATGCGGCCTCCTCTTCACCGTCGCCGGCTCCACGCTCCATGGCCCGGGGCCTACTTCTCTCTCTTCACGGGTCGGCCTCTGGCCGCCATGCTCGGCTCCCCTCCTCCCAGTTGGAATTCCTTCCCACCGAGGAGCTGCCGGCCGATGTGATCCAGCGGGTCGGCTTGGCTGCTGCTGCTGCTCACCGCGCTGCGCTGCCTCTGCCCGACTCGCCGAGCACCTCGCTCCGGTTGCGGGAGCGAGCGGCGAGAGCTGGCCGCCCGAAACAGGGAGAGCGATCTCAGCACCGGACCGTCACGGCCGCCATCTTCCCTTCAGTTAACCTCTGATTGATCATTCATAGGAGGTGGGACATATTGTGTCACCACAAGTGCGGCCCACTACCAGCTTGGACAGTACATCTGGTGTCCGGTGAGTGACAGCAGTTTCTGCTTTAAACCCGAGGCAGAAGTTCAAGTGGCCCAGGAATGGATTGTCCCCATCCCTGAACCCTCAACTGTTCACTTCACTGTCAGGGAAAACATTACCAACCTGCAAAACTATGTCGCACATTTCGGCTATGAAACTCCCCCTCTACCCGAACATCTTACCACCCTACTAATTGCAGTTGTTATATCACAAAAACATTTCTACACATTAGAACAAAAGACAGTCGAGATAGGGGCCAAGATCTTGGATATCGTAGTTCCACCCTTGTGGGATATTTTTGAAAATATAGAGGTCCCTTCTTGGATCAGAATGGCTTCCCTATTTTAGTGGTCTGCCAGCTCGGTATAGTCTTCTACTTACTATGCACAAAGTGCAAGGGGAGGGACAGAATGCTCCGATCCCAACATGAGAGAGCGTGGGACAAGCATCAAAATAAAGTCTATGACCAAGTATAAAACAAACCTTAACTGTTATTAAAAATGAAGTTTTTGTGACTACGTGTTGTTATTTTTTCTATGTATGTACCATGTATTATTTTTTGTTCTTCCAAGTAGTGCAGGGGTGTTGGACCCCCTCCGTGCTTGGATGTGAATGTAACTGGATTTTCGTACCTTGTATATATATTTTGAACACTACACTAAAAAGGGGAATGTATGTGTTTTCTTTGGGGTTTTCGATAGATAATAAAGGGGAATGTTGGCTCTCGGGGATCAGGAATTTTTGCTCACCCAGTATGATACTCTAGCAAATAGAGTATCACAGGAGGGACTGTAAGTTTTTGCAAAATTCAGCAGATCCCCCCCCCAAACCAAGAAGATTACCCTAAAGAAGGGATTTTTGGACTGTTAATAAACCATGTCAGAATGGTGTAAGAATATTGGGCCTAAGGGAGATTTAAAATCAAAGACCTCAGGATTTTGGTTTTATTTTTAAAAGCATGTTCGAGCCTGTAGAAGGAAAAAGGCTGCAACAAAAGAATTGGGATTGGCCTCTGTAAATGGACAGTTTTGGGTAGTGGCATTAACCGAGCTGTCTAGGGACTATCTAGACTGTCTCAGCCATTTTACATACTGACAATAGACCAACGGAAAAGCAGTTCCCACCAAAATTACAGAGCCATCCAAAACCTTGCATAATGTAAAACATGCCACCAACCAACAAAAGAACCTTGGCCCCCACAGGAAAAAAGACAACTTTACTGCAATTAAACAAGAGGTTAAACAATCGATGGGACCATCCCGAAACCACTTCACATGTTCTTAAAACAACTTAAGATCGATGGGACCATCCCGAAACCAATTAAACAATTCAAAACAAGCAAAATTAACGAGCCCGCCAAAACTAGCAATAAGACAGAACTGATTTGGCGCGCAGATTAGCAGGCCTCAATCAGTATAATTGAAAGCCTGTTTCTCATAGAAAACAGTTCAGCAAGGTGGATTTCAAGAAAGCAGTCCAAGAGGAAGTTTGCGCGAGTTCAAGTTCGAGTAAGAAGATTCATCGACCCAGAAGAGATCCACCAACATCGGGATCAAGAAGTCCATCTCGAAGCAGTTCTCCCTCTTGAAGAAGTAACACACCATCGCGGCAGACCAGGGCCTCACGAAACAAACAACCAAAAATATTACCAGCAACCTGGTAATATTGGGCCACCGCGACCAACAAGAAACCAACTTGGAAGAAACCGAAAATCCACAAGTTTTTCCACTCTACAAACTATCCTGACTTACCCTTGGGTAAGATTTTACTGAAAAGACTCAAAACCCTACTTCTAACCAAAAGAAATTGGGTACTCACCTGATAGATCCAATATGCACCCGACCGCATCAGCGGACATGCAAAGACTGACCAGCAGCGCGGGTGAATTCCTCTACTGCGTCCGGGGTATGGCAGGCCCCAACTGCCACATCTAGAGAACCCTGAAATTGTGAACCTCTACAACTGTCAAAAGAAATTGTTTGGTGAGCATCATCCCTGGTCCTCTGGAACCCAACTTAGCTAGTGAAGTGGGATTGGGAGGGGTGAATTATTCTGTCTATTGTTATTTTCCCTTGTATATTCCGAAGTGTTCCCCCAATTTAGAGTTTTAAGATTATTGTGTTGTGTATTTTCTTTCTCAAATAAAGATCAAAGTTCTTTCACCAAAATTCAATTGTCTGCTGCAATTTCATTACAGCCCCCAAATAATTCCACGGTCTAAAACCAATGGAGTGGGAGCGATTCGAACCGCTCATAAGTCAGAGGCGAAGCTGACCCAAACACCACCTCTACAGCACTCATCCTGGCCAGATTTGCATGGCTTGCACAATCAAACAATTTATTCTCGCTCCTTCTTACCAGTTCATCGACAATGGAGAAGAACCTACGGAATCCTATCACTCTGACCACCATTCTGATAATTGCAAGGCGCCCTAAGCCCTCAATGTGAAAGTCCCATTTGCGAAATAACACAGGCCACAACTTCAACAGTTTGCTATCAAAACACTTTATAATACAATCACAATGATGGCTGGTCCAAAAACAAAACAATACAGCACCCAAGTGGCTACCCTTGTGACTACTTGTGCTTTATCTTCCTCTTACACGTGCTCCTATGTAGTGCTTCCCCTGTGGCTTTAGCAGATGTGGAGGCCCCTTGCTCACTCTCTTTCTACTCCTGTCTTGACGCCTTTGGTGGGCATCCTCTGGGGTGGCGAACCAGTGCAGGCTCGCCAACAGTCTGCTGCTCCTATGGCTGTGCAGAGACGCCCATCTCGTTTGGGTGAGGACTCTGATGGGGATCTGACCGAGGGCTTTGCTGTGGCATGGTCATGTGAGCACTTGGAGAGGAGCCCCCACTTCCTTGTTGTCTGCCACCAACATCCCTCTCATGGGTCAGCCCCACTTCAGAGGTAGCAAGTGGCTTGACAGCACCTTGCTACACTGCAGGGGGGCCATGAGGACCCATTCCTGCACTGGAAGTCCTACTCCAGAGGACTTGCATGAAGGTCTGCTTTGTTTGCTCAATAGCTGACCATCGCACCTCAAGAGATATCATTCTATTCTGAACAATGACCATGTTTTCAATACCCTTGTGACTAAGCTCCTCCATGGACCATGGAAGGAGTGAGTGTAGTGAATGCATAGCATAGATGCTTAGAAGGATACAAAGGACCCTCCCTGTGTGTTGTAAGTAGTTGTTGTTATGGCATCACAGTGATAGGAAGTGTGAGGGCTGCATGGTAGAATAGTAAAGTGAATGTGACTATAGAGAGAGAGGGAACGGGTAAGGGTGCAGAGATGTAAGTGTCAAGTGGGATGTGGAGGAAGAGGTTGGCAAAGCAGAGTGCTAGTGAGGAGAGGCAATGGGGATCAGATTGAGGGTGATGGGAAAGTCATACTCAGATTTCCTGTGCGGAGAAGGTCATGAAACCTCTTCCTGCATTGCAGCCAGGTTCTGCAGCTCATTGAAATGGAGTTGACAACCTGGGCCACTTGTATCCACACAGCTTTTGTCTGCTGGGGTGGTTTTTTTCTCCCTGAGGAAGGGAACAGCACCTCCTTATTACAGCTGGCCCCATACACCAGAGCTTGGAGGGAGGGCTCATCAAACCGAGGAGCACACTTTTGCTTGATTGTTGACATTTTCCAGAGCCTTTGCAGTCTCCAGAAGAATCAAGGCCGCTTACAGGCCTTAAATCCAACAGCATTGATGACGTCATCGGAGGTGACTTTCTGTATGAAAAGACTAATTAGGCCAGTGGTTCCCAGAGGCAGGAAATCAATTGGCCAATTAGGGAAAAATTGCACTTTTTTAACTCTTCACTTCGGAGTCGGGGTCCTGACACAATTTCCACCTGGCACGCCTCAGCCTGCCTACACTGACAAAATCCAGCCCAAAGTCTGCAAATCTAAGGGGGTTTGTTTATTTCTGTTGTCTGTGATTACCCCCTGCAGTCACAACCATTTGTTATGTCAGTATCTGAAACACAGCTCTTGAAATACCTCCATTACCAAGCAGTTTCCAAATCCAACAGTTTCTTGTGAAAGCTCACCAAACGTTTGCTGCCTTTATCAAAGCACATCAAAGCACACTCCATGTCCACTTATCAGTGAAAGACAGTCTGTTACAACTTTATTTCACTTCGAAAAAACCTTTTGGCCTAGCAAAGCATTTTAACATATACCAAAATTAAAAATTAAGGGTCTGTGTATACTTACAGAAATGAATTCCCAGCAGTAACATCCCTTGCCTTGATGAACACATTTGCAGAAAAAAAGTTGTAAACAAAAATTGTAGCACACCTACATAGAGAAATATTCCTCTGCATATACTCAATGGCCCGGATTTTGCAGTCAGTGGCGAAGTGATGGCGCTTGCCGCTGACCTCGAAGAAAACTGACCACAAAGTTTTAGCGGGCTCTGAGGCGTCGATTTCCCCTTTTCCAATGTGACTTCCCATCTGGCACCACCTATAGGGAATCTGTGGTGTCCTGCAACAGTGATGTCATCAAGGAGGCTGAGCAGCCAATCACATTGAAGAATTTTGAAGAATTCTCACAGACAGCAAACCAGGAAGTAAAAAGCCGGTTTTATCATTCACTTTTTAATAATTTTGCAGAAAGTGAAATAAAGATTGGAACCTAAAACTAGGATTAAGGTAGAAGCTGAAATATCAAAGACAAACATAAAAAAACATTATTTAGATTATTTTAAAAATCTGTGGAATTTTTTATCATGGAATGGATGATGTTACCGATTTTTCTGGTGTTAAATCATTTAATGTGGCTGGTACTGTCACAGACTGAACTTCATGGATGCAGCGGTTAACATAAGAACATAAGAAATAGGAGCAGGAGTAGGCCATTCGGACCTTCGAGCCTGCTCTGCCATTCAATGAGATCATGGCTGATCTTCTGCCTCAACGCCATTCACTGGCCCTATCACCATATCCTTTGATGCCCTTACTAGTCAGAAATCTATCGACTTCTGTTTTGAATATACCCAATGACTGAGCCTCCAGAGCCCTCTGGGGTAGAGAATTCCAAAGATTCACCACCCTCTGTGTGAAGAAATTTCTTCTCATCTCAGTCCTGAATGGCCTACCCTTTATCCTGAGGCTGTGGCCCCTGGTTCTAAACTCCCCAGCCAAGGGAAACATTCTCCCAGCATCCACCCTATCAAGCCCTGTAATAATTTTGTATGCTTCAATGAGATCCCCTCTCATTTTTCTGAATTCAAGAGAATACAGGCCTAGCCTACTCAAACTCTCCTCATACAACAGTCCCGCCATCCCAGGAATCAATCTCGTGAACCTTCGTTGCAATCCCTCTATGGCAAGCATATCCTTCCTTAGGCAAGGAGACGAAAATTGTACAAAGTACTCCAGCTGTGGTCTCACCAAGGCCCTATATAATTGGAGTAAGACTTCTTTACTCCTGTACTCAAATCCTCTTGTAATGAAGGCCAGCTTACCATTTGCCTTCCTAATGGCTTGCTGCACCTGCACATTCACTTTCAGTGACTCATGTACAAGGACACCCAGGTCCCTTTGAGCATCTGCATTCCGCAATCTTTCACCATTTAGGAAATACTCTGCCTTTCTGTTTTTTCTACCAAAGTGGATAACTTCACATTTATCCACATTATAATCCATCTGCCATATTCTCGCCCACTCACTGAGCCTGTCAAGATCCACTTGAAGCCTCTTCACATCCTCTTCGCAACTGACACTTCTACCTAGCTTTGTGTCATCAGCAAATTTGGAAATGTTACATTTAGTCCCCTCATCCAAATCATTGATATAGATTGTGAATAGCTGGGGCCCAAGCACCGATCCTTGCAGTACCCACTAGTCACAGCCTGCCATCCTGAAAAAGACCCGTTTATCCCTACTCTTTGATTTCTGTCTGTTAACCAATTCTCAATCCATGCTAGTATATTACCCCCAATTCCATGTGCCCTAATTTTGTTCACCAACCTGTTGTGTGGGACCTTAACGAAGACCTTCTGAAAATCCAAATACACCACATCTACCGGTTCCCCTTTGTCTACCCCACTAGTTACATCTTCAAAGGACTCCAATAGGTTTGTCAAACAGGACTTCCCTTTCATAAATCCATGTTGACACTGCCCAATCTTACTATTAGTTTCTAAGTGCCAAGTTATTGCATCCTTTATAATAGATTCCAGCATTTTCCAAACTACTGATGTGAGGCTAACAGGTCTGTAGTTCCCCGTTTTCTCTCTCCCTCCTTTCTTAAATAGCGGGGTTACATTTGCTATCCTCCAATCTGCAGGAATCGTTCCAGAATCTATAGAATTTTGGAAGATGACAACCAATGCGCCCACTATCCCAATGGCCACCTCTTTCAAAACCCTAGGAGGTAGGTCATCCAATCCTTGAGATTTATCGACTTTTAGTCCCATTAATTTTGCTAGTACTGTTTTTTTACTAATAATACTTTCTTAAAGCTCCTCATTCTTGCCACACCCTTGGTTTTCTCGTATTGCTGGATGGAATCATCCGCCTGCGGTCCCACTAGCTAGGCAGGATGCACTTCCTGGGCGTGTGAAATGAGGAAGGCACAAGGGTGGAGTTGTGCTGATGGGCGAGTCGGAAGCCTAGAGGTGCATGCCAGAAGGAGGATAATGTACGAGGATACCCGCATCTTGTATCCTTTCAGCCCCGCCGCTGGCCAAAGGCTCAGCCATGCCCCTGCCAAGAATGGCCAGCACTGTCTCCGCCAAGGGGGTGAGGTGAGGCTAGGAATGGGAGGTGTGCCTCATCATTGGTGCAGATTGTTGGTAGGTGAGTGATTGGGGATCCTGTATTGAGCTGTGTGTGAGGCTAGTGGTTCATTTGGTAGGTGATGTCTTTTGAAGATGCATTCACTGACCCTGACCAGTGGTCTGAATTCATGAAGCTTCTTTGGGCACTGGAGCCAGACACTGCTGGCAGTGACGGCCTCGGTGATGTACTCTCACATCGTTCTTTCTGGAGGGCCTCCTGGCCCCTGTGGCTAGAAAGCCACTCTTGCAGTGTTGACCCCCTGCACAAAGCTGGAATGCTGCGGGCGAGACTCTCGGTGCCTCTTCCCTGGCTTGCTGAGCCATTTGTGGTAGTGCTAAGGCAGTTTTCCCATTTGTTGAGTTTAGGAAGGTAATTCAGCTTTAAGTGCTGAATATTGACATTTGGAACTTCTTTTAAATATTGATTATTTGTTAAAAAGGCAGAAAGGGCTGGAAAATGTATTGAATCAGTGCATTTTATTTCTACTTGCTTCAACGTGCATGGCCCTTTAAATTTCAGCGCTCCTCACTGCCCACAATGCATTGCGAGCTCCACAGCCTCACTCACAGACACTCAGGGAAGCAGCAACGCCACACCAGCACAGCAAATTGGTCCCGGATCCCTCATGCAATGCCACCAGGACAGTGTTGCACCTAAGGTTAGCACTGCGCCACCTACCACCATGCCCCCCACACCAATTTACCTCGTTTAGCACGGCGGCCATTTTGGGCAGCCATTAACAGCAGTTGACAAGGACACCGACGGTTTTCTGGGCAAGAACGAATAGTGTCCTGGATTGAAGCAGTTGGAGTTAAATTATACTTGAATTCAGATATTTAAGGTCCATTTCACTTTTCACTTTAGAATATATGTAGGACATTTTGTCCTACCATTTATTGTGTATCATCACCTGTTATCACTGTCAGAAATGGGCAACAATTGGACATTATAAGAACAAGCACACCGTAAATTCTCTAAGAAATAACTGAGGAAACATACTCGACTCTATTCGTGACCCAGAAATTGCTGAAAAAATAATGGCAAATTAACAGCACCCGGCAATATTAAGTCTTAAAAAGAAACAGCATTTTTTGGCGAAGAAGAGATATAGGCCTAGAAATTCAGTGGCCTGCGCCACCAGTTTGCGCCCAAAGAGGGCACTCAGTGGCTTTTGCGCCACTGGCCACACCTACCGCGATATTTAGCGGGGCGCTAATGGCGGCGTTAGCCTGTAGCGCTGCGCCGCCACCGATGACGTCATCGGTGTGCGCAGCGCCCCGCTATCGCCCCGATGGCCATATTTGGTCGCGCCCGCCTCTTCAGCGCCGGCCGCAAATAGCGACCGGTACACAGGGGCCTACCTGTGGCGGCAGTGGCGCTAGTTAAGGTGGAGGTGCGGCCGGCCGCTTTTTCGGCGCCCGCCTGCCCGCACCTCCGTCCCCGGCCTCCTACACCCTCCCCCCCCGCGGCATTGCCGGCTGTTTCCCGAGAGCCCGGCACTTCTCCTTGGTGCCGAGCTCATTTGCCGGCACTCGCGAGCAGGGATCGCGCTGTTGCAGGCACCTCCCCCTTAACAGTGGGGGGAAGGCCTGCAGTACCGCAGCCTGCCGTGCCACAGCGTGTGGCGCTGTGGCCCTTAGCGCGCCGATATTCAGTTTCAGCGCCCCAAGCGGGGCGCGGGAAGCCTCGTTTAGCGGCCCGCTTCCATTTGGGGTGCAGAAACTGAATATCCGGATGGCGCAAGTGGCTCCGCACGCAGCGGTAATTCCGGCGCCCAGGCGAGCTTGGCGCCCCAAACTGAATTTTTAGCCCATGCTATTTAGGGCTGATAATTCATGTCAAAAGGACCCTGTTAATGAGGAGATTTATGGTCCTGATATGAAACTCAACCTCAGAGGTCCAGATAGGAATTAAATGAATCTGTGGACTCTCACTTCAGAATTGTTCCAAGAGGTTTTAAAACATTTTTATTTATCTGTCTTGGCAGTATTTTTCTGCCAGTCTTGCAATCCCCACTCTTGTTAGTATCGGAAAGCAATCATTTTCAGGATACAAAGCTGTTTTGACACTCAGAAATGCAAATTAGATAGATTTCTTTCAGAAAATAATTTTGGGATACAACATATGGATCGGAATGTTTGTACATTTCACACACCTACCCTGCCATTCCCTCATTAACTTCTCAAGGACCAATACAACAATTCCCAAACATAACTGGGTTACAATGTCCTCTTCTTCTGCAAGTTCTTTGAAAAAAAATCTTACTTTTCTTTTCTGTCTTCTTATTTTACTCTCTCTTAATCCACTCTCTTTCTTTTCCTCTCTTTCTTTCTCTTTCTGCATCTAATTTGAGCCTCATTCACCCCACTCGCTTCTCCGTCGTTCGCTCTGTTTCTTTCTCTATCCTTAAGTTTCATTGGTTAAGGAGATAGACCAGTTTCCCGTTTGTTCTGTAAATTAGCTCCACTCCAGTGGGGAGCTTACTGAGGGTGAGATGGAGCATTGCAGCAAGGAAGATTAAGAGCGTTGGTGCGATGACACAGCCTTGCTTGACCCCGGTTCGTTCATGAATTGGGCCTGTGGTGGAACCGTTGGTCAGGATCACGGCTTGCATGTCGTCGTGAAGCAGGCGGAGGATAGTGACAAACTTTTGAGGCAGCCGAATTTGAGGAGGACACTGCATAATCCCTCAAAGTTGACAGTGTCGAAGGCCTTTGTGAGATCAAAGAAGGCCATGTACAGCGGTTGGTGCTGTTCCCTGCATTTCTCTTGTAATTGATATGTGGTGAAGATCATGTCCATTGTGCCCCTTAGTGGGCGGAATCCGCATTGCGACTCTGGGAGGAGCTCTTCGGCCACTGGGAGAAGGAGATTGAGGAGGATTCTTGCGATTACTTTTCCTGTGGCAGGTAGCAGGGAAACTCCTCTGTAATTACCGCAATCGGACTTGTCACCTTTCTTGAAGATGGTCACAATTACGGCATCTCTGAGATCCCCTGGCATGCTCTCCTCCTTCCAGATAAGAGAAATGAGTTCATGAATTCACGCCAGTAGTGCTTCTCCGCCATGCTTTAGTGCCTCGGCAGGGATTCCATCTGCTCCTGAGGCCTTGTTGTTCTTCAGTTGTCGGATGGCCTTTTCAACCTCATGCCGGGCTGGGGTTGTGCTGAGATGGTGGCGGGTAGCATGCTGTGGATGGAGTTGAGGACACTCGTGTCGAAGACAGAGTCGTGGTTAAGGAGATCTTCGAAGTGCTCCTTTCAGCGGGCACCAACTGCTTCCCTGTCCTTGATGAGTACCCCTCCGTTCTTGGCCTGCAGTGGGGAAGGGCATTGGGTGCTTGGGCCGTAGATGGTCTTGACTGCGCTAAAGAATCCACGCAATTTACAGAACAAACGGGAAACTGTTCAACCTCCGTTGCCTCCAGTCCAGATCCAAGGTCGTCCCATCCTCTGTCGTCGAATTACAGCATGCAGACGATGCTTGCGTTTGCACTCACTCGGAGGTCGAACTCCAAACCATCGTAAATACCTTCACCGAAGCATACGAGAGCATGGGTCTTACACTAAACATCCGTAAGACAAAGGTCCTCTACCAACCTGCCCCCACCACACAGTGCTGCCCCCCCCAATTATCAAAATCCACGACAAGGCCTTGGACAACGTGGACCACTTTCCATACCTCGGGAGCCTACTGTCAACAAGGGCAGACGTCGACGACAAAGTCCAACACCGCCTTCAGTGTGCCAGTGCAGCCTTCGGTCGCCTGAGGAAGAGAGTGTTTGAAGACCAGGACCTCAAACCCAGCACTAAGCTCATGGTCTACAGGGCAGCAGTGATACCTGCCCTGCTGTATGCCTCAGAGACATGGACCATGTACAGCAGGCACCTCAAAGCACTGGAGAGGTACCACCAATGCTGCCTCCGCAAGATCCTGCAAATCCATTGGCAGGATAGGCGCACCAACGTCAGCATTCTTGCTCAGGCTAACATCCCCAGCATCGAAGCTCTGACCACGCTCAATCAGCTCCGATGGACGGGTCACATTGTCCACATGCCCGATACGAGACTCCCAAAACAAGCGCCCTATTCGGAGCTCCGGCACGGCAAGAGAGCCCCAGGTGGGCAGAGGAAACGCTTCAAGGACACCCTCAAAGCCTCCTTGAAAAAGTGTAACATCCCCACCGACACCTGGGAATCCCTGGCCCAAGACCGCACAAAGTGAAGGAGAAGCATCCGGGAAGGCGCCGAACACCTCGAGTCTCTTCGCCGGGAGCAAGCGGAAGCCAAGCGCAGGCAGCGCAAGGAGCGCACGTCAACCCAAGCACCCCACCCACCCGCCCCTTCAACCATCGTCTGCCCCACCTGTGACAGAGACTGTAGGTCCCGCATTGGACTCATCAGTCACCTGCGAACTCATTTTTAATGTGGAAGCAAGTCATCCTCGGTTCCGAGGGAATGCCTAAGAAGGAAGGAAGAAGACCATTGGGCACGACGTTTATGATGTCCCAGTTGAGACATTATCAACTCGCACATCCAGCAATGTACGGTACAAATATAGTGCGGTCTGAAGGGAGAGGAAAAAAGGTTCAATTTACATCGCTCGCCGCGAGATGCGACATTCCAACAATTTCTGGGCCAATATCTTTAGGTGCTACATAATTATCAACACTTTCCTGAAGCATAAAGGGTTACTTGTGTAACCCCAAAACTCATTGGGGAACAGTTAGCTGAAAGCCAATACATTTCATAGGACTCCATTCAAAGACCATGGAAATTGTTGGCATTGTTTTAGGTCATACCTCATTAACCTTCAGGAATTCTTGGGGGATGTGGGCTATCCAGTAAATATAGATTTAACTTGGATATTCTGCAGACATTAGATTGAAGTCCTGCACCTGAAATTTTGGAATAAGATAAAAATAGAAGCAATTCATGACAAATGATCTAGCTGGAATGAAAAATTGGCTTGGCAACTGAAAGTAGACAGTGATGATGAATGGATGGTGCCAGGATTGGTGGAATTTCAGAAGTTTCTGTTCTGGATCCCCTGTTGCTACACAATGCATAAATGATACAGAGAAGGGCAGTCTAGTATTAGCATTACATTTCTCTGATGATACCAAGCTATGTGGCTTGGCAACTGCTGCCGAGGAAATCGATTGGATTAAAAATGACTCTGGAACAATTAAATGGATGCGCTGTGGAGCGGCAGCTGCAATTTCATGTGGCAAATGCAAGATAGGAGGAAACATGAAATGCGTGCAAAACAGATGAAGATAAAAATAAAGAAAGGTTAGAGATTTCGGGACAATTATTGACCATTTACTATAAGTAACCACTTAACATGAGGTTGTTTCTAACAGTGCTAATCAAATATTGGGCCATGCCTCAATGATCTTTGACAATTTGGATCAGGCCACGTTAACCCTATATAATGCATTTCTGAGGCCACACTTAAAATGCTATCTAGAGTTTTGGACACTGAATTTAAAATTACATTTATGCTTTTGAGTGGGTTCAGAGAAAAGTGCTGAGGATAATCACTCGGTCTATGATGAGAGGCTGACATTTCTATTGGGGGGATGGTAAGGAGGGGGAGATTGACAGTACCTTAGCCTTGTCTTTAAAATGCTGGGAAGTGTATAATAATACAATATACACGTAAGCAGATTATCTAAATTAAACACAGTAATAAAATTGACAAGCCTCAAGCAAATCTAAAAGTTAAACGATTCCTCCTCAACACACACACACACACACACACACACACACACACACACACAAATATATATGGTATAGATTCCTATCAAAAATAATTAATACCAGAATCGCTTCAAAAAAAATTGCTGGATAAAAATTTGCTTAAGAAGGTTGTAGCGATAGATGGCCAACTATTCTATGGACTAAAGTCCTGTTGGGACCACGGAGTGGTCATCTGTACAACAGAGGCAATCAAGGTTGAAATGTAGATGGTAATTTAGACTGAATTCTCGGATTCTTTGCTTGATTACCTTAAGGGATTTTTTTAATGTTATTTTCAGATTTTCTTCCTTCCTGTCCTGAAGGTGCTGATTCTTGTTGAGGCATAGTTCAGCAGATGTTAGTAGCTGTCCTTTACCTCATGGAACTGGTTAATGTTCATGCACGAGTCTTGTAGTAATTACTGACAAACCTGATGGGCTCGATTTTAATAGCCCTGAGGAGGCGGGTCTAAGAACATAAGAAATAGGAGCAGGAGTAGGCCAATCGGCCCCTCGAGCCTGCTCCGCCATTCAATAAGATCATGGCTGATCTGATCCTAACCGCCAATCCACTGTCACAGAACCATCTCCTGAATCTAACAGAATTAGACACACGAAATAGGAGCAGGATCAGGCTACACGGCCCCTGGGCCCGCTCCGCTACCCACAGGGCCATGACCGATCCGAACCTAGACTCATGTCCAAATTCCTGCCCGCTCCCCATAACCCTTAATTCCCTTTACTTCTAGGAAACTGTCTATTTCTGTTTTAAATGTATGTAATGATGTAGCTTCTACAGCTTTTTGGGGCAGCATATTCCATGGACCTACCACCCTCTGAGTGAAGTAGTTCCTCCTCATCTCAGTCTTGAAAGAGCAGCCCCTTATTCTAAGACTATGCCCCCTAGTTCTAGTTTCACCCATCATCGGGAACATCCTCCCCACATCCACCCGATCCAACCCCTTCACAATCTTATATGTCTCAATAAGATCGCCTCTCATTCTTCTGAACTCCAATGAGTAGAGTCCCAATCTACTCAACCTCTCCTCATATGTCCATCCCCTCATCCCCGGGATTAACCGAGTGAACCTTCTTTGTACTGACTCGAGAGCAAGTATGTCCTTTCTTAAGTATGGACACCAAAACTGTACGCAGTATTCCAGGTGCGGTCTCACCAATACCTTGTACAACTGAAGCAATACCTCCCTATTTTTATATTCTATCCCCCTAGCAATGAAAGCCAACATTCCATTGGCCTTCTTAATCACTTGCTGCACCTGCATACTAACCTTTTGAGTTTCGTGCACCAGGACCCCCAGATCCCTTTGTACTTCAGTACTTTCCAGTTTCTTGCCATTAAGATAATAACTTGCTCTACGATTTTTCCTGCCAAAGTGCATAACCTCACACTTTCCAGTATTGTATTCCATCTGCCAAATCTCTGCCCACTTACTTAGCCTGTCTATGTCCCCTTGCAGGTTTTTTATGTCCTCCTCACTCACTACTTTCCCTCCCATCTTAGTATCATCTGCAAACTTTGATATGTTACACTCGGTCCCCTCCTCCAAATTGTTAATATAGATTGTAAAGAGTTGGGGACCCAGCACTGACCCCTGTGGAACACCACTAGTTACTGATTGCCAGTCTGAGAATGAACCATTTATCCCAACTCTCTGCCTTCTGTTAGATAGCCAATCCTCTATCCATGCGAGAATATTACCCCCAATCCTGTGATTTTTTATCTTAAGCAATAATCTTCTGTGTGGCACCTTGTCAAATGCCTTTTGGAAGTCTAAATACACTACGTCCACTGGTTCCCCTTTATCCACCCTATATGTTACTTCCTCAAAGAACTCCAGCAAATTTGTCAAACATGACTTCCCCTTCATAAAACCATGCTGACTTTGTCCTATTAAATTATGATTATCCAAATGTCCTGTTACTGTCTCCTTAATAATGGACTCCAATATTTTACCTACCACAGATGTTAGGCTAACCGGTCTATAGTTTCCAGCCTTCTGTCTACTGCCCTTTTTAAATAAGGGCGTTACATTAGCAGTTTTCCAGTCTGCCGGGACCTTTGCTGAGTCCAGGGAGTTTTGGAAAATTATTACCAATGCACCCACAATCCCTACCGCCACTTCCCTCAAGACCCTAGGATGTAAGCCATCAGGTCCAGGTGATTTATCCGCCTTGAGTCCCATTATTTTACCGAGTACCACTTCCTTAGTGATTTTGATCGTGTTTAGCTGTTGGGAAAAATGGGAAAAATGGCTTCAGACACCCATCCCGCTCCCACCCGATTTTCCTGAGTGTCTGTTTAGCCGCTCCCAAACTGACCCGTCTCCAACCAGTGGGACAGGTAGTTAACCTTGCTAATCCTATTTTCATAGTGGTTTCCCATTTTCCTGCTACTGGCTCCTGTTTCCTGACTAGTCAGAAACAGGCCAGGTTCAAGGAGGCAAGTTGCTGGAGGACATGATTTGTATGCATTGGTGGAGCACTTTAAAAGCGCCCCTGAAACATGGCTGACATTCAAATGCAACAACTTTGCTGTTATAGGTATGGGATAACATTTTGCACATCTACTGACCCTCTGACTGTTCAAGCTGACACCCATCTGCAGTGTGTCATGAATGGAATTATTTCAGGCCACTCCGACTGTGCGCTTGCAAGATTGTTACCTCAATTGAAATCTATAGCAAGGGGATGGGAAACATTTATGCCCTCTCATCCTGGTCCTCATAATCAGGGGAGTAGCAGCTGCACAGCTCAGCGCAGTTCTTCCTGGGAAGAGGAGTAGGAGGAGGACGAGGGATGCCTTGCATGCCCTGTTGTGACCAATGCAGCATCCCTCCAGTTCACTGCTGCCCATCAACCAGGGCATGCACCATGCCATGCCACACTACCATAAGCTTACTCTTCAACCAAAAGTGGTCACCATATGGCTCTGTAATTGCAGGCGACACTTGTCCAATGTTATACTTCATCTCTGCTATAACCTCTTATTTCCTATCACTGTTACCATCAGCATTACAAATGTAAGTCTCCCTGAGCCCTCAATACGCTTTTGCCATTTCCCAGAATACATAGGCCACACAATCAAATGTTTGCCATAATTTCTCTTTAACACATGACAAAACATACCAACAACAGTCAGAAAAAATAGAAACAGCACCCAAGTGAGTCCCCTTTTGACTATAGGTGCTTACTTTTTCTCTTCCGTGTGCTTCTACGTGATGGTTCCCCTGTGGCTTCAGCAGATGTAGAGGCACCTTGCTGACTAGGATGATGCTCCTGCTTAGATGCCCTTGGCGGGTGTCCTCTGGGTTTGGGAGCCTGGGAGGGCTCTTCAACAGTCAGAGTGGGCATGAGGACCGCATCTGCACTGGCAGTCCTCCTCAAAAGGATGTCCATGAAGCTTTGGTCTCTCTGCTCAAGAGCTGCCCATCGCTCCTCCAGAGATGTCAGTCTATTCTGAACAGTCACCATGTTTTCCTGACTTTGGCGACTTATTTCCTCCATGACCGTAGCCAATATTTCCACTGAGGTAGCCATCCTTTCCACTGAGGTAGCCAGCCTTTCCACAGAGGTTGCCATCCCATCCATGGTGGTGCGTTCATGCGCCATAGCCTCCACCATGGCAGTGCTGATGTTACAGATGGACTCCTCCATTCTCTCCACACTCGCACTAACCCTGGAGGCAAACTCTTCCAGAGACACCTGCACTTGCTGCTGTATTTCACGAACTGCTCTTTTTCTGGATGGCCCCAGAGGCACAGCATCTGCACGCAGCTCAGCAGAGCTAGGAGAGTCCTGTGACCTCCGAGGAGGACTCTCCACTGCTGTCGCTGTCTCCACCATCTGCTGATGCTTACTTGTGTGCTGTGATAGACCAGGTGGCAACACTACTCTAACTCGCGAAGGCCCCACCGAGGTGTACGTTGCTGCGCTGGTGCTGGGTGCACTGAGTCCTGGTGATGCTGCTCCCTCAGAGGCTTCAGGTTCCTCTGAGGAGATGTCTAGGTCTTCACCCTGGATCGTGGGGAGGGGGGCGCTCGATGGTCCTGTGGGAGAGTAAAGGCTTGAATTAGACATCTGATATTGATGTAGCAGACACATCCTTTTGAGCAGATGATACAAAGCGATTCTCTATGAACATCATATTGCATTGCTTTCTGAGAGGGATGAAAATCTATTATGTCACCAGCTTCCTCTAGTGTGCCTGTCTCTCCATCGCCCACTTCCAGGTCCTCGCCACCTCCAACAATCTTGTTTGCTGCCTCCTCAGCACTGGTCAGTGTTGCAACAGAAGCTGTTCCTCCTCCAGTCATTGCTTTCGCCCTCTTATTGTGGGCTATCTTTTCCTGCAAGGAGGGACACAAGCGGTGTTTCAGCCACAGCAATGGAGTGAGTGTGATTAATCCCTACCATAGAAGCTTTGAGGGAGACGAAGATGGGGTAAGGTGCCAAGGGGAAGGTAGCTCCCTGTGCGTTGTTAGTTGTTGTCATGGCATGACAGTGAGAGCGAGTCTATGGGGTGCATAGGCAGGATGCTGAAGTGATGGAAGCGGAGACACTCAGTGTTTTCAAGTGGAGACTGGTTAGGCACTTGAGGGGAATAAACTTGCGGGGGAATGAGATTGACTGGATTGCTCTACAGAGAGCCGGCACAGACTCGATGGGCTGAATGGCCTCCCTCTGTGCCGTTATGGCTCTATGATCCAGTGCAGAGACAGAGATGGATAGGAAAGGGTGCAAGGAAAGTAAGGGTAAGGTGGAATGTGAAGGAGGAGGCTTCCAAAGCAGAGTGCAGGTGATGAGAAGAGAAGGGAAGCAGAGTGAAGGCAAGTGAGATGGGATACTCACTTTTGATGTTCTCACAAGATCATTAAACCTTTTATGGCACTGGATGCACGAGCATGCATAAATGGACCTTGCGCTCACTTCCTGAGCAATGCGTAGTCAGGCTACCTTGGTCTGCTGAGGAGGGCTTCCACCGGCTATCAGGAGGGAAGAGAATCTCCCTGCGCCCTCTGACAGAATCGACAAGAACTTGGAGGGACTCATCATTAAACCGAGGAGCTGCCTTGCCTCTGGAAGAAGTCATCGCTGTGAAAAGAAATACAGGAAACCACAATGGAAAGGCTCAGGCTGGAAGGCAGCTTTAAAAGGAGCTGCTATTGTGACGTCATCAGAGGCGGCCAGTCGACCCGATCCCACTCATTGGACCAGCCTGCGCGCCTCCATGAAATTAACAAGGTGCTTGAATAAAAATCGCAACTCTGCAGCTGTTTCTGCCGGAAGCGGCTCCCAAACCTGCCCACCATGCAACCCGACTCCAACCCACCACGGGAATTAAAATCGAGCCCGATGCCTCAGCTCAGCTTGATCCTCTCCTCAGCCAATGTCCATGCAAGGGTCACTACACAGTCATCATAAGTAGAAACCCAGGCTGTTTCTTTTTTCTTTCCCTTAGCTGGAGGATAGGGAGGCTAATTGTAGCACCCGAATGCTAATCTAGCTGGGATCAGTTTCTCAAGCATGGGCCAGGGATCAAATCTGGGGCTTTCCATCCTTTGTGGGCCAGTACCAGGCCATGTCGTACATTTACTTGTTGAATTATCAGAGGAGCAACACATTGTATTGTATAAGATGCAAGAACGTTTGTGTCAATAGCAATTGTGAAAGGAAAACAACCCGATCATCTAAGTAGGCTTGTAATTCCAGGATTAAAAGACCGATACAACTGATAATGTAAAGAAATTAACAAGAGGAATTAAAATGCAACATTACATAATGATAGGGGTTGGTTTTAGTTCTCTTTCAAAGAAAGCAATTAAAAAAAACTCTACCTTTTAAAATCCATGAAACTTTGAAAACTGGTGTCAATAATTTGTAATGGTATTCACACCTAACTCTTCTCGTTTCTATTTGTCATTTCAAATAATTGCAATTATCCACTAAGGATTAGTGAAAAATTCACAGTTTTAATTGCAGGCTTTCTAAAGAAAGAACAAGCTGACAGAATGCCAGTTCACTATGAGACCTGTATCATTGCTCAACCAATTATATTAAATGCGTGGGATTCATTGATGTTGAGTTGATATTACAGTAAACTGGTGCAGCTGAGCAAATACTATACAACAACAATAACAACTTGTATTTATATAATGCTTTTAACATAGTAAAATGTCCCAAAGCGATTCACAGGAACATTCTAAAACAAAATTTGACACTGAGCCACATAAAGAGATATGAGGGCAGATGACCAAAAGCTTGGTCAAAGAGGTAGGTTTTAAAGAGCATCTTAAAGGAGGAAAAAGAGGTAGAGAGACAAAGGGCTAGATTTTCAGTATAGGCAGTTTTGGGGCGCTAACCTTAGCGCCCGCCCGAAGTTAGCGCCCGCCCCAAAGTAGCGCCCCGTTGCCGGGAATTCAGTGGCTTCGCCCTAAGAGGTTGGTGGAGCGCTAAAAGAGGCGTTCCACTACTCTCTTTAGGCGCTAAGCCGGCGGTCCAGAGGGATAGCGCCCAGGCGGGGCGCAGCACGGGTGCGGTCATTTTTGCACTGACAGCAGACCCCGTGGTGCCGACCAGCTCTTAAAGGGGGAAGGGACGAATTGGTCTGCTGCCACGCCCTGCACACTGCAGCCTTGCAAAGAGGCCTCAACACTACTGCTCAGCCCCAGGGAGTCATGGCAACGCCAGAGAAGGCCCGTCAGCGTGCCCTGCGCTTCTCAGAGGGTGATCTGGACATCATGGTCACAGCTCTGGAGGTGAGGCGCAAGATCTTGTTTCCAGACAGTGGGAGGAATCCAACCCACCACGACTACACCAAAGCCTGGAAGCAGATCGCCCAGAGGGTGACCTTCACCGGCGAGGCCCCCAGGACCCACACACAATGCCGTAAGAAATACAACGATCTGACCAGGATTGTGAGGGTGAGTAGCCTTTCCAGTCTCCTCCTCATTCTTGCATGTACACCTGACATGATGGGCAAAGGGACCTGAAAGTCCTTTTGGCCAGCCCTCAGCCAGCAGCATTGGGACAGTCATGAGCATCAAATGGCCATTCGGCACTCTACACTTTGGCCAAGCTATTCCACCATGGGAGGCAGTGGACAGTACATCAGGGCTTCACTCTGTCCAAGCTATTCCACCATGGGAGGCAGTGGACAGTACATCAGGGCTTCACTCTGTCCAAGCTATTCCACCATGGGAGGCAGTGCACACTACATCAGGGCTTCACTCTGTCCAAGCTATTCCACCATGGGAGGCAGTGCACACTACATCAGGGCTTCACTGCGCACTTACAGCCCGTCCTTTCTCTTGCAGGCTAAAGTAGCGTTTAATCGCCAGGCCCGTGCCAGGGGTGGCCGCGCCAAGCTGCAGAAGCTCACTCAGCTGGAGGAGCGCGTGTGTGTGCTCATGGGAGCACGTGTGATTGTCCCCACAGCGTGCGGTGTATCCGACCCTCCACTGCCCGGCAATGGTAAGGACCTCGCCTTTTGGCCCTCTCGCGTCGCACTGGCCCATCCGAGCTACCTCCTTTGCCACTGTCCCAACAATGCGCTGAATCCCACCAGTCCTAACTCCCTCGCTGACGCCGTCTCCTCACTCTGAAGCTACTCTTGTGCATTCCTGCTTTCAGCTGGTGACGACCAGGACCCTGAGGCTGCCAGTGACAGCACCTCCAACCAGGAGGAGGAGGAGGAGCAAGCCGGACCTTCGGGGGAACAGTCACGTCCCGCAGGAGAGGAGGAAATGCTCGACACCTCCTCACTGGACGAGTGCCTGGAGGAACTGTCGCAGGGCAATGCAGCTTCTGGGACCAGTGGCGTCCAGCCACCCAGCAGCCGTGCGCGTGGCCCGCGGCCTTCCCCCCAAAGGGGGGAAGGATCAGAGGGGAGTGCTGCTGCTCGGCACACTCGCCGTCACCAACGCGGCAAGGGTCCCCTAGTTCGGCCCCCTCCTCCCCAGCGGGAGAGTCGCGACTCCAGTCCGGACACCTTCACTTCGGAGGAGGTGCGGAAGCTCGATCAGATGGCCGACGACTCGGACCGGCGCCACACGGAGCTCATGAGCGTGGTGGGGCGCATGCCTGAGGCCATCGAGTCGCTGGCGACCAGTGTGCGCGAGTTCGGGGCAGCAACTGCCGCGACTGGCCGCATGCTAACTGATGCCGTCAAGACCCTGGCGGATGTGATGCGCGCGCACACCAGGACCACAGGGCCACTCACTGCTGCCACACGCGCTGTCTCAGGCAGGCATCGCCAGGGCAGGCGCCGCGCTGGACCATCCCAGCAAGCCGGCCGTCGGCTGATTGCTGCGGATCCTGCAGTGCGGGCCCGGCCGAGTGCCACCGCGCCACAGCACCAGCCAGCGCATCCCAGACGCCTGCTGGCCCACATTGCGCCATCCGTCGCCGCCATTCCCCCTCTGGGCCGTCAAGGGCAAGCGGCTGCAGCTGATGGTGGCCAGGCTCAGGTGCGCCACTCAGGAGACGGCCCCTCGAGGCCCAAACGCCGTGTAGGCCGCCCCCCAGCGGCATCTGGCGGAAGGGCATCTGAGCCTCAGGCGCCTTCCCCCAGCCTCGCAGCAGCCACTGGGCAGAGCTTGCGAAGGAGCAGCAGGCAGGGCAGGGGAGGCAAAATGCTGGCCAAGGTCTCGCCCTCGCGGGCCACTCAGTAGAGGGTGTGGCCAGCTTTCCTTTAATATGGCGGTGGCCATCTTTATTTTGCCCATGGTTGTGCTTTTGGAGGGCTTTTTTTTTGCGTTAGGCCGACGTTGAGGCCCGGTTTCAATAAAGGTGGAGTGGCTCCTCCCCAGTTTGTGGGAGTGAGTCGTTTGTTGGGCTTTTTGTGGGGCCCGTTTATTGTTTTTGGGGATTCATGTGGGAAGGGCTTTTCATTTTTGTTTAATAAAAAATTATCTTTATTCATGCAGTCTCCATGGTTGTTCTTCTTAGTGTTTGTTGGCTTCGCCGGCTGAGGGCTTGCGGAGCGGCTGCATTCATCTTCCCTCATGGCCCCTGGCCATTCCCTGACAGGGGGCTTAGAAGTACCGTGTAATAAGGTGGCGTCGTGCGGCCCTTGGCCCTGGTCGCTCCCTCCTGGGAACGTACTCCTGCTCCTCCTCCTCCTCCTCCTCCTCCTCCTCATGCTCCTCCTGCTCCTCCTCCTGAGGTGCTGGTCCAACGTCAGGTGGCAGTGCCTGAGTCCTGCGGATAGCCAGGTTGTGTAGCATGCAGCAAACCACCACAAATTGGGAGACCCGGTCCGGCGAATACTGGAGAGCTCCTCCGGAGCGATCAAGGCAGCGGAACCGCTGCTTGAGGACCCCAATAGTTAGCTCGATGATGTTGCGGGTGGTTTGATGGCTCTCGTTGTAGGCCTCTTCAGCAGCGGTCCTGGGCGCGCGGAGCGGGGTCATGAGCCAGGTGCACAAAGGATAGCCTTTGTCCCCGAGTAGCCATCCTCTTGGGGGAGGCTGTGCCTGGAACATGTCATGCACAGTACTCTGCCGCAGGATAAAGGCATCGTGGCTGCTGCCTGGGAAGCTGGCATTGACTGCCATGATGCGCTGCTTGTGGTCACAGACCAGCTGCACATTCAGAGAATGGTAGCCCTTCCTGTTGCGATACTGCTCGCCATGCTCCAGAGGGGCCCGCAAAGCCACATGCGTACAGTCAATGGCGCCCTGCACCAAGGGGAATTCCCCGAGTCTGGAAAATCCCAATGCGCGCTGATGCTGGCTCTCCAGGGCCATGGGGAAGGAGATGAATTGGCTTCTCCTTCTGAACAGTGCTTCGGTCACCTGGCGGATGCAGCGATGCGCGCCGTACTGGGAGATGTTTGCTATGTCCCCAGCAGCGTATTGGAAGGAGCCGGTGGCATAGAAGTTCAATGCCACTGTCACCTTCACTTCCACCGACAGAGACGTCCTGCACCTGAGCTTTGGCCGCAGATCTCGGCGAAGCAGGTGGCAGATCTCTGCAATCACCCCCTTCCGGAATCGGAGCCTTTTAACACATCGCGCGGCACTCATGTTTAGGTAGGAGCGCTGCTGGCGGTATAGCCTGACTGGGTAAGGCCTACGTGGCCGACGCCTGTAGCCCCCTCTGCCTCTAGCCAGGGCTGCCCCTCTCACAATGCGTCTGCGAGCCCTACGGACATGGAGCTGCAGCTCCGCGTTGGCACCCCATGCAACCCCCATCAAATCCTGGCAAACACTCTAATTTCCAAATGGCCACTTGCAGCGCTGTTGCCTGAGTCCAAAAATACCTGGCTCTTGCTGCTTGAAACCAGTTAGCTATCCTCCTTGTTGTGTCTCCAGAAATGCGTTGCACAAGACTGTTTTCTGAAATAATGGATGGCCTTTATACTGGAGAGGACGGTCCCTTTAATTAGCGCCCCCCGGGGCCCGCGCTGG
Source organism: Somniosus microcephalus (assembly GCF_052327205.1). Classification (NCBI taxonomy): domain Eukaryota; kingdom Metazoa; phylum Chordata; class Chondrichthyes; order Squaliformes; family Somniosidae; genus Somniosus; species Somniosus microcephalus. Next base: position 105,901,505 of record NC_140992.1, read on the forward strand.
TTGTGTTGCGTTCCTTTTTCCAAACGCTCCGGCCGCCCGCCGCACAATGGGGCGGTCCGACTGAAGTTTGCAATCGGGGCGGCCAAAGGGCGTTGCACGAGGATGTGACGTCATTTTCTGCGCGCGCATCCGGGCGGGCGCTAAACTTTGCGCCGGCGCTAACGGGCAACTTAATTTGGGGCGGGGCGCAAACTGCGCTGCGCCCGGGCGCTACACGCATAGCGCCCGGAAATCACTTCTCTTAAGGCGCTAACTGCTGGCGCAAGCAACTGAAAATCTAGCCCAATGAGGTTTAGGGAGCGAATTCCAGAGCTTAGGGCCTAGGCAGCTGAAGGCACAGCTGCCAATGGTGGGGCGATTAAAATCGGGGATGCTCAATAGGCCAGAATTGGAGGAGCGCAGAGATCAGGTGGGGTTGTGGGGCTGGAGGAGATTACAGAGATAGGGAGGGGTGAAGCCATGGCGGGATTTGAAAACAAGGATGAGAATTTGAAAATCAAGGCGTTACTTAACCGGGAGCCAATGTAGGTCAGCGAGCACAGGGGTGATGAGTGAACGGGACTTGGTGTGAGTTAGGACACAGGCAGCAGAGTTTTGGATGACCTCAAGTTAACGGTGGTTAAAACGTGGGAGGCTGGCCAGGAGTGCATTGGAATAGTCAAGTCTAGAGGTAACAAAAGCATGGATGAGGGTTTAAGCAGCAGATGAGCTGAAGCAGGGCAGAGTCAGACGGTGTTACGGAAGTGGAAACAGGCGATCTCAGTGATGGCATGGATAAGTGGTCGGAAGCTCATCTCAGGGTCACATACGACACCAAGGTCACAAATGGTCTGGTTCAGCCTTAGCTAGTTGCCGGTGAGAGGGATGGAGTCGGTGCCAAGGGACGGAGTTTGTCCCCCTGGGACTGAAGTCAATGGCTTCGGTCTTTCCAATATTTAGTTGGAGGAAATTTCTGCTCAGCCAGTACTGGATATCGGAGAAGCAGTCTGACAGTTTAGAGATAGTGGAGGGGTCAGGAGAGGTGGTGGTGCAGTAGAGCTGGGTGTCGTCAGCATACATATGGAAACTGACGCTGTGTAATTGCTCATTCTTTGCTCCTAAATTGAGCAGGTGGGTCACAGTAATGCGACAGACTTAGTTTACGACTGAATTCAACGTACAATGTTTCTTCAAAGAACTTGTCAGTAACGCAAATTTTCTCTGCGCGAAGCTTAAATGGCCTTGCACCAACACTAAACTTGGAATGCAAATGGGTGTCACGGCTCAAACCAGCTAAAGAAAGCGGGGTGAGAGCCACGGAAGGAGGTCGTCTCATATTGGTTTGACATTGCACGGAGTGTCAAGCCAGTCAAACCTGGCTACTAAGTGCTCAAGGAGGCCGCTGGACTTTCTAAACCTACCTTACATGAATTTAACTGTTCAGAGAGACAGCATTCTCTTGTCCCTCCTAACTGTTCGACGAGAGCTGTGTGCATTCATGTACCCGGGCACATGCAGAACTATGCAGGCAGTAGAAGTTCTAGCCAGGCATTAGCCAAGCAATGTAAACAGGTGTTCTGCCTAACTGGAATTCAAACTACATCTACCGGTCTTAGCCCCAGTAGCTCCATAGTAAAAGCACTCTTAAAACCAAGACAGACCTTGGTTGAGTTTTGCAACATAATTCTTCAGGAGGCAAGTTCCAGGCAGCAAAGAAGAAAAAAAGAAAACTTCAAAAGTTGCATGTAATGGTTACCCCGTAGCCTCCTTTACATAAATTATGAAGAGCAAAACAGCTACACCGCCATCTGTTTCACTACTAATAGTGTCCATTTGAACAAACAATAGCACTTCCCTAGAACAATGCAGCATAATTGAAAAAGCCCAACTCACTCCAGCTAGATTCACAAATGTGAAGATAAAATCATTTCAAAATCAAGTAACTATTCACTAGTTGCTAGAAATTGGGTACCTTAGCGCCTCCCATTAATACCTCCAGTGGGCGCTAACGGGGCGCAAATGACTTTTCGCCTGAGCGCAGCGCCGCTAACGACTCCCGCTAAATTCACCGTGCGCAGCGCCCTGTTTTCGCCCCGACTGCAAAATTGGCCTGCGCTCCCTGAATCTGCGTTGGGCGATGACAGTGACCGATTCAGGGGTGGGAATGGAGTGGCAAGAGGCTCGCGGGGTGGTAAGTAAAGGGGGGGAAAAAAATCAGCCGACTTACGTCGCGGCCCATTGCGTCTTTGAACGCGGGGTCCGTGCCGTGATCTGGCATCCCGGTGCTCCTCTTGTGTGCCGGGCTGTTGGCACGGCACCCCGCTCCCCGGTGGTTCAGGTAGGACCCCGCAGCATTGTGGGCTTGGGCCCTCCCCTTTAATGAGGGGAAGAGTCCTTACAAGCGGCAGCGCTACGTGGCCCAGTGCATAGTGCTGCAGAATGCACCGCCCCGATACTTGGGGTTAGCGTTCTAAGAAGGAAGTGGAGCGCTTGAATTAGCACACCACCTCCCTCTTGGGGCGCTAAAACTGAATTTCATGGTGCTAAAGTTAGCGCCCAGGCAATGTTAGCGCCCCAGAATGGTCGATATAAATTTTTCCCCTATGTTCTTCCAACTTCACAACAATGCCAAGTTAATTATTTACAACATTATGGCCTGGCATTTCTGCTAGGCTGTGCTGGTGTATGCCCAAAATCGATCAAACCAGCGCAAAAGATTGAGGAACTTCAAGTGCAAATTACATCTCGCGCAAATCATGTTTCCGCGATCTTTTGCACTAGTTTAAAAAAACATCGTGCTAGAAGCTGGCCCCGCCCATAAAACTGGCCACGCACCCGATTACGTTAATCGCCATGGCGAGTTTCCACTAATTGCACTCGTTTGTAGGCCTTCGAAGAGGCTCTTAAAATGAAGCTTTTTTTTAGGCGAAGGGCACAAATAGACATCTTTCAAAAACTGTTAATTTGTTTTTAATTTACTAAGAAACACCAATGTAACTAGCAAATGGCTCTGTATAGTTTTTAAAAATCATTTTCAGTTATTCAAAATTGGGTTACTCACAGGTGGTGGACTAGATGCTCTGATTAAAAATGGTTGTTTTTTTTGTTATAAACCTATTTTCAACTATATTGATTAAACCATACCAGGTTACCCCTCTTAAATATATTGAAGGAATTTTTTTAGTGCAAATTATTTAAAAAAATACGTTCTAAAATGCTGCCCGATTGCATTGGTTCATGGAAGATTTTACGTTCAGCGATATGCAAATGAGTTTGAGTGGACACTTGAGCAAAAAATTCAATTTGCAAAACTAGCGCAATTTTGAGCACAATTTTTGCCCGGATCATCGATTGCGCCCAAAGTGGAAACCCTTGGCCTAAGTGTAGACAATATAAAGCCATCACCTGTGCTCACTGACCTACATTGGTTCTTGGTCTGGCAACAGATCAATTTTAAAATTCTCATCCTTGTTTTCAAATCCCTCCATAGCCTCGCCCTTCCCTATCTCTGTAACCTCCTCCAGCCCTACAACTCTCCAAGATCTCTGCACTCCTCCAATTCTGGCCTCTTGCGCTTACTCGATTTCCATCGCTCCACCATTGCTGGCCATGCCTTCATATGCCGAGGCTCTGAGCTCTGGAATTTCCCCCATAAAACTCTCCGCCACTCTCTCCTTCTTAAAGTTGCTCCTTAAAACCTACCTCTTTCACTTGCCTTTTGTGAAGCGCCTTGTGATGTTTTTATTATATTAAAGATGCTATATTATGTTTTTTGTTGTTGTTGTCAAACCCAAGTATCACAGGAACTATGAGGAGAACCAATGAGAACAATGTGTCCATGGGTTGATAAGTATCATATTTGATGAGAACTGGCCACAATTCTGCTCATACAGTGAAAAACGGTTAAATAAATATTGGCCCAGAAATTCAGTCGGAGGCTTCCCGCGGGTGCAAGCCTCCGATCTGCACTTACCTAGCGCGCCGATCGTTGAGCTGTGGGCCCGCGTGGGATTCCGATCCTGGGCCTCCTCCAACTGCCGGCGTGCAGTGCTTGCGTATCCCAGGGGCGCAGTTAGTTCGAAGCGTCCCCTGGGATCACGTGGGCCACAGAGAGCCAATGGTAGCAGGGAATCTGTATTCATAGATTTGACAGGAAGAGCTGTCAAATCTATGAATACAATTCAGCACCAAAACATCACTAAAACTTCAAATAAATTTTAAAGAAATCACATTTTTAAAATAACTACCCTGTATAAATTACATAAAATAACTATTTTAAACAATAATTTAAATTTTTGAAAAACTTAATTACAGTTTCTAACAGGGCTAAAAATAAACTTACCTTTCTTTAAAGTATTTAAAAATAATAAACCTGTGGAAAAAATGTTTTAATTTAACTTAATTCACCACTTACCTTGTTAAAAGCAGGCCTTGTGACTGCTTTTTACATGCGTAGCTCCTGGAGACTTACCCTCCTGGAGAAACCTGCAAAAAATACGGAAGTTCCGGGCGTACGCGCTGCCTCTCTGGTGCACACATTCGACCTGTGAACCCCTTCTTTCAGGGGAACAGAAGTTCCGGTTTCCCGCGCAGTGCATGCACAAAACTGGCACTTTCGTTGGGCCTACGCGTGAGTACCCAGTGCGTACTCACCCGTGGGGACCCGAAGTTCTGGCCCATTATAATAATTATTTTGCCAAGTAATTTTAACCGTTATATTATTTTACCCACTTTAAATGTTGCATCAAGTTTCGCAAAAAGCTAACAATGGAATTCAAACTGGACTGCAGATACAGTACTGCAAAAATGGTTACACAGTTGTTATGGATAATTAAAGTGTATTTATGTCATTGGCGTCATAACAATATACACATTAATGTGCAGCACAACAATCTTTAAAAAAAAACTTAAAAATCTTTTAAAATATTATTATGGGATACAGTGTATGAGTAATTTGGAACTTGACATATGGTAAGAGTCGCCTGCTTGGCAGGAACTGGTGACTTTGGACCTATGGTTCCCAAAGCTCACCACACTGGTGGTTTTCCTTGTCTCCTGCCTGGATCTGTTATTGACTAATTGATTAAGATTGGCTGCCGTGATTAATCAACAACTCCATTATCATTGTATCATACAACTACCAGGATGGAAGAAGATGAACTAGATGGACCAGGGTCTTTTTCCATCTAGCAATTCATGAAAAAGGGCCTATAAAAGCAGATTAATTATATCGAGCAACACACACAGTATTTAACAGTTAATCATTAAAAAAAAATTTAATCAATTAACACTTGACTTTTAGCTAGAGACACCAGATGAACTGTGTCCTCTAGCTTGTAGAACACTCAAAATGCTTCCAGTGCAGAATGACATTTCAAGTAATGTCTCAATTTAGTCAAATATTCAAACATTTCAATTTTTAAGGTCATGGGATTGCAGGCACATCCTCTAAATCTTCAACATTATTGTCCTCAGATATGGACATTTCATCAGCCCTAACAGATCCAACAATTTCAGCATCACTTTGCTCCCCAAAACGCTCAAGCCTGTCATTTTAGACAGATGAGTTGTCTGATCCCTCAAGGCCTATCCACCATCCAAACGGCTCAAGTAAGGAGTGTGATGGAATACACAACACTCGCATGAATGAGTGCGGCCACAGCAGCACTTCAGCAGCTCAACAACAATCATGTCATAAGAGTTCACTTGATCAGTACCTGTACACTGGACTCAGTATCTACCCCCTCCATCACTGACACACTGTGGCTGCAATATGTACATGGGAACATAGGGACAGCAGAAGGCCATGCAACCCCTTGAGCCTGTTCCGCTATACAATTAGATCATGGCTGATCTGTATAAGAATATAAGAACATAAGAAGTAGGAGCAGGAGCAGGCCATACAGCCCCTCGAGCCTGCTCCACCATTCACAAAGATCATGGCTGATCTTCAACATCAACTCCACTTTTCCGCCCAATCCCCATATCCCTTGATTCCCCTAGAGTCCAAAAATCTATCTATCTCAGCCTTGAATATACTCAGCAACTGAGCATTCACAGCCCTTTCAGGTAGAGAACTCCAAAGATTCACAACCATCTGAGTGAAGAAATTCCTCCTCATCTTGAGTCTTAAATGGCCGACCCCTTTTTCTGAGACTATGCCCCCTAGTTTTAGACTCTCCAGCCAGGGGAAACAACTTCTTAGCATCTACCCTGTCAATCCCTCTCAGAATTGTATATGTTTCAATGAGATCACCTCTCATTCTTCTAAACTCCAGAGAGTATAGGCCCAATCTACTCAATCTCTCCTCATAGGACAACCCTCTCATTCCAGGGATCAATCTAGTGAACCTTTGTTGCAACGCCACTAAGGCAAATATGTTCTTCCTCAGATAAGGAGACCAAAACTGTGCACTGTACTCCAGGTGTGGTCTCACCAAGGCCCTGTACAATTGTAGTAAGACTTCTTTACTCTTGTACTCCAACCCCTTACAATAAAGGTCAACATGCCATTTGCCTTCCTAATTGCTTGCTGTACCTGCATGCTGTGTTTCCTGTACGAGGACACGTAAATCTCTCTGAACATCAACATTTAACAGTTACTCACCATTTAAAAAATATTCTGTTTTTTATTCTTCCCACCAAAGTGAATAACCTCACATTTCCCCACGTTATACTCCATCTGCCATCTTATTGCCCACTCACTTAACCTGTCTATATCCCTTTGCAGGCTCTTTGTGTCCTCCTCAGAGCTTACTTTCCCACCTAACGTTGTATCATCAGCAAACTTGGATACATTGCACTCACTCCCTTCATCTAAGTCATTAATATAGATTGTAAATAGCTGAGGCTCCAACACTGACCCTTGCGGCACCCCATTAGTTACAGTCTGCCAACCAGAAAATTACCCGTATATCCCTATTCTCTTTTTTCTGTCTGTTAACCAATCCTTTTACAATTTGTTCGTATATTTCTTGCTAGTTTACTCTCATTCTATTTTCACCTTTTTATCAATTTTTTTGTCATCCTTTGCTGGCTTCTAAAGCTCTCCCAATTGTCAGGCTTAGTACTATTCTTCGCAACATTATAAGCTTCTTTGTTTAATCTAATACTGTCCTTAACTTCTTTAGTTAGCCACAGATGGATCACTTTTCCCGTGGAGTTTTAATTTTTCAATGGAATGTATATTCATTGATAAGTTTGGAATATTTCTTTAAATGTTTGCCACTGCTTATCTTTGTTTGAAATTTGTTTTCTGGGATATGGACAATGCTGGCAGTGCCAGCATTTATTGCCCATCCCTAATTGCCATTGAGAAGGTGGTGGCGAGCCGCCTTCTTGAACCGTTGCAGTCTGTGTGTTGAAGGTACTCCCACAGTACTGTTAGGGAGGGAGTTCCAGGATTTTGACCCAGCGACGATGAAGGATCGGCGATATACTTCTATGTTAGGATGGTGTGTGGCTTGGAGAGGCACTTGGGGGTGGTGGTGTTCCCATGTGTCTGCTGCCCTTGTCCTTCTAGGTGGAAGAGGTTGCAGGTTTGGGAGGTGCTGCCGAAGAAGCCTTGGTGAGTTGCTGCAGTGCACCTTGTAGATAGTACACACTGCAGTCATGTTACGCCAGTGGTGGAGGGAGTGAATGTTTAAGGTGGTACATGGGGTGCCAATCAAGCAGGCAGCTTTGTCTTGGTGTCAAGCTTCTTGAGTGTTGTTGGAGCTGCACTCATCCAGACAAGTGGAGAGTATTCTACCACACTCCTTACTTGTGCCTTGTAGATGTTAGAAAGGCTTTGGGGAGTCAGGAGATGAGGCACTCGCAGCAGAATACCTAGCCTCTGACCTGGTCTTGTTGCCACAGTATTTATGTGGCTGGTCCAGTTAAGTTTTTGGTCAATGGTGACTCCCAGGATGTTGATGGTGGGGGATTCGGCGATAGTAATGTCATTGAATGTCAAGGGGCGGTGGTTAGAATCTCGCTTGCTGGAGATAGCCATTGCCTGGCACTTCTGCAGTGCGAATGTTACCTGCCACTTATCCGCCCAAACCTGAACGTCGTCCAGGTCTTGTTGCATGCGGGCATGGACTGCTTCATTATCTGAGGAGTTGAGAATGGCGCTGAACACTATGTAGTCATCAGTGAACATCCCCATTTCTGACCTTAAGTTGGAGCGAAGGTCATTGATGAAGCAGCTAAAGATGGTTGCGCCTAGGACACTGCCCTGAGGAACTCCTGTAGCGATGTCCTGGGGCTGTGATGATTGACCTTCAATCACCACAACCATCTTCCTTTGTGCTAGGTATGACTCCAGCCAGTGGAACGTTTTCCCCCCAATTCCCATTGACTTTAGTTTTACTAGGGCTCCTTCATGCCACACTCAGTCAAATGCTGCCTTGATGTCAAGGGCAGTCACTCTCACTCCTCCTCTGGAATTCAGCTCCTTTGTCCATGTTTGGACCAAGGCTGTAATGAGGTCGGGAGCCGAGTGGTCTTGGCGGAACCCAAACTGGGCATCAGTGAGCAAGTTATTAGTGAGTAAGTGCCGCTTAATAGCACTGTCGATGACACCTTCCTTCACTTTGCTGATGATTGAGAATAGACTGATGGGGCGGTAATTGGCCGGGTTGGATTTTTCCTGCTTTTTGTGGACAGGACATACCTGGGCAGTTGTCCACATTGTCAGATAAATGCCAGTGTTATAGATGTGCTGGAAAAGCTTGGTTAGAGGTGCGGCTAGTTCTGGAGCACAAGTATTCAGCACGATAGCCGGGATGTTGTCAGGGCCCATAGCCTCTGCTGTATCCAGTGCGCTCAGCCGTTTCTTGATGACACGTGGAGTGAATCGAATTGGCTGAAGACTGGCTTCTGTGATGGTGGGGACCTCAGGAGGAGGCCGATAGGGATCATCCACTTGGCACTTCTGGCTGAAGATGGTTGCAAACGCTTCAGCCTTGTCTTTTGCACTCATGTGCTGGGCTCCACCATCATTGAGGATGGGGATATTCATGGAGCCTCCTCCTCCAATTAATTGTTTAATGGTCCACCACCATTCACAACTGGATATGGCAGGACTGCAGAGCTTTGATCTGATCCGTTGATTGTGGGGTCGCTTAGCCCTGTCTATAGCATGCTGCTTCCACTTTTTAGCATGCATGTAGTCCTGTGTTGCAGCTTCCCCAGGTTGGCACCGCATTTTTAGGTACGCCTGGTGCTGCTCCTGGCATGCTCTTCTACACTCCTCATTGAACCAGGGTTGGTCCCCTGGCTTGATGGTAATGGTAGAGTGAGGGATATGCCAGGCCATGAGGATACAGATTGTGGTGGAATACAATCCTGCTGCTGATGATGGCCCACAGCACCTCATGGATGCCCAGTTTTGAGCTGCTAGATCTGTTCTGAATCTATCCCATTTAGCACGATGGTAGTGCCACACAACACGATGGAGGGTGTCCTCAGTGTGAAGGCGGGACTTTGTCTCCACAATGACTGTGCGGTGGTCACCGCTACCAATACTGTCATGGATAGATGCATCTGCGCCAGATAGATTGGAGAGGATGAAGTCAAGTAGGTTTTTCCCTTGTGTTGGTTCTCTCACCACCTGTCGCAGGCCCAGACTGGCAGCTATATCCTTCAGGATTTGGCCAGCTCGGTCAGTAGTGGTGCTAATGAGCCACTCTTGGTGATGGACATTGAAGTTCCCCACCCAGAGTAAATTCTGTGCCCTTGCTACTCTCAGTGCTTCCAAGTTGTGTTCAACATGGAGGAGCACTGATTCATCAGCTGAGGGAAGGTGGTAGGTGGTAATAAGCATGAGGTTTCCTTGCCCATGCTTAACCTGAAGCCATGAGACTTCATGGGGTCCGGAGTCAATGTTGAAGAATCCCAGGGCCACTCCTTCCTGGCTGTATACCACTGCGCCATCACCCCTGGTGGGTCTGTCCGGCAGGTGGGACAGGACATACCCAGGGATGGTTTTGGAGGAGCTTGGGACATTGGCTGAAAGGTATTAATCTGTGAGTGCGACTATGTCATGCTGTAGTTTGACTCGTCTGTGGGACAGCTCTCCCAATTTTGGCATAAGTCCCCAGATGTTGGTGAGGTGGACGTTGCAGTGTTGACTAGGCTGGGTGTGTCATTGCCGTGTCCATAGCCTGTGCCGAGGTCGATGCCGGGTGGTCTGTCTGGTTTCATATTTATTATTTATTTCATAGCAGTTTGTTATAACTGAGTGAATTGCTTGGCCATTTCAGAGGGCAGTTAAGAGTCAATCACATTTCTGTGGGTCTGGAGTTGCATATAGGCGAGATCAGGTAAGGACGACAAATTTCCTTCCCTAAAGGACATTAGTGAACCAGATGGGTTTTTACAACAAACAACAGTTTCATGGTCACCATTACTGATACTAGCTTTTTATTCCAGATTTATTTAATTAACAGAATTTAAATTCCCCAGCTGCGGTGGTTGGTTTTGAACTCACATCTACTAGATCATTAGTCCAGTCCTCTGGATTACTAGCCCAATGACATTACCACTATGCTACCATTCCCTTATCTACCATCATACCTTTCAATCTAATTCCCCAATCTACCTTAGCCAACTCACCCATCATGCCTATGTAATTGGCTTTATTTAAGTTTAAGACTCTTGTTTTAGACTGAAGTATTGCACTCTCAAACTCACCGTGAAATTCTATCATATTATGATCACTCTTCCCCAGAGGATCCTTTACTATGAAATTAATAATTAACCCTGTCTCATTACACAATACAAGATCTAAAATAGCCTGTTCCCTGGTTGGTTCCATTACATTTTGTACTAGGAAATTGTCCCAAATGCATTCTATGAACTCGTCCTCCAGACTACCTTTGCCAATTTGATTTGCCCAGTCTATATGAAGATTAAAGTCCCCCATGATTATTGTATTACCTTTGTTACAAACTCCAATTATTTGTTGATTAACATACTGTCCAATGGTATAGCTACTGTTTGAGGGCCTATAAATGACTCCCATCAGTGTTTTCTGCCTCTTGTTATTTCTTATGTCCAACCATACTGATTCTACTTCCTGGTCTTCCGAGCCAAGATCCTTTCTCACTATAGTCCTTGGCCGAGAAATTCGGTGGGCTGTGCCACCAGTTAGCACCTAAAGAGGGCACTCAGTGGCTTTAGCACCACTGGCCACGCCTCCCGCAATATTTAGCGGGGCGCTAATGGTGGCATTAGCCTGTTGCGCTGCGCCACCACCGATGACGTCATCGGTGTGCGCAGCGCCCCACTACCGCCCCGATCACGATATTTGGTAGCGCCTGCCTCTGTAGCGCCGTTCACAAATCGCGCCCAGTTCATGGGGCCTACCTGTGGCGGCAGTGGCGCAAATTAAGGTGGAGGCGCGGGGCGGCCATTTTTTCCGGTGGCCGCCTGCCAGCACCTCCGTCCCCGGCCTCCTGATCCCCTCCCCCGGGCAGTGCCGGCTGTGTCCCGAGTGCCCGGCACTTCTCCTCGGTGCCGGGTTCTTTTACCGGCACTCGCGATCGCTCATTGCGCTGGTGCAGGCCCCTCCCACTTAAGATGCGGAGGAAGGCCTGCAGTACTGCAGCACGCCATTCCGCGGCGTGTGGCGCTGCAGCACTTTCTGCTGCGATATTCAGTGTCAGCACCTGAAGAGGGACGCAGGGCGCCTCGAGCAGCGCCCCGAGTCCCTCTTGGGGCGTTCAAGATGAATTTCCGGCGGTCGCAACTGCTCCAATCGCAGTGGTAATTCCGGCGCCCAGGCGAGCTGGGCACCCCGTTTGCAGCTCCACCGAATTTCTCCCCCCGTATGTCATCCCTTATTATTGAGGTACCCCCTCCCCCTTTGCCATTCTGCCTGCTTTTTCGGAACATCAAGTACCCTGAAATATTTAATTCCCAACCTTGGTCACATTGCAACCACGTCTCTGTAATGGCTATTAGATCAAAGCAATTTATCTCTATTTGTACCACTAATTTGTCTATCCTGTTACGATAAAGAGCCTTTAATTTTAACTTTTTTCCATTATTCCCTGCTTTCACCTTATTCACTGATGCACTATTATTGTTAAACTCTCTTGTCACACTGTGCTTATCTTTACCCAAATCACTGCACTGCTCCATTGCCTTCACTTTTCTTTAGGTTTCTAAATTACCGCTCACCTTGAAGGGATAATTACAAGTCCTAGCGCTTTTTGGGCTACCACAGATGAGGCATATTCCCCAGACGTTCACCTTGAACTAAAGTTAAAGATAGCCAAATTCTATAAGACACTTAATTGGGTCTAAAGGTTCAGACTATCTCTCCCTAAAGGAAAGGAATGCTGTGAAGATGTTACCGTCCTCGGATAGCACTTTTAATAAGTTTAACTAGACTGTAACCTTCCGGATATTATGAGGGTCTGGAATACGCCCCAGAATTCTGCAACTCCTCACCAAAGAGTGTACAGAAATTGAGTTTGTGAGATTGATACAGAAATACTCTGTGAGACAATTCTAAAAATATATAGTTTTATTTAAGTGCCGACATTCAGTTAACAGTTGTTGAGTCAGTCGCAACATTAACAGTTCAAACACAATTAGCTTACATAATCTTATTCTCAGAGATCCTTATTCTCAAATCTTAACTTCGTTACATTTCCACACTTCTATTTATTCTTAATCCAGAATATCCACCAAAATCAAATACCTTGATTACCCGAGACTCAAAGTTAAAATCTTACAGAGCGTGCCTGTGAAGTTGAGAAATGCTTGCCCTTCCAGTGACTTCTGACTTTCTGTTTGAAAAGCTCTTGAGGGAGAAATTGGGTATAGCCCCGCTCGGGGCGCTAGAATTGGCGATGCGCAAATTTTATCGCCAGGCGCAACTGTGATATTGTGCTGCTACGCCCCTGAAAGTGATTGCAGCGTTAAATCAGGTGCTGCACGGGACTCCTAAGGTGCTAACCTGGTGGCGCTACTCAATATCTGGGCAGACGGGCGCAGCGCAGGTGCTGTCAATAATTGATGACCATGAGACATGCTGGCACCGGCCAGCTCTTAAAGGGGTGGGTCATTTAGGTTCAGCAGCCAGCCTCATCGCCCTGTAGGCCTCAAAATCGGCGCTGTGCAATCTGAGGCATTACAAACTTTGACCAGATGGAGAGGGTGAGGCAGAGAGCGGAGCGGTTTTCCAAAAGGGCATTGGATACTTTGGTTGACGCAGTGGAGCACCGGCGAGCAGTGCTGTACCCTGACAATGGCAGGAGGCCTCATCAGAACGAGTACCGCAGAGCTTGGAGGGAAGTTTGTCAAACAGTCAACTCCAGCAGCGTGGCGCCCAGGACTCCTGTGCAATGCAGGAAGAAGTTCAACGATCTCACTCGGGTCGTTAGGGTGAGTGGCTTGTTGGCAATCTTCTTCATCCCTCCGTCTGCACCTGACTTTATGGTCAGAGGGTGCATGGTGCCCCAATGGCTATCTGTCAGCCAGAACCCATGGCCCTTTCTGGGAATGCACACGCACATTCAACTCAGGACATAATGTTAGGGCTGATCCACCATGGGGGGGCACAAGATGACAACTCAGGGCAGCATGTTTCAGAACTTCCCGTCCTTTCTCCTGTAGGGCAAGCTGGCCAGGAACCGGAGGGAACAGAATCGTACTGGAGAGGGCCCTCCTCAGCTGCAGGAACTCACAGACCTGGAGGAAAGAGTCCACCAGATTGTTGGAGGCCGGATGAGTGGTCCTGTCACCACTGGAGCTGCCGACCCCATTGTGCACAGCGATGGTAAGGTCATCACCTTTTTGAACTCTCTCCTTCCACTTGTTCCCCCCACCAGCATGCTTTTTCAGTCTGGACCCATGTCAGAGCATTGCAGCACTCTTGCATCCCTTGCTGCCACCCTGTCCTTTCGCTAAAGCCACTCTTCAACCTCCCTGCTTTCAGATCCTGCATCACCAGCTCGGGAGCTGGGCCAGCAAGCTGCCAGGGACACTGACTCCGGAGGCGACGAGCAGGAGGAAGCCGGACCATCCATCCCACCCTCAGGCGAGCCAGCCCATCTACAGACTGGGGATAGTGCTTCCCTGGAAGGGAGCGGGGGGGATGGCTCTGAGGAGGAACCAGTTGCAGGAACCAACGGCCTCCAGCAGCGCAAGGGGGGGAGGGAAGTTCAGGAGCCGTCTCCCCAGAGGGCGAGTCAGGCCACGATGACTGCTGTACAGAGCGCAGAAGAGGTGCATTCCCTCGCAGAAATGAGTGCCCAGGCTCGACTCAGGCACACTGAGCTAATGGCTGCAGTTGCAAGGATGCCTGAATCCATCGAGACACTGGCAAGGAGTGTGCAAGACTTCAGGGCAGCCCTGGAAAGGAGTGCCCAGGGCTTCCAGGCAGCCCTGGAAAAGACTGCCCAGGGCGTCGCGACATCACTGGAAAGGACTGTCCAGGGCGTCGCGACATCACTGGAAAGGACTGTCCAGGGCTTCGCCGAAGCACTGGCACCTGCCACGCAAGTGCTGAGTGCTGCCACACAGTCCCTCGCTGGCCTCATGCAGAGGCAGATTGAGGCCACACAAGCACTGACTGCTGCCACCCTCGATGGATCAGGTAGGATTACCCGGGGCTCTTGAAGCACCACAACAGGCCAGCAATCTGTGGACCAGCCGATTGGTCCGCATGCTGCGGTGCTGCCCTGTCAGAGTGCCAGTGTGTCGGCCGACCACGGAGCAGGTGTCCACTCTCAGGATGTCAGCATTCCTGATGCCAACACTGGCATGTCTCCACTGCAGCTGCCATCACCTGCAGGACAGACTGCTTCCACCCATGCCCATTTGGAGCAGTCAGCATCCGGCCCCTCCAAGCCCAGAGTCCATCCAGGCCGTCCCTCAGGGGCATCTGCGCTTTCGGACAGTCAGCAGGCGCCCCCCAGCCTTCATGCAGCCACTGGAGTCCCATTATGGAGGAGCTGCAGGGAGGGAAGGGGCCGTTCTCGCAAGAGAAGTAGATCACCATCAAAGGGGAAAGAGTAGAAGGTGCTGCTAAAACGTCCTATTTCTAGAAATCAAGGCCGTGGATGTTGTTCTGAATGTTAGTCATGTTTTGGATAGTCTCCCGGGTGTGCGAGTTACTTGTTCTGAATGTTAGACATGTTTTGGATAGTCTCCCGGGTGTGCGAGCCACGTATGTGTTAGCTTGTTAGTTAAGCTTTCTGTTGCCATTGCTTTGTCATGTTGGAAGGAAGCACAGTTTTCAAAATAAACAAAAAATTTTAATGTCATTGGCCATGTCTGCTATTTACAATCATTGCGGCCTTCATAGGCTTTTGGTTATCCGAATGGTTCCATTCCTGGTCTTCGAATGGCACCAAGCAGTCCGTGAGAGGGGCCTAGAACCGACTCCTTATCAGCCTCAGATGGACGGCCCTTCCAGTTTCTCAGACCCTCCCGTCTTGGTCCTCCCCCTCCTCCTCCTCCTCCTCCTCCTCCTGCTCCTGCTCCTCCTCCTGCTCCTGCTCCTCCTCCTGCTCCTCCTCCTCCTCTGCTGGTCCTTCAATGTCTGCTGGCATTGGCTTCGTGCGCAGGGTGGCGAGGTTATGGAGCATGCAGCAGACAACGACGAAGTGGGAGATTCTCTCTGGTGAGTACTGCAAGGCTCCTCCCGAATGGTTCAAACAGCAGAACCGCTGCTTCAGCATGCCAATTGTGTGCTCCACAATGTTCCTCATCGCCTGATGGCTGACGTTGTAGTGCTCTTCTGCAGGGGTGCTGGGCATCTGGAGGGGGGTCATCAGCCATGGGCACAGTGGATAGCCATTGTCGCCGAGAAGCCAGCCTTCTGGGTGAGCCGGGGCCATGAAATTGTCAGCGACTGAAGTCTGGCGCAGGATGAAAGCGTCGTGGCTACTGCCTGGGAACTGTGCATTGACCGCCAGGATTAGCTGCCTGTGGTCACAGACCAGCTGCACATTCAAGGAGTGGAACCCCTTGCGGTTGCGGAACTCCTCAGGATTCTGTACAGGCGCCCGCAAAGCCACATGCATGCAGTCAATGGCGCCCTGCACCATGGGGAAGTCCGCTATTGCCGCGAAGCCCTCTGTGCGCTCCCGCTGCTTCTCCGGTGTCACATTGAAGGATATGTACTGACGCCGCCTTTTAAACAGGGCATCTGTAACCTGCTGGATGCAGCTATGCACCGCAAACTGGGATATGTTGGCAATGTCCCCAGTTGCTGACTGGAAGGAGCCGGTCGCATAGAAATTCAATGCCACTGTTATCTTCACAGCCACCGACAGAGAGGTCCTGCACCTTATCTGCAGCTGCAGATCTTCCTGAAGCAGGTGGCACAGCTCAGTCACCACCTCCTTTCGGAATCGCAGCCTCCTAACACACTGCTCCTCCGACATGTTGAGGTAAGGGAACTGCTGCCTGAATACCCTGGCAGCGTAAGGTCTGGTGTGGCGACGTCTGTTGGCCCTCCCCCGTCTTGGCATTCCTGGCCCTCTCTCCCTCCATCCCTGTGCCCTTTCCAGATGGTCGAGCAGCAGGACGTTCCCCTCCAAAGCAGCCCCCATAATAATAGGTCAGCAGAAATTAAATAGGGTGTAAACACTCACCAGCAGCAGGGTGATGGTATGAAGGCTGAAGGTCCTCTGGCAGCGCTGGGTCACTAGTGAAATGGCTCAGAGTTCAACTTTGCAACTCTTTGTAAATCTCAAATAAGTTGTGCTCCCAAAATGGCTGCCGCTTTTATACCAGTGCAGTCCCCTTTAAAGAGCGCCCCCCTAAGCCCGAGAGCCACTGGGGAACGTTCCAGGAAGCTGTCCTTATTAGCGCCGGTCGGAACAGAGAGGGGCGCCACTGAATTTCCGGTCGGGGTGCCAAAAAGACGTTGCACACTGAAATGATGTCATGATCTGCCTGCGCCCGCGAGCGGGCGCTAAGATTTAGCGCCGGCGCTAAAAGCCCACTCAATATGGCAAGAGGCGCTGGGTTCACTGCACCCGCCCAAAAATTGGGTAAAGCCCCAATTCGCGGCCTCTTTAGGCGCTAATCGCTGGCGCTAACAACCGAATTTCTCCCCCGTTATTTTTATACGTTTTTTGAATAGTATATTCTTTGAAGTTTTCTGATGATGTAAGCTAATTATCTTTATTCATTCTTTGTGTTGACTTCTTTCTATTCTTACTGCCATTTCAGCTGCCAACTCTCAGACTTCTGTCTCTACCTTTAGGTGTTCCAAAACTTATCATAAAAACAATATGACAGTAGTATTTATTTGATGTCATTCTTATCGAAGGTTTTCCATTCAATTCTTAACATTGGCTTAACTGTTTATTAGCAGATGTTGTGACTCCATGGTGTTCCAAGTTCAATACAAAAACCATGTGATTGCTTGGTGTCATCTATTGAAGTCATATCTTCAAAGTGTTCTGTTGGTATCATATTTACTGCATGTAAATTAAAGACACTTCAACTAGGGTGGTTGTTTTCCTAGCCATCTTAGTTGGTTATATTAACAGACTTTGGGACTCCATATTTCAAGCTTAACATAAAAACTATTTAACCAGCAGGTGTTTCTTTTACTTGATGTCATTTTTCCAAAGGCACATGGTTTCTTAATATTCTGTGTTCCTGTTCAACTGAGTGTTAGTTTTTAACACTTTACTTGGGTCATTCCATTGTGTTTCTCCCAAACTCCAGACCTTCTGGAAGCACCAAACTGCTATTTCAATAGGGCCATTGTTTTAGCATTAACAATCAATTCCCATTTCAAAAGCCTGTGTGGTTTTTACAGCTTGTGTTATCAAACCAACCCATCTCAGAAGCCTGTATTGACACAGCCCGTGTCCCCGAGACTTTAGATTTTTAAACCCAGTTTCTTATGTATTAATAATATCAGAAGGTTCATAGGATGGTGTATTTTTCTGAATTATGGCATATTCTGTCACAACCTGACCATCCCCCTGCCCCTTTTTAGTTTAAAGCCTTATCTACAGCCCTAATTATTCAATTAGGGCTAACCACTGATCCCAGCCGGTTTAAGTGGAGACTGTCCCAATAGTCTTTCCCCAGTACTGCTGCCAATGCCCCATGAATTGAAACGCCTTACTCCCACACCACTTTTTGAGCCACGCATTTAACTCTCTGATCTGCTTGTCCTTATGCCAATTTGCATGTGGCTCAGATAACAATCCGGAGATTATTATCTTTGCGATTCTCCTTTTTAATTTCGACCCTAGTTCCTCAAACTCTCTCAGCAGAACCTCATTCCTAGTTCTACTTATGTTGTTGGTTTCTACGTGGACAATGGCAACTGGATCCTCCTGCTCCTACTCCAAATTCTTCTCCAGCCTCGAGAAGATATCCTTAACCCTGGCACCATACAGGCAACACGGCCTTTGGAACTCCTGGTCACGGCTGCAGAGAACAGTATCTATCCCCCTGACTATACTGTCCCCTAACACTACAACATACCTTTCACTACCCCCACTTGAATGGCCTCGTCTACCATGGTGCCATGGTTAGTTTGCTCATGCAACCTGCAGACTTTGCCCTTTCCCGATGTTCCCGATGGTCGGGGAGTCCAGAACCAGGCGTCACAGTCTAAGGATAAGGGGTAAGCCATTTAGGACAGAGATGAGGAGGAATTTCTTCACCCAGAGAGTGGTGAACCTGTGGAATTCTCTACCACAGAAGGCAGTAGAGGCCAATTCATTAAATATATTCAAGAAGGAGTTGGATATATTTGTTAAGGCTAAAGGGATCAAGGGATATGGGGAGAAAGCACGGACAGGGTACTGAATTTAGATGATCAGCCATGATCTCATTGAATGGCGGAGCAGGCTCGAGGGGCCGAATGGCCTACTCCTGCTCCTATCTTCTATGTTTCTATGTTTCTATGTTTCCACATGGGCAGCAAGAACCTTATACCTGTTACATAAGAACATAAGATAAGAACGTAAGAAATAGGAGCAGGAGCAGGCTATTCAGCCTTTCGAGCCTGCCCCGCCATTCAATAAGATCATGGCTGATCATCGACCTCAACTCCACTTTCCCGCCCACTCCCCATAACCCTTGACTCCCCTGTAGCTCAAATATATGTCTATCTCTGCCTTGAATATATACAATGACTCCACCTCCACAGCTCTCTGGGGTAGAGAATTCCAAAGATTCACGACCCTCTGAGAGAAGAAATTCCTCCTCATCTCCGTTTTAAATGGGCGACCACTTATTCTGAAACTATGCCCCCTAGTTCTAGATTCCTCCACGAGGGAAAACATCCTCCCTGCATCTACCCTGTCAAGCCCCATCAGAATCTTATGGGGGAAAAATTCGGTTGGTTTGCGCCTCCCATTAGCGCTCTAAGAGGGCGTTAACGGGGCGCAAAGCAACTAGCACCCGGGCGCAGCGCCGCCAACGCTTCCCGTGAAATTCAGCGGGAGATTAGTGGCGGCAGTAACCGGTAGCACCCCATGGTGCTGCGATCTTCGGGAGCCCCCCTGATTTACCACCAGATGCTATGTCTGACGGGGTCGGGGGGGCCTACCTGCGGCCGAGGAGGCGCTATTTAAAGGCGCGGTGCGGGGCGGCCATTTTTGTTGCTGGCCGCCTGCCAGGACCTGCCTCTGCTCCCGTCCCCAGCCTCCTTACCCGCCCCCCCCCACCCCCCCGCAGAGTGCCGGCTGCGCTCCATGAGCCCAGCACTTCTCTTGAGTGACGGGCTCTTTTGCCGGTGCCCCGATCCCTGGGGGCCCAGCTGGGCCCCGGGTCGCACTGCGCAAGGCCCCTCCACTTTAAGAAGGGGAGGAAGGCCTGCAATACCGTGGCATGTAGCGCTGCGATATTCCCTCACAGCGCCCCAAGTGGGAGGCGGGGCGCTTCCAGTAGCGCCATGCTTCCCTCTTGGGGCGTTATCACTCAATTTTTTGTTGTCTGGGCGCTACTTTTAGCGCCCCAGTGAAGTTAGTGCCCCAATGGGGGCACAACTCAATTTTTAACCCTATATGTTATCCCAATAAGATCACCTCTCATTCTTCTAAACTCCAATGAGTATAGGCCCAACCTGCTTAAACTTTCCTCATAAGACAACCCCTTCAACTCAGGAATTAACTTAGTGAACCTTCTCTGAACTGCCTCCAATGCAAGTAGTTCCCTCCTTACATAAGGAGACCAAAACTGCACGCAGTCTCCAGGTGTGGTCTCACCAGCGCCCTGTACAGTTGTAGCAAGACTTCCCTACTTTTATACTCCATCCCCCTTGCAATAAAGGCCAATATTGCATTTGCCTTCCTAATTACTTGCTGTACCTGCATGCTAATGTTTTGTGTTTCATGTACGAGGACCCCCAGATCCCTCTGTACTGCAGCATTTTGTAGTTTTTCTCAATTTAAATAATAATTTGCTTTTTTTTTCTATCAAAGTGGATAACCTCACATTTTCCCACAGTATACTCCATCTGCAAAAATTTTGCCCACTCACTAAACTATCTATATCCCTTTGCAGACTCTTTGCGGTCGATTTTCATAGAGCCGTCAGGTGGGGTTTCAGGCGTGTGGGGGGGGGGAAAATCCTGAATTCGGGGGTCCCGACACCATCCCGCCCAAAACCCCGCTCCATGCAACTTTCAGAGGCGGCGGGTACCCGCCCCGCAATGGGACCTGCCGAAACCAGGTGGGAAGGAATTAGTGCCAATTAACTGCCTGTTAACAGGTAGTTAACAGGCAGTTTTTAGCCTAATCCCTATTTTGAGGGGTTTCGTGTGGGATTCCCGACGGCTCCAAACCACGCCAGGTTAGAGCAGGCGGGCCGTTGGGTTGAAGGAGTTGGAGGGGTCGGAATGTCAGTGTTCAGGTGAGTGATGGGTGCATGAGTGTAAAGGTAAGTGTGTTTGGTGTGTCTAAAGTGTGTAAAGAACTTTTACTTATCTGTACTTACCTTAACAGCCTTTCTTCCTGTAGCTGTCGGGAGCCCATCACTCACCCGGAACTTAAAGCTGAACGGCTGCAATCTGTGAAAAGTGACAGCCTTCAACTTTGAGTGCCGGTGTGAGTTCTAACTGAGTCTGTGCAGAAGGACTCATGTTAGAACTCGGACTGTCAGTGTTTCACAGCTTCAAACAGCTGTGAAACACTGATATTTCATCTGTCAAGAACTCTTGACAGATGAAATTGCAGTCTGTGACGTCACCTGTTGCCGGGTGGTCCTTAATTGGCCTGCTGAGCCCGCTGGGCGGGTTCAACAAGGTCAATCAAGGGAAAATCACGCGGATTGGTCGGACGTCAAAGTAGGCGGGTCTAAAACCCGAAATTTGTAGTCCCGCCTTCTACCCGACAGCTTCAGGAAAATCGACCCCCTTGTCTCCTCCTCATATCTTGCTTTCCCACCAATCTTTTTATCATCAGCAAATTTGGCTACAGTACACACGGTCCCTTCATCCAAGTCATTAATATAGATTGTAAATAGTTGAGGCCCTAGCACTGATCCCTGTGGCACCCCACAAGTTACCGTTTGCCAACCTGAAAATGACCCATTTATCTCAACTCTCTGTTTCCTGTTAGTTAGCCAATCCTCTATCCATGCAAATATATTACCCCAACCCTGTGAGCTCTTATCTTGTGCAGTAACCTTTTATGTGGCACCTTATCGAATGCCTTCTGGAAATCCAAATACACTACATCTACTGGTTCCCCTTTATCCACCCTGCTCATTACATCCTCAAAGAACTCTGGTAAATTTGTCAAACACGATTTCCCTTTCATAAAATCATGTTGACTCTGTTTGATTGTATTATGATTTTCTAAATGCCCTGCTATTACTTCCATAATAATGGATTCCAGCATTTTCCCAATGACAGATGTTAGACTAACTGGCCTATAGTTTCCTGCTTTTTGCTTCCCTCCTTTCTTGAATAGGATCATTAAATTTGCGGTTTTCCAATCTGCTGGGACCTCTCCAGAATACAGGGAATTTTGATAGATTACAACCAATGCACCCACTATCTCTGCAGCCATTTCTTTTAAGACCTTAGGGTGTAGGCCATAAGGTCCAGGGGACTTGTCAGCCTTTAGTCCCATTAGTTTGCCTAGTACTTTTTCTCTAGTGACAGTCATTTTTTTAAGTTCCTCCCTCCCTATAGCCCCTTGATTATCAATTATTATTGGGATGCTTTTAGTGTCTTCTACCATGAAGACCGATACAAAATATTTGTTCAAATTCGCTGCCATTTCCCTGTTTCCCATTATTAATTCCCCAGACTCATGCTCTAGGGGACCAACGTTTACTTTATCTACTCTCTTCCTTTTTATATACCTGTAGAAGCCCTTACTGTCTGTTTTTATATTTTTTGCTAATTTACTTTCATAATCTATCTTCTCCCTCTTTATTATTTTTTTAATCATCCTTTGCTGGTTTCTAAAAATTTCCCAATCCTCTGGCCTACCACTAATCTTGGCAACATTGTATGCCTTTTCTTTCAATGTGATACCATCCTTAACTTCCTTAGTTAGCCACGGATGGTTCATCCTTCTCGTAGAGTCTTTCTTTCTCACTGGAATAAACCTTTGCTGAGAGTTAGGAAATATCTCCTTAAATGTCTGCCACTGCTTATCTACCGTCTTGCCCTTTAATCTATTTTCCAAGTGTACTTTAGCCAACTCTGTCTTCATACCTTTGTAATTGCCTTTACTTAAGTTTAGGACACTAGTTTCAGACCCAAGTTTCTCACCCTCAAACTGAATTTGAAATTCTATCATGCTATGATCACTCTTCCCTAGAGGATCCTTTACTATGAGATCATTCATTAATCCTGCCTCATTACACATTACCACATCTAAAATAGCCTTCTCCCTGGTTGGTTCCACAATGTATTGTTCTAAGAAACCATCCCGAATACATTCTATGAACTCGTCCTCAAGGCTACGCTTGCCAATTTGATTTGTCCAATCTATATGAAGATTAAAATCGCACATGATTATCGCAGTACCTTTCTTGCAAGCCCCTATTATTTCTTGATTTATACTCTGTCCTACAGTGTAGCTATTGTTGGGGGCCTATAGACTACTCCCAACAGGGACTTCTTACCCTTACTATTTCTTATCTTCACCTAAACTGATTCTACATCCTGATCTTCTGAGCCAATATCATTTCTCACCACAGCACTGATCTCATCCTTTATTAGCAGAGCTACCCCACCTACTTTTCCTTTCTGCCTATCTTTCCGGAATATTCAGTTCCCAGTCTTGGTCGCCTTGCAACCACGTCTCTGTAATGGCTATCAGATCATACCCATTTATTTCTATTTGTGCCGTTAACTCATCTATCTTGTTATGAATGCTGTGTGCATTCAGATAAAGAGCTTTTAATTTGTTTTTAATACCATTTATACCTACTCTGAAACTATTTGCTGGTGCATGCTTATGTTCGTACGCTCTGTCTCCTCCTGTCACATTCTGGTTTTCATTACCCTTATCGCTGCCCTGCACTATTGCCTTCTCCTTTCTCTTTGACTTTCTAAATTCCCCTTCACCTGAAACCTCCCCCCCACTATTTAGTTTAAAGCCCTACCCTGTTGGATAAGGACAAAGGCCAAGGCTCCTTCAGCACTGCACCTGCGGTCCCCTTACCTGGCTGAGTTGCAGTCACACCCTCCTGTTCCTGACCACTTACCAGACCTGTACCACTACCTCACCTAAGGGGCATGACTGCCTCCTGAATCAAAGTGTCCAGATAACTTTCCCCCTCCCTGATGCCCCGCAATGTCTGCACCTCGGACTCCAGTTCAACAACTCTGAGCTGAAATTCCTCGAGATGCAAACACTTACTGCAGACATGGTTGTCCAGGATTGCGATGGTTTCCACAAACTCCCACATGCTGCAGTTGTGGCACACCATCTGCACTGCCACCCCTACATAACCTTGTTTTATTTATTTAGTTAATTAAAGTTTATGGGGGAAAAATTGGGCTGGTTTGTGCCTCTCGTATGTGCCTCCGGGGGCACTAATGGAGCGCAAATTACCTAGCCCCTGGACGTGAAGCAGCTAACGCCTCCCGCAAAATTCAGTGGGAGGTTACTGGTGGCAATAGCCAGTAGCACCCCATGGCACTGCGCCACCAACAATGAGGTCATCGCCGAGGGACGCAACTCCTCAGCGCCCCGCCGCCCCTTACTGCCCCACAGCAGAAATTCGTCTGTGCCCCGCGAAACTGCAGGAGGCAATGTCAGCGACAGCCTCATGGGTCGTGAACCGGGCCGACCTCTGCTCGTGAGGTGGTAATTAAAGTGTCGGGGAACATAGGGTCTGATGAAAGGGAGGAACTGAAAGAAATCAGTATTTGTAGGAAAATGGTGTTAGGAAAATTGATGGGACTGAAGGCTGATAAATCCCCAGGGCCTGATGGTCTACATCCCAGGGTACTTAAGGAAGTGGCCCTAGAGATAGTAGATGCATTGCTGGTCATCTTCCAGAACTCGATCGACTCTGGAACGGTACCCATGGATTGGAGGGTAGCTAATGTTACCCCACTATTCAAAAAAGGTGGTAGAGAAAAAGCGGGGAATTATAGACCGGTAAGCCTGACATCGGTAGTGGGGAAAATGCTGGAGTCTATTATAAAAGATGTAATAGCAGAGCACTTGGAAAGCAGTGACAGGATCGGACAAAGTCAACATGGATTTACAAAAGGTAAATCATGCTTGACTAATCTACTGGAATTTTTTGAGGATGTAACTGGTAAAATAGATAAGGGAGAACCAGTGGATGTGGTGTATTTGGACTTTCAGAAGGCTTTCGATAAGGTCCCACATAAGAGATTAGCGTGCAAAATTAAGGCACATGGGATTGGGGGCAAGGTATTGACTTGGATAGAGAACTGGTTGGCGGACAGAAAGCAAAGAGTTGGAATAAACGGGTCGCTTTCCGAGTGGCAGGCAGTGACTAGTGGGGTACCGCAAGGATCGGTCCCAGGACCCCAGCTGTTCACAATATATATTAATGATCTGGACGAGGGAATTGGATGTAATATCTCCAAATTTGCAGATGACACAAAGCTGGGTGGGAGGGTAAGCTGTGAGGAGGATGGCGTGAAACTCCAGTATGATTTGAACAGGTTGGGTGATTGGGCAGAAACATGTCAAATGCACTATAATGTGGATAAATGTGAGGTTATCCACTTTGGTGGCAAAAACAGGAAGGCAGATTATTATTTGAATGGCAATAGATTGGGAGAAGGGGAAGTGCAAAGAGACCTGGGTGTTATTGTGCACCAGTCGCTGAAGGTAAGCATGCAGGTGCAGCAGGCGGTTAAGAAGGCAAATGGTATGCTGGCCTTCGTAGCAAGAGGGTTCGAGTACAGGAACAAGGATGTATTGCTACAGTTGTACAGGGCCTTGGTGAGACCGCACCTTGAGTATTGTGTGCAGTTTTGGTCCCCTTACCTGAGGAAGGACGTTCTTGCCATGGAGGGAGTGCAGCGAAGACTCACCAGGCTGATACCTGGGATGGCAGGAATGACGTTTGAGGAGAGATTGTGTCGATTGGGCTTATACTCACTGGAGTTTAGAAGATTGAGAGGAGATCTCATCGAAACCTATAACATTTTTGTCAGGTCTGGACAGACTAGATGCAGGAAGGATGTTTCGGATGGCCGGGGAGTCCAGAACCAGGGGTCATAGTCTAAGGATAAGGGGTAAGCCATTTAGGACTGAAATGAGGAGGAACTTCTTCACCCAGAGAGTGATGAACCTGTGGAATTCTCTGCCACAGAGGGCGGTGGAGGCCAGTTCATTAAATATATTCAAGAAAGAGTTGGATATATTTCTTGAGGCTAAAGGGATCAAGGGATATGGGGAGAAGGCAGGGACAGGATACTGAATTTGGATGATCAGCCATGATCTCATTGAATGGCGGAGCAGGCTCGAGGGGCCGAATGGCCTACTCCTGCTCTTATCTTCTATGTTTCTATGTTTCTAAGCCCGGCTGTGCCCACACCGCCATTTCATTCTTTTGGCTGACCTCCAGCTCAGCCCCTTGTGTTTGCCGTTGGCGTGGGCCATGGCTGCCAACGCGCAGCCTGGCACTGCGTCATGTTGCTGGGCTGCGGCCACGGCACCTCACCACCCTGGTGGGCTAGTGGAGGCCATCAAACAGCCTGCAGAGCTCGCTGTGTCCCTCTCCTTTAATGGAAGGGGAGGGGCAATGAAACATATCGGCGCTACATGGAGCAGCCGCATAGTGCTCTGGCGCTGCCGCGCTGTGCGCCCCAGACACCACCCCGACAGGAAGTAGAGCACCCGAGTTAGCGCTCTGCTTCCTTGCCGGGGCAGTAAGCCCAATTTAGCGGCCGGGGTGGTACTCCCGTGCCGGGCGCTAAATCGCTGCTGCTAATTCGGTTAATGGGGCACAAAGGGCTTATCGCCCATGGGGGGGTTGGGGGGGCGTGAAAAAGGTGCCTCCCGAGAAATTCGGTGGGACGTTGCTGAGGCGCTACCTGGTAGTGCTGCACCCCAGCGGTAGCGCCCTGGGCCGCTGCACCTCCGGTGATGACATCATCGGCGTGCACCATGACCTCTTAGCACCCCGCTGCGGTCCCTTACCGCCCCGCAGCAGAAAATCGACTGTGCTACATTAGGCTGCTGTGGGTGGTGTCAGCGCCAGCCTCGCGGGTCGTGAGCCGGGCTGACCTCCGCTCGCGAGGCGGTATTTCAAGGGGAGGTGCGGCTGCAACCCGCGCCACCATTTTCTTTTTTTGGCCGACCTCCAGGTCGGCCCTCCGTGGTGTGCTGTGGCGTGGTCCTGGCCGCCATCGCGCAGCCCAGCACTGCGTCTTGGCTGTGACCGCGGCACCACGCCGCCCTGGTGGCCTAGTTTGGGCCATCGGAGGCCCTGCAGAGTGTGCAGCGGCCCTCCCCTTTAACTGAAGGGGGGAGTTGAAACACGGTGTCTCTGCCGAGCACTGCCTATTGTGCCCCAGCATCGCTTTGTTTCCTGCCCCACCAGGAAGTGGACCGCTCGAGATTGTGCTCCACTTCCTGTGCAGGGTGGTAACCCGAATTTTGCAGTTGAGACGGTACTTCTGCACCAGGCACTAAATGTCCAGCCTTAACTTGGTTACTGCCCCCAAATGGGGCGTAACCAAACTTCATGCCCTACAAGTATTGGAGGCAAAAAGCAGCACCTCCTTCCCATTCAGTTCCGAATTCCCACTCTCTCCAAATTCCCTAATTTAACACTCTGTTTCTAAGCACACTGTTTAGATCACTCTGTGCAGACCATTCTTTACTCCATTTACCTGCCTTGGTTCCATATCCTTTAATACCCTTGCCTAACAAAAATCTATCAATCTCAGTTTTGAAATTTTCATTTGACCTAGCCTCATCAATTTATTAGGGGAAGAGAGTTTTAGATTTCCACGATCCTTTGTGTGAAGAAGTGCTTCCTGACGTCACTCCTGAAAGGCCTAGCTCTAATTTTAAGGTTAGGCCCACTTGTTCTGGACTCTCCCACCAGAGGAAATAGTTTCTCTCGATCTCCCATATCAAATCTTTTAAACATCTTAAACACCTGAATTATATCACCTCTTAATTTTCTATACTCGAGGGAATAAAAGTCTAGTCTATGCAACCTGCCCTCATAATTTAACCCTTTTAGCCCCAGTATTATTCTGGTGATTCTGAGTTGCACCCCCTCCAATGCCAATATACCTTACTGAGATGCGGATCCCAGAACTGAACGCAGTACTCCAGATGTGGTCTAACCTGAGCTTTATAGAATTGTAGCATAACATTCACCCCTTTATATTCCAGCCACCTTAAAGTGAAGGCTAACATTCCATTAGACTTTGTACGATCTTCATGGTGCACTGTAGCAACTCACCAAGGCTATTTCAACAGTACCACCCTCCCCTGTGATCTCTACCACCAAGATGAACAAGAACAGCAATGTTGTGGGAACATCAGCATCTCCAAGTCACAGACTGACTTGGACATACATTGTCATTCCATCATGGTTGCTGAGGCAAAATCCTGAAATTTCTGACCTAAGACCATTGTTGGAGCATCATCAGTGCCCCGACTGCAGTAATTCAAGGAGAAGGCCCACCTGGAGCTTATCAGGGCAACAAGCGATGGGCAGTTATTGCATCCTTGCCAGCATCGCCCACATCCCAAGAACAATTATTTTGAAGTGACTTTGAGGTTGATCTCAGATGATGCTTGGCAGTTGGAAATTGTGTCCGCTGGTTGTTTTTTTTGAAAGAACTTTCATGTCCTGAGTTCCTGGAAGCAACTTGGGCCAAGAGGAGAAGGTTTGTTGGACTGACAAGCAGAGCAGATCTAGATGGGGAAATGAGCGGAAGAAAGAGAATGAGCTAGAGGGAAAGGAAAAGATTTTGAGAGACAGCAGAGAGTGTGTGTGGAGCTGAAAATAAACCTGTGAAAATATGCAAAATTGTTTGAGAAAATTATTTTGTTGGAAAACTGGGTTCAAATGCACTGTGGGAGCTATCAGTGACTGCCTCACACTAACACTATCTATATACTGCGTTGTAAAAATTCTCATAAAAAAAAAATCAAATAAGTTCAGCATGCATTATTATAAAGTTCCAGGGAGCAAAGCTATGCTATAAAATGATGGATGATTCAGATTTTCTAAACAAATGTGTCCACTTTTCCCACACCTAAATATATTTTCATTATTGTATGATGCATTACTTCAAACCACTTGGCTCCGAACTATTTCTTTTTCAAATGCATCATTCACTCCAGTGATTAAAAGTGTTGGGCTGAGACTGAGGGGCATCCAGATTTTGCATACTAACTCCAGTATAAGCAGTTTAAAGTGCAAAGATTTGGTAGCTTTGCGCCCTCCCCTTTGCAATTCCCCCTCCCAACTGCTCCTCTGTAATGTGGCCCCAGTGGCTGCAGCAAGGCTGGCAGAAGGCTGCTGAGTCTGGGAGCCAGAGACTGCAGATGGTCTTGCAAGACACCCTTTACCAGCTCTATGCGCCTGGAGGGCCCAGCTGCAGACTGCACCAACTCAGCATGGGCGGCTGCAGTCTGGGATGGCTGGGTTACAGGCTGAGGCAAGTGCAATGGTGGAGTGGCAGAGGTGGGAGCAGGAATGCTGTCATCCTGAGAGAGGACAGCAGCTTCCTGCTCCACTGACCCACTGCCACTCCCCCAGGGCAGAACCTCAGCATCCAGAGCAATCTGCTCGATCACAGGTTGCTGGCCTGCTGTGGAACCGTGAGATCCCCGGTGGACAGTGGGCAACCCAGCGATGATGGCAGCAGTCAGCGCTTGCATGGCATCAATCTGAGACTGCATGAGAGCAGTCTGAGATTGGATGCCACCAATCACTCACTCCATTACAGCACTAAGCCGTTGCGTTGCCTCGGCCTGTGCTGCAATAGCTGCTGCCACCTCACCCATGACATGCGGCATGAAGTCTGGGTCCTCTCTGCAAGTCAACCATCCTCTGCAAAGAGCCAAGGATGGGCTCGATGGCTTGCCCAGAGATGAGAGCAATGCTGGAGGTGGACTCCTCCACGCTCCAAGCCAGTGCTTCCATGCTCTCGGGCACCCTTGCCATTGCACCCATGAGCTCAGTGTGCATGCTCATTGTCTGTGTGTTCATCGCCACGATATTGAGGTCCTCATCTGAATCCTGTGCAGCAGAACTCGTGCGTGCACTCACCCTCCGGGGAGATGGCCCCCGAGCTTCCCTTCCCATTGCTGCAGCCCGTTGGGTCCCAGAGCTTCACCCACATCAGAGCCATTTCCTCTGCTCCCCTCTAGCGACTGCGTGGCCCCATTATCGGATGTCTCGCCCTCAGGAGACACAGGCAATGAGGCTCTGCCTTAGTGTTCCTCCTCCTCTCCCATGTCGCTGCTACTGGGAGGCTGAGGGACAAGTTGGTCAGATGGTGGCTCACCATCTGAAAACATAAAGGCACAAGAGTGGGTTTAACGTCAGGGGAGGGGGGCAGGAAGGGAGCAAGGAATGCAGACAGTATACTTAGATGGAAAGTGGGAAGGGCTTGTGTTGTGAGGGGGAAGTGGTAAGAGAGAGGAGAGAGAGGTGATGAACATATCGTTGTTGCCCCCAAGGGGGTCAACCTCTCCAACTGCCACAGCGCCCACGACCTGGGCCACGATGATGCTGCGCACTCACTCCTCCAGCTGTGTAAGGGGGTGCAGCTCTGCCTGACCTCCTCCCGTGCATTGCTGCTCCCTCCTGTTATGAGCAAGCTTGGCCAGCAAAAGAAAGGACAGCGTGTGAGTGAGCGCGCAGCCATGTGTTTGGCAGATATACCTGCCTTAGTTGAATAGCTGCTAATGTATGCAAGGTGTGAAATGGTCGATACCGAGTTTTTCCCCCAATGTCTAAAAATAGTCTTCTTTCAAGCTATACATTTACATAGTCTATCTGTTGGTTTCTGAATAAATTTGAAATGAGAAAAAGAATGCAATTTTAAATGTTAATAACAAACCCTCTGAATAACCGAGTGAAGTTTCATAGCAAATGTAAATGTAAACATGAACTGCCTTACAACTGTTGGGAGCCACACGAATGTTGCAGGTTCTTTCTATCATTTATTAATACTCCTCTGGAAAGATGGATTAATGTCTCAAACCGTTGCCTTGATCTCTCTCTCATTCTGCGATTATAAATGGGCAAGTGCTGACCAATGAGCAAAGCAATAGGGGAATAGCCGACCAATAGAATCCATGGTAACTGATATATGATCTATATATAATATGTTTGTGGCATACACAACACAATTAAACAATTTACTAAGCTATTTATTTAAAGGAACATTTTATAAATATGAATGAGCTGCACTGGGATTTAACAACTTTCCTTTCAGTAGCTAGCATCTTTAACGTAGAGAAAGGCACTTCACAGAGGTGGAATCAAACAAATTAATGGGCGTCGCGTCGCTGACAAGGCCAGCTTTTATTGCCCATCCCCAGTTGCCATGAGGTGGTGGGCCTTCTTCTTGAATGACTGCAAATCACCACTTCGGAGGGCAGTTAAGAGTCAAGCATATTGGTGTGGGACTAGAGTCATCTATAGGTTGAGGATGGAGGGTTTCCTTCTCCAGGATTCTATGACACTCCGACAGCTTTACACTCACTTTTTATTGCCGTTTTATTTTCCTGATTTTTTTCTTTAAAAACAGAATTCAAATTCTCAATCTGCTACGGTGGGATTTGAACTCTGGATTCCTAGTCCAGTAACATAACCACTACACTACCATACCCAAATGCCTTTTAAGAGGTCAAATGCAAAAATGAGTTAATGATAAAAAATATGCAGATGTTATAGTTTAGGTCTTAAAATAAGTTCTTGTATATTTCTGTGAATTGTAAAGAAATATTGCAAAGTTAGAAGAGTTCTAGAGAACTCAGGGTTTATAAATAATTCTGTGGCAGACAATCAATATTTCAAAATTCTGCCAGTGTTTGTCACATCAGCTCTTTCTTATTTCCCAGAGCAGTTTCAAAGCTGCAGAGGAAGGAGGGTGAATTGCTCTCACTCCCTGTCTCTCACACACTAGGTTCTTTAACTGTTGTCCCCAGTTTCTTTTCCATGTCCCGCATTTCCAATTTTAGATCCCTATTTGCATTTTCCGTTTTACAATGTATACCCCATTTACTGACAGGACTGCTCCGTGACATAAAGTAAAACCATTTGAAAGGTGCTGACTAAATAATTTCCCCTCCTTTCTTTGCAGCTTGCCACCATCTCCAAAGTACTTAACTGCAACCTTGTGCAAAAATGGCAAAACGCACAACATTGCAATTCAATCCCCTTTGGAAAAGTTTCCACAAACAGACGTGACTTTTCTCTGCGATAAAATCATGTTCATGGTCTGTTGCCTCATTACTTCAACCCACCAGGCTCTCAACTGTTCCTTCCACCCTGTCACTCTATTTGAGGAATCCACAGTACATAACGATTTTAATCCTGTAACACACCGAGGCTACCAAATTACTGAAGCAGCTTTTGGTGTCCATAAATGCCCTGGCTAATTACTCGAATTAAGAAAACAAATTTGAAAGCTAGAGAGTAAAACGATGGTAAGCTCAAAACTCCAAAATCAACTGGAAGTGATAGAAAATGTTAGCAGCCCTGATCCTGCTGGTTTTCATCCTGATCATTAAAAGTTCAAGTGTGGCCTCGCCCAATACCTCACCGGATAATGGCAGCACCCGGTGTGGTGCTCAGACACACGTCCCAGGAAAGTCCCGGTTCCAATCAGTGGTCTGTGCTCAATTAGCCAATCCGAGCTGAGGTGCGTTAGACAGGCCTCGATGTCTCAAAGACTGAGGCGAGAGAGAGAAAGAAATGTCAGCCAGATACCTGATTTTAAGCAGTTTCCAGTGACCCCTGCTGGAAGTGTGTCCGTGATGTCAGTCAGGACAGGATTGAGTTCAGCTGTGACGGTCCCTCAGTCAAACAGCCCGCTGACACACTGAGAGCAGCCATTTGGGAGGAACACTGCAGAGCTACTGCTGCCCATAGCACCAACAGGAGTCGCTGCCTTAAAGAGATGATTAAAAAAAATGGTTTTAGTGCGATAGATAGCATTACGCACACAGTGAGGGTCAGAAGAGATCCCAAAACCCATTAAGCAGCAGACTAATCCTGTGGGGATAAGAAGGTATAGTAGAACACTCTAGGGTTAATCACTGTGGTGCTGTGATGCTTTTAAAATACCTAACCACAAGTACATTTCAGTGGATCACAGAGAAACCAATCATCAAATCAAGCAACATCATGACAACCTAAGCTCCGAGCTGAAATTAATACAATGCACTTTGTACAGCTGGTGCCCTTATTTAAAGACGCCACTGGGACCTTGTGCATTCTTATCAGGTTACTCTGAAGATTTCATGTGATTGCATGACCGAAAGGCCTAGAGTTCTAATCTTCAAGTCATCAGCTGTATAATCGGTTGGACGGACTGCTGGGACACTAATTCTCAGTCCATTAAAATAGAATGCCTTTGATGTCCTATAGTGCATCATACAAGTGCCAATCAAAAGTGATAGGCTTCCAAATACGAACAGCAATCTCCCACCTTCACAACAGGGATGCACAAACAAGAATTCTTCCCTTTGAAAGATAGGCAGCTCCACTTTAGAGCAAAGTGGAGGCAAGCAAAAAATGTTCTCTCCTATTTGTTCCTATGGCATTGGGCTTCAGTAAAGAATCCTATTTAGTTGCATTACACCCCTGTACTGTAATAGAGTGCCGTCCACTTGAAGTGGGATTGGTTTCACTAAACAACCAGGTAAAGAGCGCATTCAGTTTTCTGAAATCAAATCCATTAAAAGCATTGTGCATGTTTTGCTGGTTATAGTGAACAGGAATATCAGTTTGTCTGCACATTTATTTAAATTGACTGTAGTTGCAGGAAATAATACTGCCCATCTCCGCCCCGCCTCAGCCCATCTGCTGCTGAAACTCTCATCAATGCTTCTGTTGCCATCTCAGACTCGACTATTCCAATGCTCTCCTGGCCGGCCTCCCATCTTCCACTCTCCATAAACTTGAGCTCATCCAAAACTCTGCTGCCCGTATCCTAACTCGTACCAAGTCCCGTTCACCCATCAGCCCTGTGCGTGCTCACCTACATTGGCTCCAAATCCACCAACAACTCAATTTTAAAATTCTTATCTTTCTGTACAAATCCCTACATAGCCTTGCCCCCCTCCCTATCTCTGTAACCACCTCCAGCCCTACAACCCACGCAGTAATAGAAAAGGTCCCGTGCAGGCCACTCACCAGCTTTTACCGTGTAAATCCCGTGCATGCGCAGAAATTTAAAGGGACCGCGCACTAAAAGAAACAGGCCGCGCAGAACAAAGCGCAGCTTCCAGGGAACATTGCCTACAACCTTCTGAGAACTCGACATTCCTGTAACTCTGGTCTCTTGTGCATTATCCACTTCCTTCACTCCGCCATTGGCGGCCGTGCCTTCATCCGTCTAGGCCCTAATCTCTGGAATTTCCACTCCAAACCTCTCCGCCTTTCTACCTCTCTCTCCTCCTTTAAGACTCTCCTTAAAACCTACCTCTTTGACCAAGCTTTTGGGCTCCTGTCCCAGTATTTCCTTATGTGGCTCGGTGTCAAATTTGTCTGATAATGCTCCTGTGAAGCACCTTGGGACGTTTTACTACGTTAAAGGTGCTATATAAATAAGTTGTTGTTGATGCACTGTAGATAAATTAGCCATGAGTTGCTGGTATCTGGAATGATCTTGTTCTCTGTAGCACAGGTTACTTTTGGTGGACTTTTAACTCTCAATCTAGGTCTAGAGCCAGTAACATAAGGTTTGCTTGCTGATCAGAAGTTATTAACCGATCAAATAAAGAATACTGATGAGCATCATAATCAACTTTAATCATAATCATAATCAACTTTATTGTCATTGTTAGTGCACAAGTGCAGTACAACAAAATGTAGGCTTGCGGCTCCCGAGAGTGTACATTTAGATTAAGACATTTAAACATTCAACATTCATTTGGCTTGTAATACATTAACATAAACATAATAAAGTGCATTGGCAGATGTGCAGGCTTTAGAGTTTATTTGTGGAGTTCAGTAGGATGACAGCCCTGGGAAAGAAGCTGTTCCTAAATCTGGTCGTTCGGGTGCGAATGCATCTGTAGTGTTAAGTCCGTGAATGATTGAGACACGGACCAGCAGGAGTGAAAACAAACAAGTCTTTACTGGTGGAAGTCAATAGTGAAACTAACAAACAGAGGCACTCTAGCGCCTTTTATACAGGGGTGGTCACTGCC
The DNA here is from genome assembly GCF_052327205.1 of Somniosus microcephalus. NCBI lineage: Eukaryota > Metazoa > Chordata > Chondrichthyes > Squaliformes > Somniosidae > Somniosus > Somniosus microcephalus. The sequence goes on from NC_140992.1 coordinate 105,936,280, forward strand.
GGTACTGCAGTCTGAGACCAGTTATTCTCTTAAAGGTACATACACAACAATTCCTCCCCTTTTAGATAAACAGTACATAACATTCATTTAACAACTAAATGATAACGAATTACAAACACAATTACTGTTGCTAGATACATTGGTTAAGTTTAAGCAATTATAAGTTCAGTCTTTGAGGAGGCTTCCTGATCCTGTCTGGATAACGCCTCTTTGGGGTATCAGGTTCTTCTGGCAATGTTGTGTCGGGATCAATGTCTTTGTTTGGTTCATCTGCTTCCAATATTACCGGTTCTGCGGTAGCTGCAATTGGAACGTCAATTTCATTACCAGGTGTATCAGATCGTGGTGTGGAGTTGACGTTTTCCAGTGACTCTAGAATCTGGTCAGCGTGGCGTCTTCCAATGCTCTCCCCAACGTCCACGGTATACATGAAAGGTCCTTGTCATGTACAAATCGTTCCTGGCTGCCATTTCTCAGTGCGGTAGTCCCGGGCCAAAACTGGTTGACCTATCTTAAAACTCCTGGTCGGCCTTTCATTCATATTCTGAAACTGCCTGTTCTCCACATCTCTTCGGACGTTTGGCTTAACCAAATCCAAGCGGCATCGTAGTCTTCGATTGAAGAACATCATGGCTGGAGTTTGGTTGGTAACTGCATGTGTCGCATTCCGGTAGGCAAACAAAAAGTTGTCCACCTTGTGTTGTAGGGGTATATCTTCATTACACATTGCCTTGATAGCCTTCTTGAATGTTTGGACAAACCTCTCGGCCAATCCATTAGTGGCTGGATGATATGGGGCGGATGTGTAATGCTTAACACCATTGTTCTTTAAGAACCTCCGGAACTCTTCAGACACAAACTGTGGTCCATTGTCAGAGCAAATCTGTTCAGGCAGCCCATTCCTGGCGAATATGGTTCGCAAAACTGTGATAGTTTTTTCCGTGGTGGTTGAGGACATTTTTATTACCTCTGGCCACTTTGAATGTGCATCCACCGCAATTAAAAACATCGAGTCCATGAAGGGACCAGCAAAATCAATGTGCACCCGTTGCCATGGAGATGAGGGCCACTCCCATGGATGCAGAGGAGCTTGTGGTGGGGCGTTTTGAACCTTCTGACATCCTGCACAGCTCTTGGTCATCTCTTCGATTTCTCTATCGATTCCCGGCCACCACACAAACGCTCTGGCTAAGTTCTTCATTTTTACCCCACCCAGATGACCCTCATGAAGCTCATTGAGCACTCTATCCGTCAACTTAGGTGGAATTACTACTCTGGATTCACACATCAAGGTTCCTCTGCACACTGACAGCTGTTCTCTTCTCGGCGAGAATGCTGGCAGCAGTGGTTCGCCATGTGCTGGCCATCCCTTCACCGTTAAATCATAGACCCGTGATAGTGTTGGGTCATTCCGTGTTTCCTTTTCTATGTTTGCATTCATCACAGGGAGACATTCGACTATGGTCGAGTGGAATAACTCCATTGGATCCACTGCAAGGTCTTCTTCTTCCACCGTCGGCAACGGTAGGCGTGACAATCCATCAGCATTTCCATGCTGTTTAGTTCCTTTGTACTCTATGTCATATTGATGTGCCCCTAGGAAAAGGGACCATCTCTGCAGCCGTTGTGCCGTCATTATCGGTAAGCCCTTCTGAGGGTTGAAAATGGAGACAAGAGGTTGATGATCAGTTAGTAGAGTAAATTTCTGACCGTGCAGGTAGTGATTGAACTTCTTCACCCCGCACACTAGGCTGAGGGCCTCTCTGTCAATCTGGGCGTAGTTACGCTCGGCAGAAGTTAACGAGCATGACGTAAAAGCTATCGGCCTCTCTGAACCATCAAAGAATTTATGTGACAGTACCGCCCCAATGCCGTAGAGAGACGCATCACACGCCAATCTTATCGGTAGTGATGGGTTGTAGTGAGCCAATACTTCTCTTGAAGTGATTAGGCCCTTACTCTTCTGAAAGGCCCGCTTACATTCATCGCTCCATTTCCATGCTACTCCCGTTCGTAGTAGGGCGTTCAGTGGATGCAGAATTGTGGACAAATTCGGCAAAAACTTATGGTAGTAATTCACCAATCCGAGGAATGACCTCAGTTGCGACACATTTTCAGGCGCTGGAGCCTTAACTACCGCTTCAATTTTGTCAGGGGACTTATGCAAGCCCTCTTCATCAATCACGTGGCCACAATACGATATCCGTTTCTTAAAAAACTCGCACTTGGGGCGATTGGCTCGTAGCCCATGTTCATGTAGTCTAGTGAGCACCTGCTCTAGGTTGGCAAGGTTTTCACTGTCATCTTCACCTGTCACTAGGATGTTGTCCAAGTAACACTGAGTCCCCGGAATCCCTTGCAGGACTTGTTCCATCGCTCTTTGCCATATCGCCGGAGCTGATGCTACTCCGAATACCAGTCGATTATACTGGTAAAGACCTTTGTGAGTGTTTATCGTGAGATACTTCCTAGAGGATTCTTCAACCTCCATCTGCAAATATGCTTGTGCTAGGTCAATTTTTGTAAAACGCTTCCCTCCAGATAGTGAGGCGAAGATATCTTCTATCCTTGGAAGAGGATATTGTACTGTGTGAAGGACTGGGTTCACTGTCACCTTGAAGTCCCCACAGATGCGAACCTTCCTTGGCTCCTCAGACTTATTGTTTAACGTTTTCTTCATGACAGGAATGATAGGTGTCGCCCACTCGCTCCAGTCTACCTTAGATAACAAGCCTGCATTCTCCAGATTCTCCAGCTCTGCCTCGATGGCTGGGCGAATTGCATATGGTACCGGTCTTGCTTTGAAAAGCTTGGGAATTGCATTCTCCTCTATTTTTATCGAGGCGGTTACACCTTTAAGAGTGCCCAGTTCTTGTTGAAATACCTCTTTGGCGTCAGCTAAGATTGTTGACAATCGTCCAGGAATGACGTCGTCATCCTTTTTACCAGCCACCATCAGTGCCTGAATGGAGTGCCAGTCTAAACTTATCTTTCTGATCCATTCACTTCCCAATAACGGTGGTCCACCATCTTGCAGAATGTAGAGATACAATTTCTGTATTTTCTTGCCGTTGTATTCGACAGGCACCCTTATTTTTCCTCTGGGGTATACTTTTTGCCCCGTATACGTCCTCAAGACAATGGATGTCTCTCTCAAGGGTATGTGTGAGAATAGCCGCTCGTATTCTCGTCGATTCATGATGGTTAGAGCTGATCCTGTATCCAATTCCTTTTGACTTGGGACCCTGCTATCGTGAGGGTGACCCAAATGGTTCGGTGATCCTCTTTTGCGATTACGTTGTGAAGTTTGAGACAGCTTAGTCTCTTGTTCCCGGATTCACTATCGCTCATCTGGTCTTCGGAACTACTGTCCGTCATCTTTTGTACTTTCCTGTACGGTTCCTTAGTAGCCTTTTTGTTGTCGTTGGTCTTCTTCCCAGACCTGCAAACATGTGAAATGTGTCCCATCTTTCCACATTGCCTGCATATTTTGTCCTTGGACCAGCAGTCCTTCTGGTCATGGTTTGTTCTGCCGCAGCGATAACATTTTGCAAATCCCCGTGTCATTTCGTGGGTGCCGTATTCCTGTGGCTTTTGTTGTATTTCCGCAGCTCCCCTTGCTGCTGCTTCGTACGATACTACCACGCTGAAAGCCTTATCTAGCGTCAGCTCTTTCTCTGAGAGTAACCTCTTCTGGGTTCCTTCACTCAGGAGTCCACAGACAAATTTGTCCCGTAAGGTATCTGCCAGTCCTGCTCCGAACTGGCAGTGCTTTGATAGCTTGCGTAGTTCCGTAAGGTAATCAGCATTGCTCTCATTTTTATGCTGATTTCTCCTGTAGAATTTAAATCTTTCTGCTATCAGCAGAGGTGTAGGATTTAGGTGTTCCTGTAGGATAGCAACAATTTTGTTAAAACTCTTCGCCTTTGGTTTGGCTGGAGTAATCAGGTCCTGCAATAGGCCGTACGTTCTTGCGCCCATTAAATTTAGCAATACCGATGCCTTTTTCTCATCGGCTATTTCGTTTGCCTCGCAATTTACCTCGACTCTTTCCACATACGTGGTCCAGTCTTCTATTGCATTATCGAAGGCAGTGATATCACCAGTCTTTGGCATCTTGAAAATCTAAGATGGCGCCTCCCGCGCTTTTCCTTCGTCCCCGATGGATCAAAATGGCGCCTCCCGCGCTTTTCCTTCTTCCCCGCCGAGTTAAGATGGCGCCTCCCGTGCTTTCCCGTCGCTGCCGCTGCTGCCAACGCTGTTGCTGGCGATTATATTTATTTAACTATCCTGTAATGGCGACGCCCTATGGTCTTCGCGCCTCCCCGATCGCTGCTGCCAACGCCGCTCTCCGCGGTATTTTTATTTTTCTATCGCGCTTCAATATTTGCTCCGTTAATTGAAGAACTGTTCCCGTCGTGAAGCGGACCCTCTGGGACACTTCCCTCCCTCTTCTTAGGTCCGAACGCTGCCTGGCTTCGAAGCACCGGCCGCGCCCTGTGTGCTCCACCCTCTCTCTCTCTCTTTGCTTCCCGACTCGCTTCCCGGCCCCGTTGCAGAGCCACCCGATCGAGCTCTAGCCCGCCGCAGCCCAGGAAGGATCAGTGCACTACCTGCCACCAGCCCGATTAGCTGGGAAACCACAGACTGGAGAACCAAGCCTGGCTCTCGCAGTCTCTCCTGCAACTTATCAATTCAATTATTTGGAGGGCGGTTGCCCATGGTCGACGCCCGTTTCTCGAGTTTCTTTGGATTATTTTTTTTTTCTTTCTTCTGGCTTCGACCTTCAATAACGTCGTCTGAGGTGCTGCCGAGTTGCAGGTAAGTTTGTTTCTTACTCGTCGCCAGTATTATGTCCGTGTATAATTGAGACACGGATTGCAGGAGTTGATTATAACAAGTCTTTACTGAATGGAGACAACCTGGAAACTGAAACTACAGAAGCCTGCTAGGGCCTTTTATACAGGGGTGGTCACTGCCGGTACTGCAGTCTGAGACCAGTTATTCCCTTAAAGGTACATACACAACAGATGCGTATTCCTCGATGTCATTATGGGCAAACATGCTCCAATCAGTGCGTTTGAAGCAATCCTGAAGCTCCGAGACTGCCCCCTCTGGCCATACTTTCACTGATCTCACTGATGTTTTCACTCTTTTGATGAGCGGTTTGTATGCCGGGGCTAGAAACAGGGAGAGGTGGTCAGACTTCCCAAGGTGTGGGCAGGGAATGGCCTTATAAGCATCTACAATGCTCGTGTAGACTTGATCCAGTGTGTTCTCCCCTCTTGTGGGGCAGGAAACATTCTGGTGGAATTTTGGGAGTACAGATTTTAGGTTTATGTGATTGGAGTCCCCCGCGATGATAAAAGCTCCGTCTGGGTGCGCAGTTTGTTGTTCGCTGATGGCCCTGTAGAGGTCCTTCAGTGCTAGTTTGGCATTACCATGTGGTGGGATGTAGACCGCAGTGATGATAACAGTCGTGAATTCCGAGGCAGGTAGAAGGGTCTGCACCTTACCATGAGGAATTCCAAATCAGCTGAGTAGGATCTATCGATTATGTCAGTGTTAGTGCACCAGGCATTGTTAGTGTAAATGCACAAACCGCCTCCCTTGCTCTTACCGGAGTCTGCAGTTCTGTCGGCGCGGAAGACCGTGCGTCCTTCTAGCTGGATGGTGGTGTCAGGGATGCCGTTGTTCAACCAGGTCTCTGTGAAGATCATGGCACAGCATTCCTTTGTCCTTTTCTGTGAGGAGAGATCAAGTTTGATCTCATCCATTTTATTTTCCAGTGACCTGACGTTGGCCAGGAAAATACTTGGGAGGGAGGGTTTGTGTGGGGCTCTCTTCAGCCTATTTTGGATTCCGGCCCTCTTGTCCCGCTTCTGCTTGCGTTCTCTGCGCGGTCTGCGCCGACTTCCGGCTGGGGGAGAATGCCACGCTGGTCCCGGGGATCGGGCGATGTCAGGAGGCAGATCGACGGCGCCGAGTGTGAGCCGCACGCAGTTGGCCCCGATATCGAGGAGCGTCTGCCGGCTGTACAGTAGGTCTGCCCTCAATTCCGGTATTAGCAGAGTCCAGAAGAGACTCAGAAAGAGGGTAAAAACGCTCAGTCTCGGGAGAGACAAAGCCACTGCATCCATGCGCGCCGCCGCATAGATGCATTTCAAAGGCACTTTTGAAGATTGACACTGATAATGCATTATCAGATTATGATGAACATCAGTTAGGTCAGATAACCCAGGTCAACTGTGGGAGTTCCTTCACCACACGGACTGCAGCGGTTCAAGAAGGCAGCTCACCACAATCTTCTCGAGGGTAATTAGGGATGGGCAATAGATGCTGGTCTTGCCAGCGACGCCCACATCTCCCAAAAGAATTTTTAAAAAAGCATGTAAGAGCAAAAGAACATAAGAAATAGGAGCTGGACTAAGCCATTCAGCCCTTTGAGCCTGCTCCACCATTCAATAAGATCATGGCTGATCTTTGACCTCAACTCCACTTTCCCGCCCGATCCCCATATCCCTTGATCTTACTCCAATTATATAGGGCCTTGGTGAGACCACACCTGGAGTACTGTGTACAATTTTGGTGTCCTTACCTAAGGAAGGATATACTTGCCATAGAGGGAGTGCAACGAAGGTTCACAAGATTGATTCCTGGGATGGCGGGTCTGTCGTATGAGAAGAGATTGAGTAAACTAGGCCTGTATTCTCTTGAATTCAGAAGAATGAGAGGGAATCTCATTGAAGCATACAAAATCATTACAGGGCTTGATAGGGTGGATGCTGGGAGAATGTTTCCCTTGGCTGGGGAGCCTAGAACCAGGGGCCACAGCCTCAGGATAAAGGGTAGGCCATTCAGGATTGAGATGCGAAGAAATTTCTTCACACAGAGGGTGGTGAATCTTTGGAATTCTCTACCCCAGAGGGCTGTGGAGGCTCAGTCATTGGGTATATTCAAAACAGAAGTCGATAGATTTCTGACTAGTAAGGGCATTAAGGGATATAGTGATAGGGCCAGTGAATGGAATTGAGGCTGAAGATCAGCCACGATCTCATTAAATGGTGGAGCAGGCTCGACGGGCCGAATGGCCTACTCCTGCTCCTATTTTTTATGTTCTTATGATTCCCCTAGAGTTGAAAAATCTATCGATCTCAGCCTTGAATATACTCAATGACTGAGCATCCACAGCACTGGCTGTGATTCAAGGCTGCGATTGATAGATTTTATGTTCTTACAATGGGCTTATACTGAAACCTATCTTTATTGTAGTTTCAATATAGGAATAATTTGAAGAATCCAGCTTCCATTTAATGACCTTCTGGTATATTAAACTCTCCCAATTATTTACCAATACTGTTTCTCAGCCTCACAGGTGAGGAAAACTGGCTCCTGTTGACCCTGGCTACTCAAGCCTTTATGTGTGGTGAATTTTACCTTGGCTACTTTAACTGGTACACAGCGACAAGCTGAAGAAATCTTCAATTGGAAAGGAAAATAAACTTTAAAATTCTGCTAAGCGCAGTGAGTTTTCATGCATTACCATACTGGTGCACATTTATGTTTATTTTTAAACTTATTGTTATGTATGATTTTTCTGGCTTCCTCCAAGCAGGCAAGTTAACTAAGGATGAAAGGCAGTTTGCGAGAGTTGGAGTTGGTGACAGAACAACAGTCGTGATCGGGGCCAGCAGCAGCCCCATTATTACAGCTCACAGTTTTGTGCAGGGAACCCGCAGGTCTGCTTACTGTCAATGAATCCAGTTACAAAAAGAGTTTCAGATGATACGGGACCAATTTTGAGGTTGAAGAGAGTTTCCAAATCGACACTGGATTTGGACAAACAAACATACAAATTAAGTGTTCATTTAAAACACTAAATAAAGGTACAAACAATCTTCTCCTCTTGTCCTTGAGTATAAACTATGAATTACCTGTAAAAGGGTAAGAAGGCATGAATAACTTATTTGCAAATGAGTACATGTATATATTATTCTGATAGTACTGATTATACAATTAATATTAAAGGAAATAAAGTGCCTGGGTCTTGGCTCCAAGAAGCTCTTTTCCTCCTTCAATGCGATTTTCCTTTCCATCCCGTCCACTCCTGAAGATGATGACTCATATTGAAGTAGTATGGGATCTCAAAAGCTTTCTAGTACCCCATTCAAGTAGTCATTCTTCATGTGACTGTTGGAGGCTTATTGGTCAATTTCACAAGCTACATTTGTCACACAAAATGCATGAAGTCAAGAGACACCATAAAATTCATCAAAGAACTTCTCAGAATCCATGCAACAAATGCATCCATGAAACAGTACAGCCTAACCATGAAGACAGTAAAGCTGAACCCAATCCTGTCTTCACTCAATGTCCACACTCGCACACATCAGTGAGGGGTAACTCAGCAGCAATCAGTTGTGGAACTCTTGCCAGTTCCCTCTTCCCTACCCCAGGATGTCAATGACAATTCATAGAATCATACAGCATAGAAGCCTCAACCCATCATGCCTGTGCCGGCTATTTGAAAGAGCTCTCCAATTAGTCCCATGCCCCTGCTCTTTCCCCATAGCCCTGTAAATTTTTCCTTTTCATCAAGTATATATCCAATTCCCCTTTGAAAGTCACTATTGAATCTGCTTCCACCACCTTTCAGGCACTGCATTCTAGATCACAAGAAGTCACTACATTAAAAAAAATCGCATCTCAACAGCAATTTACAATTACCTTAAATCTGTTTCCTTACTGACCCTCTTGTCAGTAGAAATAGTATCTCTTTATTTACCCTATCAAGACCCCTCATAATTTTGAACACCACTATTAAATCTTCCCTTAACCTTCTCTGGTCTAAGGAAAACAATCCTAGCTTCTCTAGTCTCTCTACATAACTGAAGTCCCTCATCCCTGGTATCATTCTGATGTTCTAGTATCTCCATGTTACTCTAGCTGAGTTTGGATAACCGAGTACAGACCAGGTATCTTTCAGGTCTGTATGGAACTAGAATCATTCCAGGAATAACAGATTACAGTTACGTGGATAGACTGGAGAAGCTGGGATTGCTCCCCTTAGAGCAGAGAAAGCTAAGAGGAGATTTGATAGAGGTGTTTAAAATCATGAAGTATTTAGATAGAGTAAATAAAGTGAAACTGTTTCCAGTGGCTGATGGGTTGATAACCAGAAGGTACAGGTTTAAGATGATCGGCAAAAGAACCAGAGGTGACATAAGGAAAAAATTGATACTCAACAAGTGGTTCTGTCTTCACAAAGGAGGACACAAATAACCTCCCAGAGATATCAGGGAACATAGGGTCTAATGAGAGGGAGGAACTGAATGAAATCAGTATTTGTAGGGAAATAGTGTTAGGGAAATTGACGGGATTGAAGGCCGATAAATACCCAGGGCCTGATAATCTACATCCTAGGGCACTTAAGGAAGTGGCCCTAGAAATAGTAAATGCATTGCTGGCCATCTTCCAAAATTCTATAGACTCTGGAACAGGATTGGAGGATAGCTAATGTAACCCCACTATTTAAAAAAGGTGGTAGAGAGAAAATGGGGAATTATAGACCGGTAAGCCTGACATCGGTAGTGGGGAAAATGCTAGAGTCCATTATAAAAGATGTAATAGCAGAGCACTTGGAAAACAGTGACAGGATCGGACAAAGTCAACATGAATTTACAAAAGGTAAACCAAAAAAAAAAAAAAATGTCAGCGGAGAAAGCAATAGAGCAAGGTAGCAGTGGGGGAATTAAAAACCAGAGAGTGTCAGGAAGGGACAGAATGTATAAAGATAAAGGTAGAGTAATAAAAGGGGTAAAAGCAGAAATAAATTGTCACAAAACATATTTAAAAGTTCTTTATCTGAATGCACGCAGCATTCGTAACAAAATAGACAAGTTGACGGTACAAATAACTACACATGAGTATGATCTGGTGGCCATTACAGAAACATGGCTGCAAGGTGACCATGACTGGGAACTAAACATCCAGGGGTATTTGACAATTAGGAAGGACAGACAGGAAGGAAAGGGAGGTGGGGTGGCTATGTTAATAAAGGATGGAATCACTGCAATAGTGAGAAATGATATTGGGTCAAAGGATCAGGTTAGTGAAACAGTTTGGGTGGAGATAAGGAATAATAAGGGGAAAAAGTCACTAGTGGGCGTAGTCTATAGGCCTCCTAACAGTTGCAACTCTGTTGGTCGGAGTATAAATCAGGAAATAGTTGGGGCTTGTAATAAGGGAACAGCTATAATCATGGGGGATTTTAACTTTCATATTGACTGGACAAATCAAATTGGGCAGGGCAGCCTTGAGGAAGAGTTCATAGAGTGCATTAGGGACGGGTTCCTTGAGCAGTATGTAACTGAACCAACCAGGGGGCAGGCAATCTTAGATCTGGTCCTGTGTAATGAGACAGGATTAATAAAAAATGTCCGAGTAAAGGATCCCCTTGGAATGAGTGACCATAACATGGTTGAATTCCAAATTCAGTTGGTTGCTGAGAGAGTTGGATCTCAAACCAGCGTACTAAGCTTAAATAAAGGAGACTATGAAGGTATGAGAGCAGAGTTGACTAAAGTGGACTGGGAAAATAGATTAAAGTGTAAGACGGTACATGAGCAGTGGTGTACATTCAAGGAGATATTTCACAACTTTCAAGAAAAATATATTCCAGTGAGGAAAAAGGGGCGTAAAAGAAAACAGAGCCATCCGTGGCTAAGTAAAATAATAAAGGATAGTATCCGACTGAAACCAAGGGCATATAAAGTAGCCAAATCTAGTGGGAGGATAGAAGATTGGGAAGCATTTAAAAGCCAGCAAACAATAACTAAAAGATTAATTAAGAAAGGGAAGATAGATTATGAAAGTAAACCAGCAAAAAATATAAAAACAGATAGCAAGAGTTTCTACAGCTATATAAAAAGGAAAAGGGTGGCTAAAATGAATGTTGGTCCCTTAGAGGACGAGACCGGGAAATTAGTGGTAGGGACATGGAGATGGCAAAAACGCTGAACAAATATTTTGTATCAGTCTTTACAGTAGAGGACACTAAAAATATTCCAACACTGGACAAACAGGGGGCTATGGGGGGGAGGAACTAAACATGATTAAAATCACTAAGGAGGTGGTACTCGGTAAGATAATGGGACTAAAGGTGGTTAAATCCCCTGGACCTGATGGCTTACATCCTAGGGTCTTGAGAGAAGTAGCGGTAGGGATTGTGGATGCATTGGTAGTAATTTTCCAAAACTCCCTGGATTCAGAAAAGGTCCCAGCAGATTGGAAAACTGCTAATGTAATGCCCTTATTTAAAAAGGGAGGCAGACAAAAGGCTGGAAACTATAGACCAGTTAGCCAAACATCTGTGGTTGGCAAAATGTTGGAGTCCATTATTAAGGAAGCAGTAACAGGACATTTGGATAAGCATAATTTAATCGGACAGAGTTAGCATGGTTTTATGAAGGTGAAGTCATGTTTGACAAATTTGCTCGAATTCTTTGAGGACGTAACAAACAGGGTGGATAAAGCGGAACCAGTGGACGTGGTGTATTTTGACTTCCAAAAGGCATTTGACAAGGTGCCACACAAAAGATTACTGCACAAGATAAAAAATCACGGGATTGGGGGCAATATACTGGCATGGGCGGAAGATTGGCTATCTAACAGAAAACAGAGAGTTGGGATAAATGGTTCATTCTAGGGTTGGCAATCAGTAACTAGTGGTGTTCCGCAGGGGTCAGTGCTGGGACCCCAACTCTTTACAATCTATATTAACGATTTGGAGGAAGGGACCGAGTGCAACGTATCCAAGTTTGCCGACGATACAAAGATGGGAGGGAAAGCAGTGAGTGAGGAGGACATAAAAAACCTGCAAAAGGACATAGACAGGCTAAGTGAGTGGGCAAAAATTTGGCAGATGGAATATAATGTTGGAAAGTGTGAGGTTATGCACTTTGGCAGAAAAAAATCAAAGAGCAAGTTATTATCTAAATGGAGAGAAACTGCAACGTGCTACAGTACAAAGGGATCTGGGGGTCCTGGTGCATGAAACACAGAAGGTTAGTATGCAGGTACAGCAGGTGATCAGGAAGGCCAATGGAATCTTGGCTTTTATTGCAAGGGGGATGGAGTATAAAAGCAGGGAAGTCTTGCTTCAGTTATACAGGGTACTGGTGAGGCCACACCTGGAATACTGCGTACAGTTTTGGTTTTCATATTTATGAAAAGATCTTATCGAAACATATAAGATTGTGAGGGGGCTTGATCGGGTGGATGCTGTGAGGATGTTTCCACTGATGGGTGAGACTAGAACTAGGGGGCATAATCTTAGAATAAGGGCTGCCCTTTCAAGACTGAGATGAGGAGAAACTTCTTCACTTAGAGGGTAGTTAATCTATGGAATTTGCTACCTCAGAGAGCTGTGGAAGCTGCGACATTAAATAAATTAAAAATGGAGATAGTTTCCTAGCTGATAATGGAATAAGGGGTTACGGGGAGAAGGCAGGCAAGCGGACGTGAGTCTAAGTTCGGATCAGCCATGATTCTATTGAATGGCGGAGCAGGCCCGAGGGGCCGTATGGCCTACTCCTGCTCCTACTTCTTATGTTCTTATGTTCTTATGCCTGACTAATCTACTGGAATTTTTTGAGGATGTAACTGGTAGAATAGATAAGGGAGAACCAGTGGATGTGGTGTATTTGGATTTTCAGAAGGCTTTCGATAAGGTCCCGCATAAGAGATTAGCGTTCAAAGTTAAAGCATTTGGGATTGGGGGGTAAGGTACTGCCTTGGATAGAGAACTGGTTGGCAGACAGGAAGCAAAGACATGGAATAAACGGGTCTTTTTCCGAGTGACAGGCAGTGACTAGTGGGGTACCGCAGGGATCAGTGCTAGGACCCCAGCTATTCACAATATATATAAATGATCTAGACGAGGGAACTAGATGAAATATCTCCAAGTTTGCAGATGACACAAAGCTGGGTGGGTGTGTGTGCTGTGAGGAGGATGCAGAGAAAATCCAGTATGATTTGGACAGGCTGGGTGATTGGGCAGATGCATGGCAAATTCAGAATAATGTGGATAAATGCCAGGTTATCCACTTCGGTGGCAAAAACAGGAAGACAGATTATTACCTGAACGGCAATAGATTGGGAAAAGGGGAAGTGCAACGAGACCTGGGTGTCCTTGTGCACCAATCGCTGAAGGTAAGCATGCAGGTGTAGCAGGCGGCTAAGAAGGCAAATGGTATTTTGGCCTTCATAGCGAGAGGATTCGAGTACCAGAGCAAGGATGTCTTGCTGCAGTTGTACAGGGCCTTGGTGAGACCACACCTTGAGTATTGTGTGCAGTTTTGGTCGCCTTATCTGAGGAAGGATGTTCTTGCCATGGAGAGAGTGCAGCGAAGATTCACCAGACTGATACCTGGGATGGCAGGAATGACGTATGAGGAGAGATTGGGTCGATTAGGCTTATATTCGCTAGACTTTAGAAGAATGAGAGGGGATCTCATTGAAACTTATAAAATTCTAACAGGACTAGACAGACTAGATGCAGGAAGGATGTTCCCGATGGTGGGGGAGTCCAGAACCAGGGGTCACAGTCTAAGGATAAGGGGTAAGCCATTTAGAACTGAGATGAGGAGGAATTTCTTCACCCAGAGAGTGGTGAACCTGTGGAATTCTCTACCACACAAGGCAGTTGAGGCCAATTCATTAAATATATTCAAGAAGGAGTTAGATATATTTCTTAAGGCTAAAGGGATCAAGGGATATGGGGAGAAAGCAAGGACAGGGTACTGAATTTGGATGATCAGCCATGATCTCATTAAATGGCGGAACAGGCTCGAGGGGCCGAATGGCCTACTCCTGCTCCTATTTTCTATGTTTCTATGTTAGGATTTGGAATGCACTGCCTGATAGAGTGGTGGATACAGATTCAATAGTCGCCTTCAAAAGCGAATTGGATTAATACTTGAAGGAGAAAAATTGCAGGGATATGGGGAAAGAGTCGGGGAGTGGGACTAACTGGATTGCTCTTCAAAAGAGGCGGCGCAGACTCGATGGGCCGAATGGCCTCATTCTGTACTGTAGTATTTTGTGACTTTGTATCATGCTAGGCAGTGCACTCTCCCACTGAACTATTAAAGAGAGCTTTGCTATTGGAACTTATAGCTTGTTAAAGCAAAATTATTGCAATAATTTTATACCAACATCTTACAGTAGTAAGAAGCCTGCATAACCTTCACTTCTAAACATATTCTAGCTCTTTGACCAACAGAAGCTCGAGAACAAAGAGTAGAGATTGATATATTACACAAACTAAGCATTCTAAAAATTAACTGCATTATGAAAACTGGAACATTTTTACCAAATAGCAGCAATAAAATATTTTAAACATACAAGTGGTGAGGGCACTATTGAGTGCTGCAGTCTTAAACGCAGAGCAAATATTCTGTACCAATGTACCATGTTTTGGATTAGTGAGTGACAGCAGAAAGGCAAACTCCCGATCAGAGTAATTTCAATTAACAACATGCTTTCATTGGGATAACTTTGCTTGTTCTTAAGAGATTGACTCTATTGCATCCAGCTACATTTCCGAACCTATTAAGAGTACCCAACAAAATAGAATGGCGGACCATTAATAAATGCAGAGTGAATGAGGTTGGGTTTTACTAAAAGCACCAACACCAGTAACAGAGTTGCAAGGGAAATCAATTCTCTCTGCTGCACTGATTCATCCCCTAAAATGGATGCTTTCAGAGCCCTGCAAAACTGGAATAATTTTAGAATAATTTTTTTAGAAACTTAACACTAGGGGAAAAAAAACCTCTTGCCATTAGTACTTGATTGCACTTGAATGAGTTATTATTTCCTTTAAGAGCACCTGATAACCTGGAACAAGAAAATGCTATTGGACCACTGAGCCCAATCCTTGCTGCGAACCTTGCCTAAGGTGCACTGACACGGTCTCGGTAAATTTATTCCATCTCTCAGAGGAGAGGCGATGATCTAGTTCAATAACCTGCCAATGTTCATCATCAGGGCTCACAGCTGAGGAACGGTCACTTAGGTGATATCCTAGCTCTTGTGACAACGATGCTCCAGTATTAATCAACACTGGTCAGGCTGCACCACAAGCAGAGAAAATGCAGGAGGGGGAGAAGAAAGTTGCTGGATCCACAAGTTGCACGTAGTTTCTAAGGCTCTGATGTTTCCTGGAAAAGTACAATTAATAGTGAAAGTTAATTTGGCTGTTAAAATTAAACCATGATTATGCAAATTTAAATAAAACACTACTCTATATTAGTAGAACCATACAAGTTTATAGCATTGGAGGCCACTCGGCCCATCGTATCAGTGCAAGCTTTCTGATGGAGAGCAACCCAAAACTAATCTCACAGCTCTGCTCGCTTTTCATCTTCTTGCTTAAACATCAGGTTCTAATGGAAAATAATAGCTTTAGGAGGGTGTAAATAATTGACATCCTAACAGGTTTTGTTTGGTGCTTTCATGTACAAATACACATATTCACTGGAGTGTGACAATAACAGGCATACAATATTGCCAAACTTTGGTGTGGCATTGGCACAGTTAATGGCACAGTAATTCCTGTCACAACGCGTGAGTACGGACAGGGTACTCACGCGTGTGCCAGGAGGAATTGCCGGTTTTCAGCATGCACAGCGCATGCGCTGAAAACCGGCATTTTCTGTCCTCTGACCCAAGGGGTTAAGAGGCTGAACGCATGCGCGGTATTGGGCAGCGCGTGCGACTTGGATTTCCTGTATTTTTACAGATTTGCGCATGTGTAAAGGGCTCCGGTTTTTACGCATTGAAAAACCACACGTAAGTACTTAGTTTTACAGGTAAGTGGTCTTTTAGTACAATTTAGAATTTTTTTTCCCACAGGTTTATTATTTTTAAAGAATCTACAGTAAGGTAAGTTTAGTTTTAGACCCTATTTAAAAAAAAAAAAATTTTTTCAAAAATTTGATTAATTGTTTAAAATAGTTTTTTAAAGTTATTCATAGTTAATTTAATTATTGGGATGCTTTTTAAAATTTTATTTAAAGTTTAAGTAGTGTTTTGGGGTGCTGTACTTTTCATGAGTTTGACAGTCTTTACTATCAAACTTATGAATGAAGTTTCCCCTCCCCGATTGGCTGAACAGTGCTCACCTGATCCCAGCCGGCACATCGCACTAACTACGCCGCTGGGTCAGGTTAGCACAGCGCGCCGAGATCAGAACCTGGCCACTGACAGGAAATCCACTGCGGGCCAGGCTTCAGATGTCGGCGCGCCGGGTAAGTGCACATCGGGGGCTTGCACGCGCGGCAAGCCCCCGACAGGAATTACTGGGCCATTGTTCATTTAAGTGGGAATAAAAAGATAAACTTAATTCATGAGGCAATATTCATCCTTTACTAAAATTAATACAGAAAAGCTGGTCAACGGGAAAGTTTTCTTCTTCCTATTGATGATAAGGACAGTCAGAGCCTGGTAAATCATCAAACCTTATAAATTAGGCCTAATGCTTTTCGCAGGTTTTTCCCAATGCCCCAACTGCATTTGACTCATCGTTCTATTCACATTCCACTTACATTCTTTACTTCTATGCATATTTTAGTCCCACACATATCTGAATTGCAGTTTATGGCTCAATCAAGTCCATGTGACATGTTACACGGACACTGAAATAGATTACAAGGCAAGTGAAATCACTAGGTGTCAAACTGAAGGTGTCGCACTGCGTGGGTGTACATTAACTCTATTGCCTTTCGCATCTAGCGAAAAGCTGAAGTCAGACTATCTTAGGAAGTATAACAATAGCAGGTTTCTGGTGACTGACCTGGAACTCTTGTGGCCGCACCATTGAATCAGACATAATCTTAGCCTTAGACATGATCTTCTAGGATTTGCATTAAGTATTTTTAGTATCCAAGAGAGCTTCATCAGTTTGATATCTAGTATACAGACTAAGGGCTCGAATTTCCAAGCCCCGTGGAGGCGGGTTTGGAGGCGTGAGTGGTGGGAAAATTGCAGAATCGGCGGGCACAAACCCATCCCGCCCCCAACCCGCCTCCGTGCCAATGTCCCAGGAGGCGGGTATCCGGCCTATGCTGGGAGCCGCCTCCCCGAGGCGGGAAGGGGATTAGTGTCAATTAACTGCCTGTTAACAGGTAGTTAACAGGCAGTTTTTTGCATAATCCCTATTTTTAGCCCTGCAGTGTGGGCTTCCCGACGGCTCCGAACCACGCCAAGTTAGCGAGGCGGACCGCCGGTCTGCAGGGGTTGGAGGGGTCGAGATGTCCTTTGTGCAGGTGAGTGATGGGCGCATGTGTGCAGAGGTAAGTGTGTGAGGTGTGTGTAAAGTGTTTTAATAAGTTTTACTTACCTTTACTTTCTCCTGCAGGCTTCCTTCCTTCAGGTCTCGGGAGTCCCTCATCTCACTGGCACAGAAAGCAGAATGGCCGCTGAAATGTCAAAGTCTGCAGCATTTTGCTTTCTGGTCTGGAGAGATCTCTAACTGAGTCTGAGTACAAGGACTCAAGTTAGAAGACAGATTGTCAGTGTTTGATAGCTTCACAGAGCTGTCAAACGCTGATTTTTCATTTGTCAAAAGCTCTTGACAGATGAAATGTCAATCACTGACATCACCAGTAACCAGGTGTCCCTTAATTGGCCTGTTGAGCCCGCTGGGCGGGCTTAACAAGGTCAATCAAGGGAAAATAGCGTGGGTTGGCCACAAGTTGATGGAGGCGGGACTACAACCCAAAAAGTGGGAGTCCCGCCTCCATCACGTCCCCATTGACAAAATCCAGCCCTAAATGTTTGACTACTGTACCAAAGCAATAGTGCATCAGATCAAAGGGTGGCCTCTCTGAATGAAACATAGCACCAATTTATTAGCAGCTCTGAGCTATGGTCTTGCACCTGCTCGGAACTGTGTACAGTTTAACCAAACTCATTTCATTTCTGATTTGTGAGCTTAAGGTGGCCGGGGGCGGGGTTGGGGGTGTGGCGGGGGGCGGTGGTGGAAAGTGCCAGATAATTAACCAATAAATTACCTTGAAGTGCTAACACTTTAACGTTAAAATTTACGTGAAATTATCAGACTTGTGTGTCCTTCTCATCAGTGGTTCATCCCTTCAAGATTTAAACTCCTTATATCAGAGTTTCTATTAATAAGGTTTCCACCATAGGGGATAGTTACAACATGAATTCTGTCACGATTCAGTTCTTTGGTGGTAGTACTTGGAATATTAGGGCAGCTCTTCCTAGGTCTGCACCCAGGTGCACTGGATCAACTGGGCACATAGAATATTAGAATATCGAGTGACTCTGAATGTATGCCTGGAAAGGATCCCACATGATATTCTTTCATTAATTTAAATGGGTGAAAATCGGGCATGTTCATTTACAGGCGTGCACTCCCGCCTGGCCTAGCTTCTGATAGTTACTGTACCAAGGTGATCCAGGCCTAGAAAGACCTCCCCTGTAATATCTCTACCACAAACAATGAAAACTACATTTCAGGTACAACAGATCTTCAATAAAGGATGGCAAAATAAGCAAGGTGATCATTTACCACTTTGGAGCTACACCCAGTTTATTTTTTGGGTGGGAGCTTGAAAAAGGGTTAGAACTACAGCCACGTGTCCCAGCTTTGGTTCCTGTTTGTGAGGCAGCATACAGTGGACCCAGTTTGGGAGGTGACTCCATTTTGTGATGCAGCACCTGATGGCCCCAGTTTGTGCAGTGGACAGGGTTTGTGAGGCAGCACGCAGTGGAAGAGTTACAGTGCAGCTGCATTCATGCTTTTCCCTGATTATGTCAGACAGCAGACATGAATAGCGCGGTCTATATGCAAACAATCCAGAATGCTGTACATAAAAAAAATGAAAAGTGACAGAAAAGAATTTAAACAAAATAACTTTCTTTGTTTTCTTTAAATAGTAACTTCAAATCAAAGAATTTTTAAGTTAACTTCTAAAAGGGGAAAAAAATCATAACAGGTAAAAATGAAAGCAAAATTGCTCACTTAGCCCACCATTGGCAGCAAACAGCTTTGGTCTTGAAAAAAGCCCTCATCAGATTATATATGGTTTAGGTGTACTAGACAGATAATCTTACTTCATCAGAGAAGTTTAACAGCAAATTGGTTTCAGTATTACATCATTTTTTTCTCACACCCACTCAAACACTTTCTCAAGATGATTAAACGCTGCTTAATTTACATGGCCCTTGTTTTTCAATAGCTTTACTGTTGTCCAACAGCATTCATGATTTTTTTCTCTGGT
The DNA here is from genome assembly GCF_052327205.1 of Somniosus microcephalus. Classification (NCBI taxonomy): domain Eukaryota; kingdom Metazoa; phylum Chordata; class Chondrichthyes; order Squaliformes; family Somniosidae; genus Somniosus; species Somniosus microcephalus. The sequence continues at coordinate 105,955,590 of NC_140992.1, forward strand.
ATAATAGACAAGTCTGAAGAATAATCTTCTTCCACTATTTTAAGAAGAGTGTAGCGCTAAATGCAACAACAACAATTTGCATTTATATAGCGGTAAATGACCATAATGCAGTAGAGGACCATTTGGTGAATGGAGCGTGGGTCTGAGCCAGGTAAAGTTCCAGGAACACCTGCTCTGAAAACTCTGTTCAAATGCTGGGGGCGATTTTATGAGTGGGGGCGCATTGGAGGTGGGACTGCTGCTTGTTGGGTTGATGTCCCGCCTCCATCGATTTGTGGCCAACCCATGTTATTTTCCCTTGATTGACCTTGTTAAGCCCGCCCAGCGGGCTCAGCAGGCCAATTAAGGGAAAGCCGGTTGCAGAGCACGTCAACGTATGACGTGCCATCTGTCAAGACAGATGAGTTGTTATCGTTTGACAGCTCTGTGAAGCTGTCAAACAGTGACAATCTCTGCAGTTTGATGAGGTCTTGCATACAAGACCTAATCAACCTTCTTTCTTTTACAGAAATTAGATGTTTGTTGCATCTCTCATCTGCAACATGGAGGTGCGAGACTCCCTGCATAGAAACCGACTGAAGCCTGCAGGAAGAAACAAAGGTAAGTGCACTTTTAAAAACACTTTGCACTTACCTCAGATACTCACCTCTACACTCTTTCACCCATCACTTACCTTCACACCACACTTTTGCACCCCCCCCCCAACCCCCGCAGATCCAGTACTCGCCTCGCTGACCTGGCGGGTTTTGGAGCGTTCGGGAAGTCCGCACTTGTGAGGGCTGTAAGGGGTGATGTGTGGGTTGTTTGTCAGCTTCACCTCTGACTCCCTTGAGCGGTTTGAATCCCTCCCACTCCCTTTTTGTTTGAGACTTTGGACTTATTTAGGGGTTGTAATGAACTTGCAACAGACACCTGGGTTGGTCAAAAGAATTGAGATCTTTATTTTGAGACAGGAAAATATACAATACAATAAAACTCATACTCTAAAAGGGTGGGGAACACTCGGAATATGCAAGGGAGAATTACAATAGACAAAATCCCTTACCCTCCCAACCCCACTATTCTAATTAGGTTGAAATCCAGAGGAACAGGAAATGCTCACCAAAAGACTTTCTTGACAGATTGTAGAGGTTCGCGATTTTGGGGTTCTCCTCAGTTGTGTCGTACCCCGGACATGGTAGAAGACTGCACCTGTGTTGGGTCTTCTGTTTGGGTTTGTCCGCTGATGTGGTTAGCTGCGCAGTTGGATGTATCGGGTAAGTACCCAATTTTCTTTGGTTAGGCTAAGTTTTAGGGTCTTTTGTGTCAAAATCTTACCCAGGGGTAAGTCAGGCTAGCCTGTAGAGTGGAAACAAGTCTTTGATTTTTGAATTTTCGGTGGTTGGTTTCTTGTTGGTCGCGGTGGCCCAGTATTACCTGGTTGGTGGTAATATTGGGAGTTGTTGGTTTCTCGAAGCCTTTGGTTGCCGTTGTAGTGTATGTGCCTTTAAGACAGAACTACTTTTACAGCTCCTGTATACTGTAGTACCGGCAGTGACCACACCTGTATATAAGCCTTGCGCATGCCTCTGTACCCCCAGTCTTGAGACTACCCTCCTCCAGTAAATACCTGTTTATCGTTAAGTTACAGCATCCGTGTGGTTATTGAAAAACAGCATACTCTCAGAATCACGGATCTAACAGTGGCGACGAGTGTCGATTCGAATCTACCTGCAACTCTGCATTTCCCTTCGAGGATTCGCTCCGGGAGGGCGGTGTAACAAAAAAACAAAAAAAGTCGAGGCCAGGAACACGGGCGTCGACCACGAGCAACCGCCCAGTCGTCTGGCAGAGAGTGAACATCGCAGGGGAGGCTGTGGAGAGCTGGGCTTGGTTCCCCAGCCACGATGATCAGCAAGAGATTGACGACAGGTCCAGCGCAGACCCTTCCCAGACAGCAGCGGCTGGAGCCGACCGACGGCGGAGAGAAAGCCAAGCAGCGTCGATGGGGTAAGACAGAGGGTGAAGCGCACAGGGCGCAGCCGGGGGTTGAAAACCGAGCGGCATCGAGAAAAAAAAAAACGGAGAGAGAGAGGGTAAAGCAACAGCCGGGTTCAGGACCGAGCGGCGTCGAGAAAGAAAAAGAACGCGCAGAGCACAGCCAGGGCTCAATAGCTGAAAAGTGTCCACGGGGAGAAGAAGGGAGAGCGCAGGAGACGCCATTTTTAGAAGCCGCAGCGGAGGAGAAGGGCGAGCGCGGGAAGGAAGGAAAGCGCAAGAGACGCCATTTTGTGCCAGCGGAGAAGAAGGGGAAGCGCGGGAGACGCCATTTTTGACAGTTAAATCACACCCAGGGATGCTGAAGAGTGGCAGTATCTCTACGTTCGACAATGAAGTCGAAGATTGGGCGACATATGTGGAACGCATTGAGGTGTACTGCAGGGCGAATGAAGTGCCAGATGCTAGTAAAGCACAGGTATTGTTAAATTCCATGGGTGCAAAAACTTATGGGTTACTGCGAAATCTAATAACCCCAGAGAAGCTGGTGAACAAGAATTTCGAAAGCATAGTAGAAATCCTACAGGACAACTTAAACCCCACACCGCTGCTGATAGCAGAACGATTTAAGTTCCATAAAAGGAACCAACACAAAGACCAAGGAATGCTGAGCCTAACAGAACTGCGCAAGCTATCGAAACACTGCCAGTTTGGAGCGGGACTAGCAGATACGTTAAGGGACAAGTTTGTGTGTGGGCTACAAAGTGAAGGAACCCAGAAACGGCTTCTATCAGAAAAGGATCTTACGCTGGACAAGGCTTTCAGTATGGCAGTATCACACGAAGCAGCCACAAGGGGAGCTGCAGGGATACAACGGAGACCGCAAGAATATGGCACCAATGAAATGTCCTATGGAACAGGGAAGTGCTATCGCTGCAGCAGAACAACACATGACCAGAAGGATTGTTGGTTCAAGGACCAAGTGTGCAGACAGTGTGGAAAAGCAGGACACATAGCAAGAGTCTGCAGGTCTGGGAAGAAAACCAACAGTAAGAAATCTCCACAGGAGAAGTACAAAAAGGTACACCAGGTGATGGACAGTGGTTCAGACGAACAGAAAAGTGACACAGACTCCGGAAGCAAGGAGCTGGGTTGTCTGAAACTACATAAAGTAACCAAAATGGAGGATCACCAGACTATCTGGGTTACACTCAAGATAGACGGAGTCCAAGTGAAAATGGAATTGGACACAGGATCAGCCCTAACAGTCATAAACCAAAGGGACTACAAGCGGCTATTTTCACATATACCCTTGAAAGCTACAGAGATTGTCTTGAAGACGTATACGGGGCAAAAAGTCTACCCCAAAGGAAAAATAAGGGTGAAAGTGATATATAAAGGCCAGGAAATACTTAAAATGGATATATATGTATTGCCAGATGGAGGACCACCACTGCTAGGACGTGAATGGATCCGAAAGATACAATTAGATTGGCATTCCATACAGGCACTGAAGGTTGAGGCCAAAAAGGATGACGACGTCACACCTGGACGACTGTCAAAAATGCAAACTGATGCAAAAGAAGAGTTCCAGGAGGGACTAGGAACACTAAAAGGCATAACAGCAACGATTAAAATAGAGGAAAATGCAAGCCCAAAGTTTCTTAAAGCCAGACCAGTGCCTTATGCGATCAGACCAGCTGTCGAAGCAGAGCAGGAAGGGTTGGAACATTCAGGAGTACTGTCCAAAGTGGACTGGAGCGAGTGGGCTACACCCATCGTTCCTGTAATGAAGAGGTCGTTGAGTAATACGCCTGGGGAACCAAAGAAGGTCCGCATCTGTAGGGATTTTAAGGTGACAGTGAACCCAGTCCTTCACACGGTACAATATCCGCTTCCACGAATTGAGGATATTTTCGCCTCGCTATCTGGAGGTAAACGCTTCACCAAAATTGATCTAGCCCAGGTGTACTTGCAAATGGAGGTAGAAGAAGCTTTGAAACAATACCTTACGATTAACACTCATAAAGGTCTCTATCAATACAACCGGCTGGTGTTCGGGGTAGCCTCGGCTCCGGCTATCTGGCAAAGGGCAATGGATCAAGTCCTGCAAGGGATTCCAGGGACCCAGTGTTATTTGGATGACATCTTGGTCACGGGCAAAAATGACAGTGATCACCTCGCCAACTTGGAGAAGGTGCTCACCAGATTAAAGGAGTATGGGCTACGAGCTAATCGCCACAAGTGCGAGTTTTTCCAGAAACAGATCTCGTATTGTGGCCACGTCATCAATGAAGAGGGGTTACATAAGTCCCCTGAAAAGATTGAGGCAGTAGTCAAGGCTCCAGCACCGGAAAATGTGTCACAACTGAGGTCGTTCCTCGGGCTGGTAAACTACTACCACAAGTTCTTACCAAATTTGCCCACGGTATTACACCCACTGAACACCCTACTGCAAACAGGGGTACCATGGAAGTGGGATGACAAACGTAGACGAGCTTTCCAGAAGTGTAAATAATTGATCACATCAAAAGAGGTGTTGGCCCATTTCAACCCAGCACTACCAATTCGTTTGGCATGTGATGCATCACCCTGTGGTATTGGAGCGGTGCTGTCGCACAAATTCCCAGACGGGTTGGAGAGGCCAGTAGCCTTTGCGTCTCGGTCACTAACCTCAGCCGAGCGCAACTATGCCCAGATTGACAGGGAGGCCCTCAGCCTAGTATGGGGAGTAAAAAAATTCAACCACTATCTGCATGGGCAGAAGTTCATCTTGCTGACTGACCACCAACCACTTGTCTCCATCTTTAATCCTAAGAAGGGCGTTCCAGTGATGACTGCACAATGGTTACAAAGATGGTCCCTGTTTCTAGAGGCGAATCAATATGAAATAGAATATAAAGGCACGAAACAGCATGGGAACGCTGATGGGCTATCGCGCCTGCCACTGCCTACTGTGGAGGAAGCACCAGCAGTGCACCCTATCGAGATATTTTATTCGTCAATAATTGAATGATTGCCAGTAACGAACGCGGATATAGAGAAGGAAACCCGCAATGATCCGACGCTGTCTCGAGTATATGATTTGACGGTGAGGGGATGGCTAACACATGGCGACTCACTGTTGCCAGCATTCTCATCCAGAAGAGAACAGCTGTCAGTATGCCAGGGGACAGTGATGTGTGGATCCAGAGTGGTGATTCCACCCAAGTTAAGGGAGAGAGTGCTAAATGAGCTACATGAAGGTCATCTGGGGGGAGTGAAAATGAAAAGCCTTGCTAGGGCTTATGTGCGGTGGCCGGGAATCGATCAGCAAATCGAAGACCTAACTAAGAGCTGCTTAGGATGCCAGAAGGTCCAAAATGCACCACCACATGCCCCTCTACACCCATGGGAGTGGCCCTCCTCTCCATGGCAACGGGTGCATATTGATTTCGCTGGTCCATTCATGGACTCAATGTTCTTAATAGCAGTGGATGCTCATTCGAAGTGGCCTGAGGTGATAAAAATGTCCTCAACCACTACAGAGAAAACGATTGCAGTCCTGCGGACCATATTTGCCAGAAACGGTTTGCCAGAGCAGATTTGCTCTGATAATGGACCACAGTTTGTGTCTGAAGAGTTTCAAAAATTTATGAGAAGGAATGGGGTAAGGCATTACACATCCGCCCCGTATCATCCAGCCACAAATGGATTGGCTGAGAGGTTCGTACAAACCTTTAAGAAGGCGATAAAGGCCATGTGCGATGATGAAATTCCACTACAGCATAAGATGGACAATTTCTTATTAGCCTACCGAAACGCGACACATGCAGTTACCAACCTGACCCCGGCCATGATGTTCTTTAACCGAAGGTTGAGATCTCGTCTGGGCTTGCTCAGACCAAATGTGCGAAGAAATGTTGAGGACAAACAATTCCAGCACATCAATGAGAAGCTGACAAGGAGCTTCAATGTAGGACAACCAGTCTGGGCCCGTGACTATCGAACAGGGAAATGGCAACCCGGAACGATATGCACAAGGCAGGGGCCCTTAATGTACACAGTGGATGTCGGGGAGAACATTGTGAGACGACACGTCGATCAGATTTTAGCGTCACAGGAACGCGTCAACCCCATGTCTCGAGTACCTGGGGATGAACCCGACATACCGGTAGCATCTACCTCAGAACCAGTAGCAGTGGAACCTGATGAACTACCCGATGAAAAGGGGTCAGAATCGCCTCTGCACCAAGAACAAGAACCTCAGGAAAGGCGCTATCCCGAAAGGGTCAGGAAGCCACCCCAAAGACTGAATCTATAAATGGACTATTGTTGTTTAATGTACATGTTAAAGTGTTAATTGTTATTTGAATATTAGGGTTACTACTAATCTAAAAGGGGAGGAATTGTAGTGTATGTGCCTTTAAGACAGAACTACTTTTACAGCTCCTGTATACTGTAGTACCGGCAGTGACCACACCTGTATATAAGCCTTGCGCATGCCTCTGTACCCCCAGTCTTGAGACTACCCTCCTCCAGTAAATACCTGTTTATCGTTAAGTTACAGCATCCGTGTGGTTATTGAAAAACAGCATACTCTCAGAATCACGGATCTAACAGCCGTGACTTTCTTTTCCTTCTTCTTCCTTCAAGTCTCTGATTCTCCGACTTTCTCTCTTGTACTGAACTCGTGCTCTGATGAACTTAATCTTACTGATGAGCTGATCTGTACTGTACGAACTTGAGCCGATTGTTTTCCTGAACAAAGCAGGCCTCAATTATACTGGTTTGAGGCCTGGCTTACCTGACCGCCAAATCTCTGGTTTCTTTGTTAAATTTGGCGGGCTCATTATTTTTAATAGGTTTTAAAACTTTAATGAGCTTCGGGGATGGTCCATCTACTCTTAACGAGCTTCGGGGATGGTCCATCTAACTTTAATTGGCCTTTAACTGGTTTTGGGATTGCCCTGAAACTATTTTAAAAATGTAAAACATTTGTAAATCTCTTTGATTGGTTTTGGACTGCTGTTTGATTGTTGTTTCCTGTTGGGCCATGTGCTTTCCTTTGTGTTGCTGTGGGCATGTACTGTTTTATTCATGTACTTTGTGGTTCTGCAATTTTCGGTGGGAACAAGTTTTATTGTCTTTATGTAAAGGCTGAGGTGGCCCAGGACATTCCCAGATGGCCCAATATCCGAACTCTGGGGCCCACCCCACCTTCCCTGTGTCACAGCTTTTCGCAAGTCTGAACATGCCTTTTAAACCAGCCAAATCTTCCTGGGGTTTTGATTTTTAAATCCCTTTGGCCCAATATTTCCTTCAAACAGTCCAACATCTCTCCTTTCTTCCTTTGGGGGAAAATGTGTAATTTTGCAATCCTTACAGGGCAAAAGGGGGATAATCCTATTTTCTGCCTATTAACTATCTGTTAACAGGCAGTTAATAGGCTTTAATCGCTTCCTTCCTCCAAGGAGACGGGACCTGGCGCGGGACGGCAACCCGCCTCCTGGGAAGATGGCACGGAGGCGGGTTGGGGGGGGGGTTTAGCACCCGCCCCCAAATTCTGCCATTTTTCCCGGCAGTCCCGCCTCCATACCCGCCTCCCCAAGGCTGGCAAAATCGCCCCCACTGTCTTGACAGCAGACAGAGGAAGTCTGTGCTGCAGCAACTGATGTATCCGCTCTAAATCTCTGGACCTGTAATCTTTATTCTTATTATAGTTTCAATACATGTAATATGTAGCAGCAGGTGCAATCAGATGTCACACCACATCACCTATTACAATCTCCTCATAAAAGAGACTGAAATGTCTGACAAGGCATGTTATCAATGGGACAAGGATTCTTCAGCACAGTTATGCAGGTGAAACTCTGAGCTGTAGGAGCAACAACAGTAATATTATACATTAAAAGATTGTACACAACAAACACCCTTCAAATTTAATACAGACTCTTCTAAAGTTGCTAATTCTTGCTCTTTTTTCATTCTGAGGCATTTTTGGTTTATTCTGGGCTCATGCAGATTTGTAACTGCTTTGTTCCTTCAGTCAGCTAGTGCAGTGGCCTTAAATGTTGCACTATTAAAATAAATTTTAATAATCATCCGAGCTCATGATAATCCAATATGATTAATAAGCAACTTAATTGTGGGGGGAAAAGTGAAAACCATACCAACTAACAGAAAAATTACTGTGAAAGTTTAGGTCTCTGTGACAGAAAGTGAGATTTCTGGGGTCGGTTTTGCTCCATCTTTTGCTTTTTTCTTCAATAGCTAGAGTTCAAATGAAAATGGTCCTCCCTCACTAAAGGTTCATGATGAAAGATGGCAGAAAATCAGGAAATTTGTAAATGCCTGCATTCAGAAACCAATTAAGTTAGTTACTTCGATGCCTGAACCAACTCATTTTAAACACTAATACATGAACATTGCTAGATAACTATCTGCCCTCTGATTAGCGAGGCATTAGTTGCATTTACACTGGCCTCAGAAAGGTGCTTTTGGTGTCTGATGCACAGATTTCATTCACCAGGCGGCAACTCCAAAGTAAACTTGCTAACTCTGCTCAGACTGGCTGCCGTTAAGACCTGGTTAAAAAAAAGAGACCCACTCATTAAGAACTGATAGTGCAAGGATATTGTAACAGCAGCTGTTAGGAAAATTCATTATAAGGTGTGAACCCCAGACTGAGGTACATAAGAACATAAGAAATAGGAGCAGGAATAGGCCATACGGCCCCTCGGGCCTGCTCCGCCATTCAATCGGATCATGGCTGATCTGAATCTAGACTCACGTCCACTTCCCTGCCCTCTCCCCGTAACCCCTAATTCCCTTATCTGCTAGGAAACTCTCTATCTCCATTTTAAATTTATTTAATGTTGCAGCTTCCGCAGCTCTCTGGGGTAGCAAATTCCATAGATTTACTACCCTCTGAGTGAAGAAGTTTCTCCTCATCTCAGTTTTGAAAGGGCAGCCCCTTATTCTTAGATTATGCCCCCTAGTTCTAGTCTCACCCATCAGTGGAAACATCCTCACCGCATCCACCCGATCAAGCCCCCTCACAATCTTATATGTTTCGATAAGATCGCCTCTCATTCTTCTGAACTCCAATGAGTAGAGTCCCAACCTACTCAACCTTTCCTCATACATCAACCCCCTCATCTCCGGAATCAACCGAGTGAACCTTCTCTGAGCCACCTCGAGAGCAAGTATATCTTTTCTTAAATATGGAAGCCAAAACTGCACGCAGTATTCCAGGTGTGGCCTCACCAATACCCTGTATAACTGCAGCAAGACTTCCCTGTTTTTATACTCCATCCCCCTTGCAATAAAAGCCAAGATTCCATTGGCCTTCCTGATCACCTGCTGCACCTGCATACTAACTTTTTGTGTTTCATGCACCAGGACCCCCAGATCCCTTTGTACTGTAGCACTTTGCAGTTTCTCTCCATTTAGATAATAACTTGCTCTTTGATTTTTTCTGCCAAAGTGCATAACCTCACACTTTCCAACATTATATTGCATCTGCCAAATCTCTGCCCACTCACTTAGCCTGTCTATGTCCTTTTGCAGGTATTTTATGTCCTCCTCACTCATTGCTTTCCCTCCCATCTTTGTATCGTCGGCAAACTTGGATATGTTGCACTCGGTCCCTTCCTCCAAATCGTTAATATAGATTGTAAAGAGTTGGGGTCCCAGCATTGACCCCTGCGGAACACCACTAGTTACTGATTGCCAGCCCGAGAATGAACCATTTATCCCAACTCTTTGTTTTCTGTTAGATAGCCAATCTTCCACCCATGCCAGTATATTACCCCAATCCTGTGATTTCTTATCTTGATCAGTAATCTTTTGTGTGGAACCTTGTCAAATGCCTTTTGGAAGTCCAAATACACTACATCCACTGGTTCCCCTTTATCCACCCTGTATGTTACATCCTCAAAGAATTCGAGCAAATTTGTCAAACATGACTTCCCCTTCATAAAACCATGCTGACTCTGTCCTATTAAATTATGTTTATCCAAATGCTCTGTTACTGTTTCCTTAATAATGGACTCCAACATTTTGCCAACCACAGATGTTAGGCTAACTGATCTATAGTTTCCAGCTTTTTGTCTACTTCCCTTCTTAAATAAGGGTGTTACATTAGCAGTTTTCCAATCTGCCGGGACCTTTCCTGAGTCCAGGGAGTTCTGGAAAATAATCACCAATGCATCCACAATCCCTACCGCCACTTCTCTCAAGACCCTAGGATGTAGGCCATCAGGTCCGGGGGATTTATCCGCCTTAAGTCCCATTATTTTACTGAGTACTATCTCCTTAGTGATTTTAATCATGTTTAACTCCTCCCCCCCCCCCCATTGCCCCCTGTTTGTCCAGTGTTGGGATATTTTTAGTGTCCTCTACTGTAAAGACTGATACAAAATATTTGTTCAGCGTCTTTGCCATCTCCATGTTCCCCACCACTAGTTTCCCGGTCCCATCCTCTAAGGGACCAATGTTCACTTTAGCCACCCTTTTCCTTTTTATATAGCTGTAGAAACTCTTGCTATCTGTTTTTATATTTTTTGCTAGTTTACTTTCATAATCTATCTTCCCTTTCTTAATTAATCTTTTAGCTATTGTTTGCTGGCTTTTAAATGCTTCCCAATCTTTTATCCTCCCACTAGATTTGGCTACTTTATATGCCATTGTTTTCAGTCAGATACTATCCTTTATTACTTTACTAAGCCACGGATGGCTGTCTTTTCTTTTATTCCCCTTTTTCCTCAGTGGAATATATTTATCGTGAAAGATGTGAAATATCTCCTTGAATGTAGACCACTGCTCATGTGCCGTCTTACACTTTAATCTGTTTTCCCAGTCCACTTTAGTCAATTCTACTCTCATACCTTCATAGTTTCCTTTATTTAAGCTCAGTACGCTGGTTTGAGTTCCAACTCTCTCATCCTCAAACTAAATTTGGAATTCAACCATATTATGGTCACTCATTCCAAGGGGATCCTTTACTAGGGCATTTTCTATTAATCCTGTCTCATTACACAGGACCAGATCTAACATTGCCTGGTTGGTTCTGTTACATACTGCTCAAGGAACCCATCCCTAATACACTCTACGAACTCTTCCTCAAGGCTGCCATGCCCAATTTGATTAGTCCAGTCAATATGAAAGTTAAAATCCCCCATGATTATAGCTGTTCCCTTATTACAAGCCCCAACTATTTCCTGATTTATACTCCGACCAACAGAGTTGCAACTGTTAGGAGGCCTATAGACTATGCCCACTAGTGTCTTTTTCCCCTTATTATTCCTTATCTCCACCCAAACTTTTTCACTATCCTGATTCTTTGACCCAATATCATTTCTGACTATTGCAGTGATTCCATCCTTGATTAACATAGCAACCCCACCTCCCTTTCCTTACTGTCTGTCCTTCCTAATTGTCAAATACCCTTGTATGTTTAGTTCCCAGTCATGATTATCTTGCAGCCATGTTTCCGTAATGGCCACCAGATCATACCCATGTGTAGTTATTTGTACCGTCAACTCGTCAATTTTGTTATGAATGCTGCATGCATTCAGATAAAGAACTTTCAAATATGTTTTCTGACAATTTATTCCTGCTTTTACCCCTTTATCTTTGTCATTATACATTCTGTCCCTTCCTGACACGCTCTGGTTTTTAATTCCCCCACTGCTACCTTGCTCTATTGCCTTCTCCGCTGTCATTTTTATTTTTCGCTCCCTTAAAACCTCCCCCCCACTAATTAGTTTAAAGCCCTCTCTACAGCCCTAGTTATTCGATTCGCCAAGACTCTAGTCCCAGCACTGGCCAAGTGAAGTCCGTCCCAATGGAACAGCTCTCTCCTGTCCCAGTACTGATGCCAGTGCCCCAGGAAGCAAAACCCATTTCTCCCACACTAGTCTTTGAGCCACGCATTTAACTCTCTAATTTTATTTACCCTAGCCAAATTTGCACGTGGCTCAGGTAGTAATCCAGAGATTATTACACTTGTGGTTCTGCTTTTTAATTTGGCCCCTAGCTGCTCAAACTCCCTCAGCAGAACTTCCTTCCTTGTCCTATCTATGTCATTCGTACCAACATGGACCACGACAACTGGATCCTCCCCCTCCCACTCCAAGTTTCTCTCCAGCCCAGAGGAGATGTCCTTAACCCTGGCACCGGGCAGGCAACACAGCCTTCGGGACTCTCGCTCTCGGCTGCAAAGAACACTATCTATCCCCCTAACGATACTATCCCCTACCACTACAACATTTCTTTTACCTCCCCCCACTTGAATGGCCCCCCGCTCCACGGTGCTGTGGCCGGGTTACTCATCCTCCCCGCAGTCCCCGTTCCCATCCTCACAGGGAGTAAGAGCCGCAAACCTGTTGGACAAGAGCAAGGGCTGCAGCTCCTCCAACACTACCTCCTGGATCCCCGTACCTGCCTCACTTCTAGTCACACCATCCTGACCCTGGCCACGGACTACATCTGAATTAATTAATCTAATTGGTGTGACTACCTCCTGATACACAGAGTCCAGGTAAATCTCCCCCTCCCTGATGTGTAGGGGGTGGGGGTGTAGGTGGAATATACAAAGGAAGATTTGGCTTGCAACCATCAGCATCTCAGCTCCTAGGTATAAAGACTATTTGTATCTCAGTTTATTAGTTCACTTCATAACTAATGGCTGTAATATGAAAGAAGCCTCAATGTATCAGAACTCTATCGACAAGCTAGAACTCATGCTGTCCACATACATCACACATCTTGAAGATCTATGACAGAATTTTTTTTCTAAAGCATCTATTGTGCATCATAGACTGTAAGAAACATTATTTTGAAAAAAAAAATGAATCCCTTGTATACTAATTTTACTATTGAGTTGTTTAGTATCTTTATATGTGTTTTTGCTTCTGTGTATTGTTTTACTTGTAAGTAAATCTGACCAAATAGTTTTAGCCTGCACTAACGAGCGCAGGTCTGACAGGATGTTACTCTCCCAGGGTGGCAGGAGACCTGGGGAACATAGTGGGCATCTCAGTTATCCTCCAATAAGCAGCTTACCCTCATTAGATGTTAATTGTTAGATGTGGAAAGAGCGTCCCGCATGCTGCAGGGACAACAAAATGAGTTTCAGTTCATAAGGGACTCAGTCTGCTTATAAACACTGCTGTCCATGCTGTCCAGATGTGAACTAAATTGCTGGGAAAAAGCCCAAAGAAAATCAATCTCTATATTCAGTACTGAAAATGCATCTTAAATAATGCTGCAATAAAATTAATGTACAGGAACTGATAATACAGGAGTATTAAGTTGGATAGTTTGTGTCCATCTTGGATCCCAGTAACTTATCCTGTGAATCAGGCTTCCTTTTTTTCCCTCTCAGACCATTTTCTGCTCTTTATCACTGATGTCAGCTAAAAATACTGACTGCAAGCAGTTACGATAGCAACAGAGGACTTCAGATTCGAGACATACCATGGTCATAATTTACATACTTCAAGGTTGAGTTGTCCATTCTCTTCAAGTCTAGATATGAAATAATGTTTAATAACCAGCTCTTTTATTATCTTCTTAAGAAACTGAGAATAGCAGACAGAATAGGCTTGTTGAAAAATTATGCTCAATAAGTCATAGCTTTAAACTGTGACAAAGGCAGGTTCAATTTGCACTGCAGTCCTATGAGTGGTACAGTTACAGAGCTCTCCAACAGTAACTTCAAGTGCAATACAGCATCTCTGCTCAAGTGACACCTCAATTCTTTTAATTTAATTGGAGCTCGTATTACCCTATGCACGCTTACCAGGTTCCAGACTTGACTGCATCAGTTCCTGATGTGTGCGCACCTGTGTGTTTTGGTCAATTCATCTCAATCAACTTTTCCCTCACCAGCTCACTGGAACTATAATTAGAAGAATTCTCAAACAGGAGTAAATTGCACCTTCAACCGAAAATCTAGTTTGCATGACAGGAAAGAATTCCAGTCGGCCTCGAAAGGATTAGATTGAAAGATAAGAGTTTATTCTTAATTCAATGTTGCTAATTCAAACAACCTGATAATTGTTTTTTTATTTCCCAGCACTAAATTCGCACTTTGTCGTGTTGTTTATTCAAATGATTGGTTAGTTCCATTATTTTGAAGCAAACAAATGACTTTGAATGACCAGTAGGTTGTAATTACCCCATTTTTGTCAAAACTGGAAGTAATTTGCCCCAGGTTATGATTTTTTTCTTCAACCACGATGGGAATGCAGAGTTTGCGGCTCCTGATTGCCACCTAGTTTTAACATCCACATTCATTACTAAGGATCAAAATACAGTGCCACAAGGACTCTTTATTTGTAAAGGTGAAGAACATTGGTGGTGGGCAATTAAACAGCTTATTCCATTTTGGCACCCAGTGTGAACATCAAACACTCCTAAGATGCATCACAGCACAGTCAGACACACATGTATGCACAGGCTTGCTTTGGAGTGGTGTGATCTTTCGCTTCACTCTAACACAAAACTTATAGTGTAATCATGGCATTATTTAAAGAAAAGCAGGGGAGTTCTCTCTGGTGTCCTGGAAATATTTATCCCTCAACCAACATCACTAAAAACAGATTACCTGGTCATTATCTCACTGCTGTTTGTGGGAGCTTGCTGTGCGCAAATTGGCTGCCATGTTTCCTACGTTACAACAGTGACTACACTTCAAAAGTATTTCATTGGTTGTAAAGTGCTTTGGGACATCCTGAGGTCGTGAAAGGTGCTATATAAATGCAAGTTTTTTCTTTCTTTCATTAACCCTCTTGACTTAGTGTCGTGATGCTTGGTGAAGGTGGCCCAAGCATTAGAGTATGTGCCAACTCGGGTGACATTCTTTACCATCTACTTCTAATGACGGGAAAGAGTTGATAATCCAGTCTGCTCCTTTTGATCGCTGGAAATTTCACTGCCTATTGAGGGCCAGTGAGATGAGCACTACGGATGAGTTTTGAATGCACATCCATGGAACTCTAGGTTTTCCCACTGAACAGTATGTAGGCAGATAGTGTATCTGTGGCATGGACGTTGCACAGCTGTTTAAATGTATTCAATACATCAATTATAGGCGCAGTGTGACTGAGCTGTGAAGCTCCTTGCATACCACCTCAGTAATGACCAACATTGGGAATGTCAAGGCTAACTCAGTAATTATATACAGTTGCTGCCCAACCATTTGTATTCTGATTTCCCCTATTTATGGCTTAAATAATAAAAATGACTGCGCTTCACAAATAATTCATTGGTTCTGCACAATCTTGGGACATACTGATAATATGATAACGCAATATATAAATGCAAATTATCTCTTTTTTGCATGTTCATTTATTAATGCGAGTAATTTGAGCCATTCAATTGGAACGCAGGATGTAACGATGCAATTAAAGCAGCTCAAGAACCCAAAGACACCTACTTAACCTTTGGTAACTTTGTTTCTAGCAGTGGGAAGTGAAAGGAAATAATATGCAAGACCTCACTAATGCACATGCCACATTTCAGAGAACAGGAGCTTCATATTTTTATTAAGCAATTCATTATCCGAAGGAAGGAAACTGCTGCACAAGGCAAACTAGTTGTAGAAACTTGATAGGTGGGGAACTGGTTTGAGTAAAAGTGTCAAACTATTATAAAGAACTACAGGAAGTGGCTCCAGGGCCAATGGTTAAATAAAGGAAACAATCTGCACAACACTCAATAAACATCAACACCCTAATCAGAGTTTGAAATGGTGGGATTGAAGCATACGGAGGATAAAGTACATTCAAAGGATGAAGAGGGTCACAACGAAGATTAGTTTTTTCTTTTTCAACAACGTCTCAATTTTAATAGACTCATCCTTGTTTTCAAATCCCTCCATGGCCTTGCCCCTCCCTATCTCTATAACCTCCTCCAGCCTTACAAGTGTTTGAGATCTTTGCCCTCTAATTCTGGCCTCTTGAGCATCTCCGATTTCAGTCGTTCCACCATTGGTGGCCGTGCTTTTAGGTGCCAAGGCCCTAAGCTCTGGAATTCCATCCCTAAACCTCTCTGCCTCTCTACCTCTCTCTCCTCCTTTAAGATGTTCCTTAAAACCTACTTCTTTAACCAAGCTTTTGGACATCTGTCCTGATATATCCTGTCAACATTTTTTTTATTGATGTCGCTTTTGTTAAGCGCCTTGGGACGTTTTGCTATGTTAAATGCTCTATATAAAAACAGGTTGGAGAGGCTGGATTTGTTTTCATTAGAGCAAAGGAGGCTGAAGGGTGATTTGATAGAGGTGTACAAGACTATGACGGGTTTGGATAGGCTAGACGGGGAAAGGCTGTTCCCACTAGTTGATGGTACAAGGATGAGGGGACACATTTAAGATTTTGGGCAAGAGATACAGGGGGGATGTGAGAAAAAACTTTTTTATGCAGCGAGTGGTGAGGACCTGGAACTCGCTGCCGATGGAAGTGCTGGAAGCGGACTGATCGACAGAAAGCTGGCACGGACTCAATGGGACAAATGACCTCCTTCTGTGCTGTTATGACTCTATGGGCTGGATTTTGTCATGGGGAGGGCTGGGGTCGTGTCATCTGCTTTTCGTGTTATCCACCCGATTCCAAATCGATGTGAGAGATCAATGCGATTTTCACATAATTGGGCAATTGAGTTCCAGCGTGTGGGAACCCATGGCCCAATTAGTTCTTTCAGTCTGAAACTCGCCTCCGATGATGTCATCATTGCTGCTGCATTTAAGGTTTGCAAGAAGTTTTGCTTCTTCTGCAGACTGCCAACCTTTTGGCCTTTGCAGTGAGAGGGACCTGGAGGCAGAATGAGAAGCGGGAGACCTAAGTCTGCTCCCAGATTTGATGACGTCGCCCTGCAAACTTTGGTGGAAGGAGCAAGAGCTAGTAAGATGGTGCTCTTCCCTTCTTGAGGGAGGAAGAAGCCTCCCCAGCAGACAAAGGCTGTGTGGATCCAGGTGGCCCAGGAGGACAACTCGTTTTTGATGATCCGCAGAACCTGGCTTCAGTGCAGGAAGAGGTTTCATGACCTTCTGCGCACTGGAAAAGTGAGTATGACTTTCCCATCACCCTCAATCTGATCCCCATTGCCTCTCCTTACCAGCACTCAGCTTTAGTAACCTCTTCCTCCACATCCCACTTGACACTGACATCACTGCACCCTTACCCATTCCCTCTCTCTCTATGTTCACATTCACCTAACTATTCGACTATGCAGCCCTCACACTCCCTATTACTGTGATGCTATGAAAACAACTTACAAAACACAGGGAGGGCCCTTAGTCTTGCCAACTCACTACATCTTTGTCTCCTTCTAACCAACAATGATATGGATTCTCTACACTCACTCCTTCATTCTCACTCAAACTCCACTTGTTTTCCTCATTGCAGGAAAAGAGAGCTCACAATAAGAGGGAAAGAGCGAGGACAGGAGGAGGGCCACCTTCAGTAGCCCACCTCACCTCTTGGGAGGAAGCGGTCCTGGAGATCGTGGGACTCGAGGATGATGCGCAAGTGGGGGATGGACAGACGGGTGCATCAGAGAAAGTTGGTGACAGAATAGTTTTTCATCTCTCTCATTGACAATGCATGAGTCGCTGATAATGACTCTGAAGCTCTAACAGATGGTCTTATGATCATCTGCACAATTCAATGTGCATGTAACCTTGACCTCACATCTCTGACTCTTTCCTTTATTCCCCCACAGGACCATTGCAAGCACCCATCCCCACTATCCAGGAGGAACAGCCTGAGCCTCCAGACTCCTAAGAGGAGGCTGCAACCTCTGAGGGCGCAGCATCAGCAGAATTCAGCCAACCCAGCAACAGCGCAGACACTCCCACCTCGGTGGGACCATCGCGAGATAGAGTAGTGTTGTCATCTGGTGTATCACAGCTCACAAGTGAGCATCAGCAGATTGTGGAGACAGGGACAGCAGTGGAGAGTCCTAGTCAGAGGGTGCAGGACTCTCCCAGCTTGGCTCAGCTGCATGTCGACCCTCTGCTTCTGGGTCCATCCAGAAGAACAGCGGTGCTGGAACTCCAGGAACAGGTGCAGGAGTCTCTGGCAGGTTTTGTCTCCAGGGTCGCTGCGAGTGTGGAACAAATGGAGGAGTCCATCCCAAACATGAGCAGAGCCTTTATGGAGTCATTGCGCATGAACGCATTACCACAGAAAGGATGGCAACCTCCGTGGAAAGGATGGCTACAGTAGACGAGAGGATGGCTATGGCCATGGAGGAGCTAAGTCGCCAGAGTGTAGAAAACATGATGAGTGTTCAGAAGAGACTGACATCTCTGGAAGAGCGATGGTCAGCTATTGAACAGAGAAACCAGGCCTTCAAGGAAGTTCTTCTGAGTAGGACTGCCAGTGCAGATACGGGTCCCCATGGACCCCCTGATGTGCAGCAAGGTGCTCTCAAGCCACTTGCAAGCGCTGAGGTGGATCTGACCCATGAGAGGGATGTTGGTGGCAGCAAACAAGGAAGTGGGGGCTCCTCTCCAAGAGCTCACACTTCCATTCCACTGCCAAGTCCTCGGTCAGAGCCCCACCAGAGTCCCCACCCAACTGAGATCGGCGTCTCAACCTCTGCACAGCCGCAGGAGCAGCAGACTGTTGCCAAGCCCTCACAGGTTTGCAACCCCAGAGGACGCCTGCCAAAGGTGTCGAGACAGGAGCAGCAAGAAAGTGAGCAAGGGGCCTCCACATCTGCTGAAGCCACAGGGGAAGAACCACGTAGGAGCACGCGTAAGAGAATGATACCGCACAAATAGTCAGAAGGGTACTCACTTGGGTGAAATGTGGTGTTTATTTTTAAAATGCCATCAGTTGGTTATTGTAAATAAAAATTCTGATGGCAACTGTTGCAGTTGTGGCGTGTGTCATTTCGCAAATGGGACTTCCACATTGAGGGCTTAGGATTACTTGCAATTGTCAGTATGGTGGTCAGAATGCTAGGAATCCGTTGGTTCTTGGTCATTGTCGATGCTCTGGTAAGAAGCTGTGAGGCAAAAGTGCTTGATTGGCTAGGCTAAGCAAATCTGTCCAAGATGAGTGTTGTAGTGTCCGTGTGTTGATAAAGACACTGAAGACAGGAGAGTTGGTTCATAGGTATTTACTAAGCAAAGTCTGGGGGGGGTTCTAACGGATATACACAATATACAGACTTATATAGCCTGAGTGGCAATTACCGGCATTACAGCACACCTGGGGCTCGTAAAGGCACATACACTACAAGTGTGTTCCTTGCATCCCGGGCAGCAATGTTCTCGCGTACTGCTGCCGCTGGTTGATGGGCCTCTGCAAGATGTTTGTTTTCGCTCTCCTCCTCCTCCTCCTCCTCCTCATCTGAGGAGGATATGTGAGGAGCCACTTGGTCCTCAGGAATCTGCAAGCCACGACGCTGTGCCATGTTGTGAAGTGCACAGCAAACCACAACGATTCTGGAGACCCTGGCTGCTGAGT
This sequence comes from Somniosus microcephalus, assembly GCF_052327205.1. Lineage (NCBI taxonomy): Eukaryota > Metazoa > Chordata > Chondrichthyes > Squaliformes > Somniosidae > Somniosus > Somniosus microcephalus. Next base: position 105,975,035 of record NC_140992.1, read on the forward strand.
ACTGCAGGGCTTCACTTGATCTATCCAGGCATCTGAAGTATATCTTCAGCAAACCGATGGTTTGCTCGATAATGGATCTGGTGGAAATGTGGCTGGAGTTGTAGCTCTCCTCAGCTTCGTTGGATCGGCTCCTCAATGGCATCATTAGCCACGTCTTCAGGGGATAGCCCTTGTCTCCAAGTAGCCATCTGTTAAGTTGGTCTGCTGGACTGAAGAGCGGAGGCACGCTAGACTGGCGCAGTATGAAGGAGTCATGGCAACTGCCAGGGTACTTGGCACAAACATGCAAAATGTCCTTCTTGTAGTCACACACCAGCTGCATGTTGAGGGAGTGGAAGCATTAGTGGTTGACAAAAATACCTGGATTATGATGGGGTGCATTAAGGGTCACATGTGTGCAGTCAACGACTCCCTGCACCCTTGGAAAGTCTGCCAGATTAACTAATCCAACCGCACGAGCCATGACACTTGCTTGATCCTTGGAGAAATGGATGTGATTGTGCGCGATGGCAAAGAGGGCATCGGTTACCTGCATGATGCAAGTGCGTGCGGCCGCCTGGGAGATGCCGCTGATGTCTGCTGCTGATCCCTGGAATAAGCCTGAAGCAAAAATGTTGAGTGCGGTGGTGCCTTTGACGGCCACTGGTAAGGGGTGTCCACTTGATCCTCTGGGCTCCAGGTCTTGCTGCAGCATTGCGCAGATCTCACCCACTACCTCTCGCGAAAGTTGGAGCCGCCTTTGGCACTGCTGCTCACTCATGTTGAGGTAGCTGATCCTCTGTCTGTAGACTCTGTTTGGGGGGTATCTCCTGTACCGACGGGTTTCCATGGGCTGGCGCCTTCTGGCCTATGCAGCTTCAGGTGGGTGAGCAGCAGCTTGGTGCTTCTGTTGTTGCCGCTGCTGTTGGTGCTGCTGTTGTTCATGGTTCTGCTGCTGCCGCAGCTGGTCTTCGTCCAAATCTGATGTCCAGGAGGAAAGGAAATAAATGGCTCCCATGCTTCTGGTAGATGCCTCAGTTGAGGAAGCGCTCAGTGAAGGTGGTGAGAGGGGTTTCCCAGGAGGCCACACTGGAGATGGGTGTCAGGCTCCAAACTTCCACAGCTATGGTTATGCCTGCTAAAAGTTCCCCCAGACCTGAGACAACAAAGTCCTGCCACCTGCAAATGATGACTGATCAAATCTCCTATTTAATGGTGGAGCTGCAGCTGATAGTCAGCAGTCCAATTGTGCTCCCACCAGGTTTCACCGTCGTGTTTTAGAGGAGACGTGAATCACGTGGGAAACATGTTAAAATCATCAAAATGGGATTATAGAGGCACTTCAATGGTTGTTAAGGGCCTTAAGGGCCTATCCCGCCTCTTGGAGGCAAGACGGAGTCGGGATCAGAAACTACACATTTGGGAAAATTGCGGGGTCGGGCCTGCCCACCACTTTTTGCAATTTTAACACCCCACACGCCTCCATTTCCGCCTCCTTGGGCCTGGCAAAATCCAGCCCTATGACTCTATGGGCTGGATTTTGTGAATGGAGGCGAGTTGGAGGTGGGACTGCTGCTTCTCATGTCAATGCCCCGCCTCCATCCTCGCTTGACCAATCAGAGGGATTTTCCCCTTATTGAGCCTGTTAAGCCTGGCCTGCGGGTTCAGCAGGCTAATTAAGGACGAAGTCACTGACAGATCACATCAACGTCAGACGTGCTCTGTGAAGCTGTCAAACACTGACGTTCTCTTTAGTTTGATGAGACTTTGTGGTGAGGACTCATCAAACCTTTCAACTTTGTAAATTTCACATGTCTGTAGGATCGAAGGATCCAACAGTCATTATGTGAAATTGACAAGGAGAATGTCAGCTCTCCCCATCCAGCGCGGCTAAAGGCTGTAGAAAGAAAACAAGGTAAGTGCACACTTTTTTAAACTTATCACTCATCTTACGTATTTACCACCCCACACTTGCACCCATCATTCACCTCTATACCTTACTTCCAGGTGCCTCTGACCACCGCAGACCTCCTCCAAGTCTCCTCCAACCCGACGGGGTTCTCCGAGGTCGGGAAACCTTCACCTGTGAAGGTAAAATGGCACTAATCCTTTTTTCTGCCTGTTAACTACCTGTTAACAGGCAGTTAAAAGGATTAAATGCCTTTCCGCCTCCAGGAGGTGGGACCCAAAGCTGTACATCCTCCCGCCTCCTGGCAAAAGGGCACGGAGGTGGGATGGGGGGCGGGTTTGTCATCCGTCCCCACTTTCTCCGATTTTATGGGCTGTCCCGCCTCCATGCCCGCCTCCTCGAGGCTTGGAAAATCCAGCGCTATGGCTATAAATGTAAGTTGTTGTTGTTGTTTTCATTTACCCACAGTGCATCTCCAGATTATATTGCAGTAGTAACACAAATATTGGGGTGGGAAAACTTTGAATTGACATTGTTGACTTGGGTTGATTCACCACAATGTTTGCCGATAGCGGGGGATGTTGCATGACAAGGTTTGCCTGAGTGACGCATGTCTGATCCCAATGTACCGTCCAGGTAAGGCCTAATTGTGCATTCAAAAAAGCACTATTAGCGTGTAATTCGCCACACACAGCAGCTTACTGATTAGAAGTCAGGGTGTCTAGCATTGCTAGTGAAAGGATTTCAGTAGTCACAAAGACCAGCTCCATTTTTGCTGGTAAACCTTTGGTAGAAGATGTATTGACTTTTGTTTATATCTGCTGAGAGATAGCGCAGTAGTGGCAAGGCAGAGTCCCATATTTTCTGATGCTGCAACAGAACTATGCTGCAAGAGGTGGGAGAAAGGATGGCACTCGACCCACATGAGGGCAGTCAACAATGTCAGGCAGGAGGTGGCTCAAGACACTAATTCCATCTGCAACACCCACAGATACCAGCACCGAATAGAATCATAGAATGGTTACAGCACGGAAGAAGGCCATTCGGCCCATCAAGCCCGTGCCGGCTCTCTGCAAGAGCACTTCAGCTAATCCCACTCCCCCGCCCTTTCCTGAATCTCTTCAGGCCAGAAAAGGTTCAAGAAGTTTTCAGACCTGAATAAAATAGCCAAGGTAAGGCAACCCATCATTACCTAGTACTTCAGACCAATCATCTAGGCAATGCGTGGATATCACAAAAATGTTTTCTCGCATTCTGTTACACATTGACTGCCGTCCCATGAAAAACACACATGGCCCGATTTTATCGCTGCCCTGCCCGACGTAGACGGAGCGGGCAGGTGGTTAAAACGGGTGAACCAGGCGCTTTGCGCTGCATTTCCCACAGGTACCCGCCCATTGCCATTTTAACCACGTTGTTTTCGGTCTCAGGGAAGGTAGGTGCACAGGCAGACAGCGCCTTATAAATACGTAAAAGATGGGGCGCTATTGTAGGGGGTGGCATGTGCCCAGTCAGCTCTGCCCCTGACTGTCTCTGAGCAGTTCGAATCACTCCCACACCCCTGGGTTCTCGACACCGGACTAAGGTACAGGCGGCGATGCAGAAAAAGAGTAGACAACTGGTTTGGTACAAGAAAAACCGTAATTTTTATTAAAGGCACAATAAAATTACAATACTGGAAAAATCACTAGAATAATTACAGGCATGTAAAGTTACACTTATTTGAGAATGGGGAACACACAGCACATTGAGGAAACAAACACATTAAAAATTCCCCTACCCTTGTCCCACCCCCAGTACCTAACTAGATTAAGCTATGAGGGGCCAGGGACTTATGCTCACCAATGGGGTTTCCTTGACAATTCAAAACCTGTTGATCGAGCCGGTTGTGGTCTTGTGGTTCGCTCTTGTTGTCCTTTGGGGCCTGCCGTCGTCATGTGGTCACAGGGTGCGGCGATGGAGTCGTCTGTGCAAAATACCCTCCTTTTCCTCCATTAGAGACTAGGGAGTAAAGCCTTTCGTTGGGTACTTCACCTTGCAGGAATGGTTGTCCTTCTGGTGGTGGTTTGGTCGCCGACGGTTTTATTGCGGTTGGGGCTCGGTTGGCGGTTTATATTGTCACTTTGATCTCTCTACCCATGCTTCAAATGCCAGCTTATAACTAGGCTGGGGTGTGTACCCACTCGTCCCCAACGCTTCTTTTTTGCTGCCCTTTCTCTGCCTTATCGGTTTTACCGTTCGTCTCGTCTCGTCTGCCCTTCTCTGCTTTATCGGTATTGCCGTCTGTCTCGTCTCATATGCCCGTTTGTGGCCCCGTGTGTCCTGTGTGCATTCGATTCAGGTCCCGTTCTCCTCCCACGTATGGCCCCAGGTGTAGTAATGGGCGTCCTCGGTGTCGAGCAGCGTGGGGAGGGAGAAGAGAGCCCGCGACGAGGCACGAGGCAAGAGCGAGAGGCAAGAGCGAGCCCTGGCTACCGGTGGGCCTACAGTTATACCCGGTTCTTCACCCCTTATCTGCGCGCCAAATCAGGTCAGTTCTTTGTCTAAATTTTGGCGGGCTCGTCTAAAGTGATTACAGTCATCCACTTTAACAGCTTTTGGGGCGGTTGTCTCCTGGTTTAATGGCTTCAATATCCTGGCTGTTTGTTATTTATGAAATGTAATCGTCTTTTCCTGGCTTGGTGGCTGCGTTGAGCTGTTACCGATTATTTATGCAAAAAGTTAATGGCCTCAAGATTAGGTCCATCCTGACTTGATCTGTTCCAAGATGAAGAATGCATATTCTGTGTTTACCTAGCTGTCTGGCTTCACAAAGTCTTTCACAGATCCATGCATGTTAGGTTTTGTTTCAGGTTTTGAAAGGGCCTGCCTTTTGCAGGGCCTTGCTTTTAAAATCCTGTACGTTTTGGTCACGAGGTTTCAGAAGCCATTTTGGGTACCCTTTTTAATAACTTGTCCATACAGGGTCCCTTTTTCCATAACTTTTGGGGAATGTGGGAATTTTGAGAACCCTACACTCCCCACTGTTGATACTAAACTCGCTTTAAGTATCATCCTGACAAGGTGAGCAAAATTCCCGACACTCCATAGTCAATCTTCCCCTGTAATTACCTATCTATGATCCCACGACACATGCATTTCCCATTCTGTAAAAATGTAGTGTACATAAGCATACATAGACAGAATACAGGCGTTTACACACATCCAAGCATGGAGGGGGACCAACACCCCTGCACCACTTGGTACACATACACCTTTATTAAAAATAACAAATCGAAAAGTCTTTATTAAAAATAACAAAAGCAAAAGTAAAAAACAATCTTTATTCAGAAACACACAAAAAAAATTCAAACAGGTGTATCTCCCACCACCTTAACATAATGTTCCTTCCAGGTCCTTTGGTTTCGGAATTCTAGTATTTGGCCTTTTCCCTTGCACTGAGTGCACACTAGGTACAATACTATTCCCAGCTGGCAAACTGGCAACGAGGATGTGGGAAGCCAGTCTAATCCACGAAGGGACCTCTATGTTTTCAAAAATGTCCCACCAGGGTGGAGCCACAATATCCAATATCTTGGTCCCTATCTCTACCGTCTTCTGCTCCAGAGCGTAGAAATGTTTCTGTGAGACTATTACTGCTTTGAGTATTTTGGTAAGATGTTCTGGGAGAGGGGGGATTTCATAGCCAAAATGTGCCACATACTTTTGCAGGTTGGTGAAATTCTCTTTTACAGTGAGGTGAACAGTGGAGGGTTCAGGAATGGGGACAATCCATTCCTGGGCCACTTGAACTTCTGCCTCGGGTTTAAAGCAGAAACTGCTGTCACTTACCGGGCACCAGCTATGCTGTCCATGCTGGTAATGGGGCGCACCTGTGGTGACACAATATGTCCCACCTCCTATATATGCTACCTACGGGGGAACATGGTCTTGTGCCATTACCTCCATGGTACAGTTTATAGGTTTGGCGCCAACAGCCCTAAACCCGCACTGTGGTTTTGAATAGGCATTCAAGTGCTGGGGACACAGTATTATGTGTGCTCCCCGGCTCCGGAACCCCGAGAGGTCAGTACCTGTCATAGCGTGCTCCCACTTAATGACATAAGGTGGGACCGCTGTGAAACAGATGTGTGCACCCCCTTGAATGACTACAATGTTCTCTACCCTGTATACCGGTGTGGGTCGGGCTGTCCCACCCATGACCGGCATCTTTACTACTATACCCATGATGGCATGATTTGAACGTCCACAATCTACTGAGACTGGGTAGGCCTCAGAAGCTAGCTGGAGTTGACACGGGCTTAATGCATTCCCAAATGGATGGAGGGCTGCGAGGTGCTTGTTGCTGATCCAGGAGGGGAATAAACCCTGTTTTAAATCCTCCAGATTACTGGGGGCCTGGCCCAGCAACCATGCCCCGTACAATACGCACACCTCGTTCTGTGCAGCGTGGTCTGAAGCATTTCTGTCCTCTCTTATAAGGGCATTTACAGTCTTTGCGTGCTTCTCCAGCTCAGCTATAATTTCTTTGAAATGGACCATCATGGCCTGGTCCTCGTGTAACTCTGAGCCTACTACCTTATTTTCATTCATTAGGATTTTCCTCAATTGTGTTTTTAAACAGTTTATCTGTGTCTGCAAATTCTATGTCATCCAAGCTGTTGATGACAGAGGACCCTGTGTTAAACGCAGTAAAAACATCATTCCAGGCTCCCCTTCTTTGTCTCCCCGTATTACCAAAAAACTCATTGTGTGCGGTGTACAGTTCCCTTTTGTCTACATTGGCAAAATCGAACTCGTAGAATTTCCTAAACATCTCTTTTAACAGGGCCTGGTATAGCTGTTCTGTCTTTTTGGGACACCACTCCGGTAAGTATACCTCGGTGAGGTTTAAAATCACGGAGGCTACCGCGTAGTGTACCCACTGGTGTAGCACCTGTTCCGTAGGCACTAGTACCAGCCCATTCCCTGGTCCCTTGGTGGTGGCAGGGCACCCCTCTCTGTGTGTCCTTGCTGCCTGAGTCGTGGGCAGGGGCTTTCGGGGGTGGGTCACAAGTTCAGTGGTATTCACTGGGATCGGGGAGTATGGGAATGCGCACGCCTTCAGGCTCGAATCCCACTTCACCCCCTCCCCGGCATCTTGCATTGCCGGTGGAAAATGATGGATATGCCTGTGGGGCAAACCTTCTCTGACCCCACATACAGAAATAAATCCCCTGATCCGGTTCCCACCACTTGTCCCAACACACACTCAATCCCCCGTGAGTCCCTGTAATCGTCCGATGGGTATTGTTCCCCAATCGTTCCCACTCGACTGTGGGGTTTCCCATATTTTTGCTCAGTTTTCTGAGCCACCACCACCGAGCCAAAGGAATCTGTCCCTTGCATGTTAAACATACACGTTTCCCCACGGTGACGCTGACCCTTGTGGCAACGACCTGTACCCTGGGGCACAGGAGGGAGGCCTCCCCGTACGTGAACCCGGTCTGGCTGGAGTACTGAGTCAAATTGGACCCCAGCCACCCTGGCCACCTTCCCTCGTGGAAGTAGACGGCGAGCTCCTCCACATCCCGTTCGCCACTTCCATCGGTAACTATAGGTGCTCTCTCTCCTGAGCACCCATAGATGTGGGATTCCTCCAGGTCACCTCGCTTTCCAATGCTCATTCCTATCAGGGCGAGTAGGAGTAAGCCCCCTTTCATCCTGAAATCCTCTCCTGCAAAGAGACACAAGAGCATACAGCCAGGTCCCGAGGAGATTCTCTGGCTTGGGTGAAGCATAGTCGAGTCTTGCGACCTCGACTCAATATAAACACTTTTTAAAAACTACTACTATTTAAACTACCCATCACCTCGTTTAAACTTAAACCAAACACCCAAACTTAATAATACCAAACTTAAAATTATGTAAACTATGTACATTCGCCGCCCGTCTCCTGGCGGCCAGCCTAATTCCCGTTCAGGCTGCGGCACACCGCTCCCTTCGGTGTGGCCGCACCGTCCTGTACTTTCGGTCCCTCACAGCCTGTGGCTGCTGGCTGGGGACCTCTGCCCTCAGACCGATCCCTCACTCGAGAGGCTGCCCTTTTAAAATGGGGAGCCGGTGACCACGGTTTCCTTGGTTGGGGCGTCCGTGTGGACCTTCTGGGGACTTTGGCGGGTGGGGTTTTTCTGGCTGGTGGTTCTTTAACCCGAGCCACTGCCCCCTCCGGTGCGGTCTGTGGGCTTTCCACTACTGCTGGCTGGGGATCTTCCTCCTCAGGCTTTACCTCTCCTGAACCTGGGCTAGGGGCAGGTAACTCTTCGCAGCCTGATGCTGCGGGCTGAGGGCCCTCGCTCTCAGGTCCCACCCCATCAAAACCTGGGTCAGGGGCGGGGTCTCTGCCCTCAGGTCCCACCTCACCTAAACCTGTGTCGGGGCGGGGTCCCTGCCCTCGGGTCTCACCTCATTTAAACCTGGGTCAGGGGCGGGGTCTCCACCCTCGGGTCCCACCTCACCTAAACCTGGGTCAGGGGCGGGGTCTCCGCTCTCGGGTCCCACCTCATCTAAATCCCAGAAGAGTGGGGGAGTGTCCCAATAGGTGGGCAGGATGGTCCCTCCCCTTAAACAAGCCACAGCACCTGTCTGTGCAGTCTGTGAACTTGCTCCTGCTGCAAGCTGAGGATTTTTATCCTCAGACCTCACCCCAACTGGCTGTTCTCTCCTCTCGGGCTTAAACAGTTTGCATTGGTTAATGTAACTAGCAACCTGCCTTAAAGTCTCGTCCGCTGCCCTGAACGGGCCTTCTATGGACTTCCCATTCTCTTTCCTTACCGGGACGGCCTTACAGACAGGATCTTGGGCTTGGACCTGCTTTAGGTCCGGGGCCAAAGCTACCCCCTGTGTGCCTCCCTTGTCCCAGACTGCGGCTACCCGGCCTGCTCTACAGGGATCCCAGAACTCTCCTTCCCTGGCCCCCTGCTTGGTCACCTCATTGGTCCTTTGGTTACCCTCCCACGTGGTAGGGAGGGATCCTAAATCTATGGCCAAATGTTTGGCCATTCCCCCAGCCTGCTCGTTCCCTGTGAATCCCATTAGGCCAAATGGGACCTCGTTAGACCTGGGTGGATTGGTCGGGTCTTCCGAATGGACCACCGTGCTGGAAGCTCCAGTGTCCACCGAATACCTCCCCTGCACCGTCTCCACCTGCATCTTAACACAGGGCCTGCTCCCCTCATCGTTTTCAAGGGGACACAGATCGACAGGCTGCAGTGGCTCTCGTCAGGGCTGTGGGTTGGGTGGGGCTGACGGGGTCAGAGCACCGGTAGCGGCTGCTACTCTCCCTTGGCCAGTCAATAGGGACCTGATGGTGTCCAAAAATGACTCGACCGCGGCGGGAGGAATCCCTGCCTCTATCTTTTGGGCTGGGGCTATGGAATTCTTTCCCTTGTTATATTTCCAAGGGTTTTTGCACTCCTTCCTCCAGTGTCTATCCTTCCCACACCCGTAGCAATTGAGCTTTGTGCTCGAAGGGTTATTCCTTTCCTGATGCCACTCCTTCCTACCCTGATGGGGTTTTACCTCATGCACCTTCCCCTTAGGTGGGTGTGCATTGGTTCCCCTACCGTTCTTATAGGCTAGGGTCAACTGTCTGATCACCGTAAGTTCGGTGGTCAGGGGATTATTAGGGTCGAACCAAACTTCTACCTTGGCCCGGACCTGTGGCAAGCTGTTTGCCACAAGGCAGCGGAGCCAGTGGGCCAGCTGATCCCGGTTCAGGAATGCCCGGTTAGGTGCCCCAGGACAGGAACTCCTGTACACCCGCCATAACCTGTCTGCGAAAGGAGTCCACACAGGAGTAAGGACTTCCCTCATTCATCCCCATGGCCTCCAGAACTTCATTCCTGAGCCCCTCATACACGCCCTGCCCCCTCTTACACTCGTCAGAGAGGGATTGGAGGAGCTTACTCTCCAAAGAGGACAGCAGCATTTTTGCCTGCTCGGCACCATCGCATTCGTTGATGCTGGCTGCCCGTTCCACTTCCCTGAAGTGGACCGAGGGGTCCCCTTTTTCGGTGAGCTTTGGGATATGGCTCACCATAGCCCTAAGCTGTTGGGTGCTGTAGGGTAATACGAACTGGTTTTGGAGGGGTCCCTCTTCCTCGCCATTAACGGGTGGGCCGAACCTCCGATGCCATGCTAGGCACATCGGTCCTGGTTCCAGCCTCTCTTGCAGGGGTTGTTCCACCTCCGCTTCTACCCCTGACATCACCCCCCCTTGCTGCCAGACCTCGCTAAATCCTGGCGCTACGGGTGGTGGTCGCGGGACCTCCTGTTCCTCAACCGGGTCTCCCCTTGGTACTACCTGTGGTGTCTGAACCGTTCTCCCCTGGTTCCCTGTAAAGTCTACCTGGGCTGCCTTCGGGCTTATGAGGCACACCATGCACTTTGCCCTCCTCAGGGCAAGGCTCAGATTCTCTATTTGTTCCTTGCAGGGGCCATTATCTGCATCTTCAAACCCCTGTTCGCTCGCCAACTTATAGGCTGCCTTTATGTCTTTTACTTTCTCCTCCTGCTCCTTTACTTGTCTCGCTAGGCAGGCATTCTTTTCCCGTAACCTCAACTCATTACTCTTGGCCTCGGTGACCTGGCACTGTAGGTATTCCAACCTGGCCTTATGTTCCCCCATTAACTGTACCCTTTCCTGGTTTAGGGCCTGCAATGCTACCAGTAACTTCTCCCCTGCTAGAGCCTTGTCCTGGACCTCCAGGGCTGACTCCCTTATCTTGGCTGCCTGTGCTGCAACGAGCCCGTCCAAGAGCTGGACCTGTTTTTTGAAGCACATCAGCCAGACTGCCTTCTCTAGGGATTTCTTGTGCTCCTTTCCTTCTGTCCACTTAGCTGCAGCATCTACCGGACGCCCAGCCTTTAACAGATTGGTGATCCACTTCTTTGTGATATTCACCTTACTAAACACATTATCGGAATACCTTTCCTCTATCATGGTTTGCTCTTCCGAACCATTATCTACTGCATCGCACCCCTGTTGCCGGTGTCCTGCCGCGGTCGCCATTTCTGTAGGGGGTGGCGTGTGCCCAGTCAGCTCTGCACCTGTCTCTGAGCGGTTCAAATTGCTCCCACACTCCTGGGTTCTAGACATTGGACCTAGGTACAGGCGGCGACACAGAAAAAGAGTAGACAACTGGTTTGGTACAAGAAAAATGGTAATTTTTTTGTAATATTTTGGTTCTGTCGTCACAAAGGAGGACACAAATAACCTCCCAGAGATGCCGGGGAACATAGGGTCTGATGAACGGGTGGAACTGAAAGAATCAGTATTTGTAGGGAAATGGTGTTAGGAAAATTGATGGGACTGAAGGCCGATAACTCCCCAGGGCCTGATAATCTACATCCTGGGGTACTTAAGGAAGTGGCCCTAGAAATAGTTGATGCATTGCTGGTCATCTTCCAGAACTCGATAGACTCTGGAACAGTACCCATGGATTGGAGGGTAGCTAATGTTACCCCACTATTCAAAAAAGGTGGTAGAGAAAAAGCGGGGAATTATAGACCGACCGGTAAGCTTGACATCGGTAGTGGGGAAAATGCTAGAGTCCACTTTAAAAGATGTAATAGCAGAGCACTTGGAAAGCAGTGACAGGGTCGGACAAAGTCAACATGGATTTACAAAAGTTAAATCGTGCTTGACTAATCTACTGGAATTTTTTGAGGATGTAACTGGTAAAATAGATAAGGGAGAACCAGTGGATGTGGTATATTTGGACTTTCAGAAGGCTTTCGATAATGTCCCGCATAAGAGATTAGCGTGTAAAATTAAGGCACATGGGATTGGGGACAAGGTATTTGTTGTGTCTGTGTATAATAAGATATAGACTGCAGCAGAAACGGTACAACAGGTGTTTACTCAACGTGGCTCACAGTTGAACTGAACTGTACAGATTACTACTCAGGGTTATATACAGGTGTGGTCACTGCCAGTACTGCAGTATACATGAGCTGTAAAAGATAGTTCACCACTTAAAGGTATATATATTACAATTCCTCCCCTTTTAGATTAACAGTACCATAACACTCATTTAACAATTAAATATCAAACTAATTACAATTAACACTTTTAACATGCAACTTTAGCTGAAAATAGTCTATTTATATATTCAGTCTTTGGGGAGGCTTCCTGATCCTTTCTGGATAGCGCCTTTCCCGAGTGTCTTGCTGTTGGTGCGGAGGCGATTCTGGCCCCCTGTCGTCGGTTGGTTCATCAGTTTCCGATGCTACTGTTTCTGGGGTAGATGCGACCTGTACGGCGGGTTCATCACCAGGTACGTATGGGCGAGGCATGGGGTTGACTTGTTCCTGTGACTCTAGGATCTGGTCAGCATGGCGTCTCACGATGCTCTCCCCAACGTCCACTGTGTACATTAGTGGGCCCTGCCGTGTGCATATCATTCCTGGCTGCCATTTTTCTGTTCGGTAGTCGCGGGCCAAGACTGGTTGCCCTACATTGAAGCTCCTTGTTGGCTTCTCATGGATGTGCTGGAATTGCTTACTCTCAACATCTCTTCGTACGTTTGGTCTGAGCAAATCCAGGCGAGATCTTAACCTTCGGTTAAAGAACATCATGGCTGGGGCCTGGTTGGTGACTGCATGTGTCGCATTCCGGGAGGCGAACAGGAAATTGTCCACCTTGTGCTGCAGCGGAATGTTGTCATTGTACATAGCCTTTATTGCCTTCTTAAAGGTTTGTACAAAACTCTCAGCCAATCCATTTGTGGCTGGATGATACGGGGCGGATGTGTAATGCCTTACCCCATTCTTTTTCAAGAACCTCCGGAACTCTTCGGACACAAACTGTGGTCTGTTGTCAGGGCAAATCTGTTCTGGCAAGCCATTCCTGGCAAAAATGGTCCGTAGGACTGCAATAGTTTTCTCCGTGGTGGTGGAGGACATTTTGATGACCTCAGGCCATTTCGAGTGCGCATCCACGGCTATTAAAAACATTGAGTCCATGAATGGACCAGCAAAATCAATATGCACCCGTTGCCATGGAGATGAGGGCCACTCCCATGGGTGTAGAGGGGCCTGTGGTGGTGCATTTTGGACTTTCTGGCATCCTGAGCAGCTCCTGGTCAGGTCCTCGATTTGTTTATCGATTCCCGGCCACCACACCTAAGCCCTGGCTAGGCTTTTCATTTTTACCCCTCCCAGATGACCCTCATGAAGCTCATTGAGCACTCTATCCCTTAACTTGGGTGGAATTACCACTCAGGATCCACACATCAAGGTCCCCCGGCACACTGACAGCTGTTCTCTCCTTGTCGAGAATGCTGGCAACAGTGAGTCGCCATGTGCTGGCCATCCATTCACCATCAAATCATATACCCGAGACAGTGTCGGGTCATTTCGGGTTTCCTTTTCGATACAAGCGTTAGTTACCAGTAGGTATTCAACTATAGTCGAATGGAATATTTCGACAGGATCCACTGCTGGTGCTTCCTCCACAGTAGGCAGTGGCAGGCGTGAGAGCCCATCAGCATTTCCAGCTGTTTCGTGCCCTTATATTCAATCTCATAGTGGTGCGCCCCTAGAAAAATTGACCATCTTTGTAGTCGTTGCGCAGTCATCACCGGAACGCCCTTCTTTGGATTAAAAATGGAGACAAGAGGCTGGTGATCAGTCAGCCAGGTGAATTTCTGCCCGTGCAGGTAGTGATTGAACTTTTTCACTCCCCACACTAGGCTGAGGGCCTCCCTGTCAATCTGGGCGTAGTTACGCTTGGCTGAGGTTCGTGATTGTGACGCAAAGGCTATTGGCCTCTCTGAGCCGTCCGAGAATTTGTGCGACAGCACCGCTCCAATGCCGTAGGGTGACGCATCACATGCCAACCGAATTGGTAATGCTGGGTTGTAATTGGCCAATACCTCTTTTGATGTGATTAGAGTTTTGCTCTTCTGGAAAGCTCGTCTACATTCGTCACTCCACTTCCATGGCACCCCAGTTTGCAGTAGGTTGTTCAGTGGGTGTAGTATTGCAGACAAATTTTGCAAGAACTTATGGTAGTAGTTTACCAGCCCGAGGAACGATCTCAGTTGTGACACATTTTCCGGTGCTGGAGCCTTGACTACTGCCTCATTCTTCTCTGGGGACCTACGTAACCCCTCTTTATCGATAACGTGGCCACAATACGAGATCTGTTTTCTAAAAAACTCGCATTTGGGGCGGTTAGCTCGGAGCCCATATTCCTGCAATCTAGTGAGCACCTGCTCCAGGTTGGCAAGGTGATCACTGTCATTTTCGCCCGTGACCAGGATGTCGTCCAAATAACACTGGGTCCCTGGGATCCCTTGCAGGACTTGTTCCATTGCCCTCTGCCAAATAGCTGGAGCTGATGCTACCCCGAATACCAGCCAGTTGTATTGGTAGAGACCTTTATGGGTGTTGATTGTGAGGTATTTTTTTGATGCTTCTTCTACCTCCATTTGCAGATACGCCTGGGCCAGATCAATCTTAGTGAAGCGTTTCCCTCCAGATAGCGAGGCGAAAATATCTTCAATCCGCGGAAGTGGATATTGTACGGTGTGAAGGATTGGGTTCACTGTTACCTTAAAGTCCCCACAGATGCGAACCTTCCTTGGTTCCCCAGGCATGCTGCTCAACGACTATTTCATCACAGGGACGATGGGTGTAGCCCACTCGCTCCAGTCTACCTTGGAGAGTACACCTGAACGTTCCAGACTCTCCAGCTCTGCTTCGATGGCGGGCGGATCGCATAAGGTACCGGTATGGCCTTAAAAAATTTTGGGCTTGCGTTTTCTTCAATCTTAATCATCGCTGTCATGCCTTTTAGTGTTCCGAGTCCTTGCTGGAACACTTCTTTCGCGTCAGTTAGGATCTTTGACAGTCACCCAGGCGTGACGTCGTCATCCTTTTTGTCAGCCACAGTCAGTGCCTGTATGGAATGCCAATCCAGTTGTATTTTCCGGATCCATTCACGTCCCAGTAATGGTGGTCCTCCATCTTGCAATACATACAGGTCTAGTTTTGGTGTTTCCTTACCGTTATATATAACGATCCCCCTTATTTTTCCTTTGGGGTAGACTTTTTGCCCCGAGTACGTCTTCAAAACAATTTTTGTGTCTCTCAAGCGTATGTGTGAGAATAGCCGCTCATAGTCCCGTCGGTTTATGACTGTTAGGGCTGATCCTGTGTCCAATTCCATCTTTACCTGGACTCCTGCTATCTTGAGAGTGACCCAAATGGTTCGGTGATCCTCCGTTGTGATCACATTATAAAGTTTGAGACAACTCAGTTCCCTGCTTTCGGAATCGTTGTCACTCTTTTGTTCGTCTGAACTATTCTCCGTCATCTTATGTACCTTCTTGTACTTTTCTTTCATAGGTTTCTTATTGCTGGTTTTCTTTCCCGACCTGCAGACTCGTGCTATGTGTCCTACTTTTCCACACTGTCTGCACACTTTGTCTTTGAACCAGCAATCATTCTGGTCGTGTGTTGTTCTGCCGCAGCGATAGCACTTCTCTGTTCCATATGTTATTTCGTTTGTGCCATATTCTTGCGGTCTCTGTTGTATCTCTGCAGCGCCCCGTGCTGCTGCTTCATATGATACCGCAATGCTGAAAGCCTTTTCCAGCGTAAGGTCCTTTTCGGATAAAAGCCGTTTCTGGGTTCCTTCACTTTGAAGCCCACACACAAACTTATCCCTTAAGGTATAGATTCATAGAGTCATAGAGTTATACAGCACAGAAAGAGGCCCTTCGGCCCATCGTGTCTGCGCCGCCCATCAATCCCTGTCCAGTCTAATCCCATTTTCCAGCATTTGGTCCATAGCCTTGTATGCAATGGCATTTCAAGTGCTCATCCAAATGCTTCTTGAATGTTATGAGGGTTCCTGCCTCTACCACCCTTTCAGGCAGTGAGTTCCAGATTCCAACCACCCTCTGGGTGAAAAAGTTCCTCCTCAAATCCCCTCTAAACCTCCTGCCCCTTACCTTGAATCTATGCCCCCTTGTTATTGACCCCCCTACTAAGGGGAAAAGTTCCTCTTTATCTACCCTATCTATGCCCCTCATCATTTTGTACACCTCAATCAGGTCCCCCCTCAGCCTTCTTTGCTCCAAGGAAAACAACCCCAGCCTGTTTAGCCTTTCTTCATAGCTGAGGCGCTCCATCCCAGGTAACATCCTGGTGAATCTTCTCTGCACCCTCTCCAAAGCAATCACATCCTTCCTATAGTGAGGCGACCAGAACTGCACACAGTACTCCAGCTGTGGCCTCACCAGCGTTTTGTACAGCTCCATCATAACCTCCCTGCTCTTATATTCTATGCCTCGGCTAATGAAGGCAAGTATCCCATATGCCTTTTTAACCACCTTATCTACCTGTTCCGCTGCCTTCAGGGATCTATGTACATGTACACCAAGGTCCCTCTGACCCTCTGAACTTCCTAGGGTCCTACCACTCATTGTGTATTCCCTTGCCTTATTTGTCCGTCCAAAATGCATCACCTCGCACTTTTCAGGGTTAAATTCCATTTGCCACTTTTCCGCCCATCTGACCAACCCGTTTATATCGTCCTGTAGCCTGAGGCTTTCCTCCTCGCAATTTACCACCCCACCAATTTTCATGTCATCTGCGAACTTACTGATCATACCTTTTACATTCTCATCCAAATCATTTATGTAGATCACAAACAGCAAGGGACCCAGCACCGATCCCTGAGGTACCCCACTGGACACAGGCTTCCAGTCACAAAAGCAACCTTCGACCATCACCCTCTGCCTCCTGCCACTCAGCCAGTTTAGGATCCAACGCGCCAAGGCACCCTGGATCCCATGGGCTCTTACCTTCTTGACCAGTCTCCTATGCGGGACTTTGTCAAAAGCTTTACTGAAGTCCATGTAAACCACATCCACAGCATTTCCCTCATCCACCCCCCTAGTCACCCCCTCGAAAAATTCAATCAGATTTGTCAGACATGATTTACCCTTGACAAAGCCATGCTGACTATCCCCGATTAATCCTTGCCTCTCCAAGTGGAGACTAATTTTGACCCTCAGAATTTTTTCCAATAATTTCCCTACCACAGATGTTAAGCTCACCAGCCTGTAATTCCCTGGTTTAACCCTGCTACCCTTCTTGAATAATGGTACTACGTTAGCTGTTCTCCAGTCCTCTGGTACATCTCCTGTGGCCAGAGAGGTTCTGAAAATTTGTGTCAGAGCCCCTGCAATCTCCTCCTTTGCCTCACACAACAGCCTGGGATACATCTCGTCCGGGCCTGGGGATTTATCCACTTTTTGGCCTGCTAAAACCGCTAGTACCTCCTCCCTCTCGATGCTAATATGTTCAAGTATGTCATAGTCCCCTTGCCCGATTTCTATGTCTACATCGTCTTTCTCCATCGTGAACACAGATGCAAAAAATTCATTTAAAACCCCGCCTACATCATCTGGCTCTACACACAGATTGCCACTTTGGTCCCTAATGGGCCCTACCATTTCCCTGGTTATCCTCTTGCCCTTAATATACTTATAAAACATCTTAGGATTTTCCTTTATTTTGCTCGCCAGTGTTATTTCATGGCCCCTCCTCGCCCTCCTAATTTCTTTTTTAAGTATGCCCCTGCACTTTTTATACTCCTCTAGGGCTTCCTCCGTCTTTAGTCTTTTGTAACTGCCAAAAGCCCCCCTTTTTTTCCTAATGCATTTTTGTATATCCCTTGTCATCCAAGGTTCCCTTTGCTTGTTGGTCCCACCCTTGACCTTTACAGGAACATGTTGGCGTTGTACTCTCTCTATTTCCCTTCTGAAAGTCTCCCACTGCTTTGATGTGGATTTTCCTATAAGTAGCTGCTCCCAGTCCACTTTGGCCAGATCCTGCCTTATCATATTAAAATCGGCCTTCCCCCAATTTAGAACCCTTATTTCCGGGCCGTTTTTGTCTTTTTCCATGACCACCTTAAATCTCACCGAATTATGGTCACTGTCGCCAAAATGCTCTCCTACTGACACTTTCACCACTTGCCCGGCTACATTCCCTAGAATTAGGTCCAGTACCGCCCCCTCTCTTGTAGGACTTTCTACATGTTGGCTCAAAAAGCTCTCCTGGATGCACTTTAAGAATTCTGCACCCTCTAAGCCTTTCACACTCTGACTATCTCAATTAATATTGGGGAAGTTGAAATCCCCCACTATTATTACCCTATTATTTTCGCACTTCTCTGAGATTTGCCTACATATCTGTTCCTCTATCTCCCCCTGACTGTTTGGGGGCCTATAGTACACTCCCAGCAAAGTGCTTGCCCCCTTTTTGTTTTTAAGTTCTACCCATATGGCCTCATTAGAGGAACCCGCTAATATATCATCCCTCCTTACAGCAGTAATTGATTCCTTAATTAATATTGCAACACCCCCTCCCCTTTTACACCCCCCTCTGTCTCGCCTGAAGATTCTATACCCCGGAATATTGAGCTGCCAGTCCTGACCCTCCCTCAACCATGTCTCCGTGATAGCAACAATATCGTACTCCCATGTGTTCAACAACAACTTCAGTTCATCCACCTTATTTGCAAGACTCCTTGCATTAAAATAAATGCCTTCCAGCCTTGCCATATTCCCTTTTGCCTTCACATATTTGCTCTGCCTTCCCAGCTGACTTGTTTTTTCCTCTGTATTTGGCTGTAAATCACCCCCTACTATAGTTCCACTCTGTATCCCATCCCCCTGCCAAGTTAGTTTAAACCCCCCCCAGCAGTGCTAGCAAACCTCCCCGCAAGGATATTGGTCCCCCTCTGGTTCAGGTGTAAACCGCCCGACTTGTACAAGTCCCACCTTTCCCAGAAGCAGACCCAGTGATCCAGGAAACTAAAGCCCTCCCTCCTGCACCATCCCTTTAGCCACGCATTCATCTGTTCTATCTTCCTATTCCTATACTCACTAGCACGTGGCACCGGGAGTAATCCAGAGATTACAACCTTTGAGGTCCTGCTCTTTAATCTTCCACCTAGCTCCCTAAATTCTTGCTGCAGGACCTCATCCCTCTTTTTACCTATGTCGTTGGTACCAATGTGGACCACGACCTCTGGCTGTCCACCCTCCCCCTCCAGAATGCCCTGTAGCCGCTCAGTGACATCCTTGACCCTGGCACCAGGGAGGCAACAAACCATCCTGGATTCACGTCTACGGCCACAGAAACGCCTATCTGTTCCCCTTACTATAGAATCCCCTACCACTATTGCTCTCCCACTCTTTTTCCTCCCTTCCTGGGCAGCAGGAGCACCCCCAGTGCCAGGAAGTTGGCTGCTGCTGCCTTCCCCTGGTGAGTCATCCCCCTCAACAGTATCCAAATCGGTATACCTGTTTGAGAGGGGAATGGTCACAGGGGTCTCTTGCACTACCTGCCTGCTTCTATTGCTCCGCCTGGTGGTCACCCATTTCCTTTCTTCCTGTGCAGCCCTTGCCTGCGGTGTGACCAACTCACTAAACATGTTATCCACGTCCCACTCAGCATCGTGAATGCTCCACAACCCATCCACCCACAGCTCCAGCGCCTCAATGCAGTCTGCTAGTAGCCGCAGCTGGATGCATTTCCGGCACACGTGGTCACCAGGGGCACCGGCAATGTCCCTGAATTCCCACATAGAGCAAGAGGAGCATAACACGGGGCTGGGCTCTCCTGGCATGACTTACCCTTTAATTAATTTAAATTAATTCACTATCACCAATTAAAGATATCTCTAAGGTGCTTGTATAGTCTACCAACAGTCCCTGCTACACCAGAAAAGACCCTAGTAACTATAAACTACAGAGTTAAAGTTTAAAAAAGGGAAATACTCACCAAACTGCCAGTCCCGCTCCAAACTGGCAGTGTTTTGATAGTTTGCGCAGTTCTGTTAAATAATCAGCATTGCTTTCATCCTTATGCTGGTTCCGTTTGTGAAACTTGAATCTTTCTGCTATCAGCAGCAGTGTGGGGTTTAAATGTTCCTTTAGTATCGTTACTATGTCTTCAAAACTCTTTTCCATTGGCTTCGTTGGGGTTACTAGATTTCGTAATAACCCATACGTCTTTGCACCCATTAAATTTAACAATACCGATGCTTTCTTGTCATCTGACACCTCATTTGTCTTGCAGTACACCTCTATTCGCTTGACATATGAAGTCCAATCTTCAACTTCATTGTCAAATGCGGTGATACTGCGACTCTTCGGCATTTTGGGTGTGGTTTAAAATGGCGTCTCCCAATGGCTTAAAATGGCATCTCCCGCGCTTTCCTTCCTCCCCCGCTGCTGCCAACGCTGCACTCGGCGGTCCACGTGGCAATGGTGGCACCTCGTGGGTTTCTGCGGGTCTCTCTCTCCCTCTCTCCGACGCTGCTCGGCCACTGAACACCGGCTGCGCCCTGTGTGCTCTGCCCTTTCTCTCTCTCCCCCGTCGACGCTGCTCGGCCCTTTGCTGTGCCGCTCGGTCGGGCTCTAGCCCGCCGCTGTCTGGGAAGGGTCTGCGCACTACCTGTTGCCAGCCCGTTTCGTTGGACCACCTCGACTGGAAAGCCAAGCCTGGCTCTCGACAGCCTCCCCCGCAATTCTCGAGTCTTTGCTGGATGGCTGGGCTGTTGCCCGTGGTCGATGCCCGAGTCTCTGGCCTTGACCTCCAACCCACTGATCTCCAGGAACGAATCCCCGGGAGGTGATGCAGAGTTGCAGGTAGGTTCGAACTTGCCTCGTCGTCAATGTTGTGTCTGTGTATAATAAGATACAGACTGCAGCAGAAACGGTACAACAGGTGTTTACTCAACATGGCTCACAGTTGAACTGAACTGTACAGATTACTACTCAGGGTTATATACAGGTGTGGTCACTGCCGGTACTGCAGTATACATGAGCTGTAAAAGATAGTTCCCCACTTAAAGGTATATACGTTACAGTATTGACTTGGATAGAGAACTGGTTGGCGGATAGAAAGCAAAGAGTTGGAATAAACGGGTCGTTTTCCGAGTGGCAGGCAGTGACTAGTGGGGTGCCGCAAGGATCGGTCCTAGGACCCCAGCTGTTCACAATATATATTAATGATCTGGATGAGGGAATTGGATGTAATATCTCCAAATTTGCAGACGACACAAAGCTGGGTGGGAGGGTATGCTGTGAGGAGGATGTCGTGAAACTCCAGTACGATTTGGACAGGTTGGGTGATTGGGCAGAAACATGGCAAATGCACTATAATGTGGATAAATGTGAAGTTATCCACTTTGGTGGCAAAAACAGGAAGGCAGATTATTATTTGAATGGCAATAGATTGGGAGAAGGGGAAGTGCAAAGAGACCTGGGTATTCTTGTGCACCAGTCGCTGAAGGTAAGCATGCAGGTGCAGCAGGCGGTTAAGAAGGCAAATGGTATGTTGGCCTTCGTAGCAAGAGGGTTCGAGTACAGTAACAAGGATGTCTTGCTGCAGTTGTACAGGGCCTTGGTGAGACCGCACCTTGAGTATTGTGTGCAGTTTTGGTCGCCTTATCTGAGGAAGGACGTTCTTGCCATGGAAGGAGTGCAGCGAAGATTCACCAGGCTGATACCTGGGATGGCAGGAATGACATATGAGGAGAGATTGTGTCAATTGGGCTTATACTCACTGGAGTTTAGAAGATTGAGAGGGGATCTCATCGAAACCTATAAAATTCTGTCAGGCCTGGACAGACTAGATGCAGGAAGGATGTTTCCGATGGCCGGGGAGTCTAGAACCAGGGGTCATAGTCTAAGGATAAGGGGTAAGCCATTTAGGACTGAAATGAGGAGGAATTTCTTCACCCAGAGAGTGGTGAACCTGTGGAATTCTCTGCCACAGAGAGCAGTGGAGGCCAGTTCATTAAATATATTCAAGAAGGAGTTGGATATATTTCTTAAGGCTAAAGGGATCAAGGGATATGGGGAGAAGGCAGTGACAGGGTATTGAATTTGGATGACCAGCCATGATTTCATTGAATGGCGGAGCAGGCTCGAGGGGCCAAATGGCCTACTCCTGGTCCTATCTCCTATGTTTCTATGTTTCTATGTTTTATTAAAGGCACAATAAAATTACAATACTGGAAAAATCACTAGAATAATTACAGGCATATAAAGTTACACTTATTTGGGAATGGGGAACACAAGGCACATCGAGGGAACAAACACATTAAAAATCCCCCTATCCTTGTCCCACCCCCAATACCTAACTTGATTAAGATTTGAGGGGCCAGGGACTTATGCTCACCAATGGGGTTTCCTTGACAATTCAAAACCTGTTGATCGAGCCGGTTGTGGTCTTGGGGTTCGCTCTTGTTGTCCTTTGGGGCCTGCCGTCGTCATGTGGTCACAGGGCGCGGCGATGGAGTCGTCTGTGCAAAATACCCTCCTTTTCCTCCGTTAGAGAATAGGGAGTAAAGCCTTTCATTGGGTACTTCACCTTGCAGGAATGGT
The DNA here is from genome assembly GCF_052327205.1 of Somniosus microcephalus. Taxonomy (NCBI): domain Eukaryota; kingdom Metazoa; phylum Chordata; class Chondrichthyes; order Squaliformes; family Somniosidae; genus Somniosus; species Somniosus microcephalus. The sequence continues at coordinate 105,997,385 of NC_140992.1, forward strand.
TGTCCTTCTGGTGGTGGTTTGGTCGCCGACGGTTTTGTTGCGGTTGGAGCTCGGTTGGCGGTTTATATTGTCACTTTGATCTTTCTACCCGTGCTTCAAACGCCAGCTTATAACTAGGCCGGGGTGTGTACCCGTTCGTCCCCAATGCTTCTTTTTCGCTGCCTTTCTCTGCCTTATCGGTTTTACCGCTCGTCTCGTCTCATCTGCCCTTCTCTGCTTTATCAGTATTGCCGTTCATCTCATATCGTCTGTCTGTTTGTGGCCCCGTGTGTCCTGTGTGCATTCGATTTGGGTCCCGTTCTCCTCCCGCGTTTGGCCCCCGGTGTAGTAATGGGCGTCCTCAGTGTCGAGCAGCGTGGGGAGGGAGAAGAGAGCCCGCGACGAGGCACGAGGCAAGAGTGAGAGGCAAGAGCGAGCCCTGGCTACCGGTGGGCCTACAGTTATACCCGGTTCTTCACCCCTTATCTGCGCGCCAAATCAGGTCAGTTCTTTGCCTAAATTTTGGCAGGCTCATCTAAAGTGATTACAGTCATCCACTTTAATGGCTTTTGGGGCGGTTGTCTCCTGGTTTAATGGCTTCAATATCCTGGCTGTTTGTTATTTATGAAATTTAATCGTCTTTTCCTGGCTATGTGGCCGCGTTGAGCTGTTACCGATTATTTATGCAAAAAGTTAATGGCCTCAAGATTAGGTCCATCCTGACTTGATCTGTTCCAAGATGAAGAATGCATATTCTGTGTTTACCTAGCTGTCTGGCTTCACAAAGTCTTTCACAGATCCATGCATGTTAGGTTTCGTTTCAGGTTTTGAAAGGGCCTGCCTTTTGCAGGGCCCTGCTTTTAAAATCCTGTACGTTTTGGTCACGAGGTTTCAGAAGCCATTTTGGGTACCCTTTTTAATAACTTGTCCATACAGGGTCCCTTTATCCATAACTTTTGGGGAATGTGGGAATTTTGAGAACCCTACACTATGACGCAATTAGGATGGCAATGTGATTTTAATTGGAGATCGCAGCAGTTGTGCACAGTGCCAGACTCGCCAGTGAAACCGGGCCGCAAGCAAGAGTAGGCCAGAAGAGGTTCAGGAAGGTTCGCAGTTTACATTTTGTTGTGGTTTTCTTGCGGGTCCAAGAGGAGCCTGGGTCTCACCTGCTTCGGGCTTCCCTCCGCCTCCTTCGACTGCAAACTCCTCCCGACCTTCCCTCTCTCATTATTTACCTTAGAATCATAGAATCTTAAAAATTTACGGCACAGAAGGAGGCCATTCAGCCCATCATGCCTGTACCAGCCAAAAAAGAGCTATCCAGCCTAATCCCACTTCCCAGCTCTCGGTCTGTAGCTTTGCTGGTTACGGCACTTCAAGTGCATATCCGAGAAATTTTTAAATGCAATGAGGGTTTCTGCCTCTACCATCTGTTCAGGCAGTGTGTTCCAGACCCCCACCACCCTCTGGGTGAAAAAAGTTCTCCTCAACTCTTCTCTAATCCTTCTACTAATTACTTTAAATCTGTGCCTCCTGGTTATTGACCTCCCTGCTAAGGGAAATAGGTCCTTTCTATCCACTCTATCTAGGCCCCTCATAATTTTATACACCTCAATTAAATCTAAGCTCAGCCTCCTCTGTTCCAAATAAAACAACCTCAGCCTATCCAATCTTTCTTCATAGCTAAAATTCTCCAGTCCTGGCTACATCCTCGTAAATCTCCTCTGCACCCTCTCTCGTGTAATCACATCTTTCCTGTAATGTGGTGACCAGAACTGTACGCAGTACTCTAGATGTAGCCTAACAAGTGTTTTATACAGTTTGAGCATAACCTCCCTGTTCTTATATTCTATGCCTCAGCTAATGAAGGAAAGTATCCCGCATGCCTTCTTAACCACCTTATCTACCTGTCCTGCTACCCTCAGGGATCTGTGGACATGCACTCCAAGGTCCCTCTATTCCTCTACACTTCTCAGTATCTTACCATTTATTGTGTATTCCCTTGCCTTGTTAGCCCTCCCCAAATGCATTACCTCACACTTCTCCAGGTTGAATTCCATTTGCCACTTTTCTGGCCACCTGACCAGTCCATTGATATCTTCCTGCAACCTACAGTTTCTTCCTCATTATCAACCACACGGCCAATTTTTGTATCATTTGCAGACTTCTTAATCATGCACCCTACATTGAAGTCTAAATCATTGATATATAACATTGATATATACCCCCCGGCAGGGGCCTCCTGCTCCCACTCCTAATCCCGCTCCCACTCGCCAGCTAGGTAGTGATTCTCAGGGTTCTGACATCCCACATGGAAATAAGGCCCAGGAGTTAAAATTTCTCCAGATCTCACATGGCATCGCCGAGTGAACGTGCTGCTCGCCCAGCCCCCACATGGTGCAATCACACCCAGAGTTAAAATCCGGGCTTCAGACTTTTTTTTTGCAGCCCTTTGAACACTTAGCATGCCTGACCACAATGCAGCAGGGCATCAACTCTGGTTGCAAATTATCAGTGAAACAATTGGCGCACTGACTTCCTAAAAAGGCGATACCCAAAAGATCCTCTGACAAAACCTACCTGCATCATGTTTGTTCATATATAACTTACAATGTATGTACACATATGGACAGGATGGATTTATGGGCTGCAGGATGATCACTTGGATGTCACTGTATGTGCTCTTGACACTTCCAACATCTCAAAACAACTTCTATACTTGCAGGGCAAGGTGGCATACAAGAGAAGATAGTAGATCTGATCTGGAAAAAGAACCCTGCAACTGGAAGCTATTGATTGCCTTTGAGGAGGTCAGCTTAGAAATGTTTGCAATTGAGAAATTAGATGTAGGGAATCAGAGTGAAAGTGGAAGACTTCCTCAAGCTGAGAGCGAATCTCATCCTCTTCATGCTCTTGCTTCTCGCTTTAATCACTTAGGCATACACTCAAATGAACACAATGGCATACATTATATTGCCATAATAGTTGAAGTGATGTCATGCAGCTAGTATTCTAACAGATGTTCCTCTTCCACATATGCCAACTGTCAGCACCTCAGTCTTTCCCCAGCCCTGTCAGCAATTTTCCAACCGAGGCACTTTTTGGTAAGTTTTTCTGGAATGTCCAGAGATGTTTTTGTGGTGTACGCACGGAGTTTCACACATGTTTGAATGGGAGAAGTTCCGTGCATACACGAAAGGCAACAATTTGTGCACATATGCAGATGTTGAGGTATCACATGGGTCCTACGCTGGCTCAGCCTAGACAGCTAAGTGGATTAAAATTCACCTTACTTTTGAATTAGTGGGCTCTGTTTCCCTGCAGTGCTCGGGATGGATCTATTGGGTAAACCTACAACTTAAGTTGCAACAAGCTCATGTTCCATTCCACTCTCAATTTAACTATTTGCTTTCACAACATGGAGAAAGCCTGTAAGTTTCTCTGTCACAGAAAAAGGGGCCAAATTAGGAAATGCTTGTGAAAAGGGCTACATTTAGGGCTGTTTTTGAGTTGTTGATTGTTAACTAAATTGTTGGCTTTTATTGGAGCTGTTCATCGACTTTTGTTAGTTCTATAGGATGGCTTGTAAACTCTTCAATTTCTACAAGTGCCCCCCGCAACTGCATTTAGGTAGTGAGCTTGAGGAAAGGAATACTGGGTGAAGCACTCGGCACAAGTGAAGAAGAGCAAGTGAAATTAACAGTGGAGGAGTAGGAGCTTGCTGGCCGGAAGGTCAGCTTGTGTCCTTCAGACCTCGTGATGCTTGCTTATAGATGGTGGCTATCTAAGTGTAATCATTTTATGTAGGGTTTTTTTTAGACTTTACAAAGCACTTTGCAAGCTGTACTGACAAGCATGGAGGAGGCCATGGGCTGCATCTGTGTGGTCATACAGGGAGGCTTATTGGTATTGCAGTTGTCCTGTGGAGCACATGGTAATTCCATTGGCATCTGTAGTAGAGTCCTTAGCAGCAGAGGTCCTACGTACAGCGTATTCCAAATGCTCCCAAGTAGATCATTGGGTTTGCTGAGCGAGTGCTCAGCAGCAGGTGAATGGCTGGAGTAGACATAGATACCAGAACAGGAGATACAGTTAATTCTTTAGAAGAACAAAGGAACATGTAAAGGGATATTGATAAGAATTGGCTAAAAAGAGGCACCTAGACGAATGTCTCCTCTCTGAGAGCTTGGCAGACAACCTTTGCTGGTTGCAAAGCTAATTCTGTCGTGACATTATCAGAGTTTATTTTTAAGCGTCATCCTCTGGTGCTAGTTACAGACAGGCATCTTGGAATGGAAAGATTGTGGATCATTCAGCTGACCCCAGTGATCAAGCATCTGAAGTGCTTTCTCAAGATGCCAATGGTTTGTTCTATGATCATTCTGGCACAGGCATGAGCATTGCTGTATCTGCATTCACTTTCTGATTAGATCTGATAAAGGTGGTATTAGCTAGGGCTGCAGAAGTTAGCCTTGGTCTCTTATGAGCTATGCTTGAAGTCTGCCTTTTCCTTCAAGTAACCCAGCTGTAGAGGATTGTCTTAAAATAAAGGAATTGTGACTGGTGCCTAAGAAACATGCATTGTCCTACATAATCCTGTGCTGCTGGTTACTGAGTATCTTGATATCAATGGTGCTCTGACAGCTCCTGAACATCATGGCATTGTGTTTAGGAGCCTGGCTAATCACATGGTTGCCATCAATAACACCCTAGACTCTGAGAGTGTTGCAACAGTGAAGAATTGCAGTACATTGTCATTCTGCTGTTGCTTTTCTCTGGGGAAAGCGGTGAAGATATTTTCCTTGTGAATAATGCATCAGTGACCTGCTTGATGCATCTGTGCACTGTTGATTGATTGATGTTGCAGATGTCCCTTTTGGTAGCCTGGCAGGACCCAGTGGAATACAAGTTTAGGACAATTGTGATCCAAGACTCCCACTGGAAGTGCAGTCCTTGTGATTATCTTGTTTACAGGGTAGCAGATGGCGCAACTCTGTCACTTTGTAATCAACCTTAGCCTGTGAAGACAGTTCCCTCCCGACAGTCTCAGATAAATGCAGCTAGGTCTGTAAACACATTGGGGGAGAAATTCAGTATCGCCCCAGTTGGGGCGCAATTATCAGCCGGGCGCAAAGATTAGCGCCTGGCGCTAATTATCGCCTCCGATTGCAAACTTGGCTTTTCTCGCCCCTGGAGGTGATTGGAGCATTAAATCAGGTGCTTCACAGCTGTCTTAAGGCGCAAAGGCTGAGGAGCGAGGCACTACCTCAGAGCGCTGGCGAAGCTCATGTGATGTCAGTCAGCAATGGAACACAGACACAATGGCGCAGGCCAGTTCTTAAAGGGGAGGGTTGATCTTGCTCTCCATCCACATCCTGCTCATTGCAGTATTGAATCTCAGCCTGGAGAGACCTGTACATCAAATCTGCTGGAAAGAACAATGGAGAGACCCAGGGAAAGAGCTCAGAGTGCAGCCCCCACAGTCTCTTCTAAATCGATACAAGGAAGGGCAAATCAAAATGAACCTGCACAGTGCTGCTCAGTACCCAAAACTCCTTCACACAGCGTTGAATCTCTCCAGAAGTCTCTCTCTCTCTCTCAGAATGCGTGGTGCAAAAATGTCACCAACAAAAAAGGCAGGAAGTTGTCGCCTTTAAATAGCGCTCCCCCAGTCCCTTCCCGACTGCAAAACGCTCCCCTCAACCTGTCGTTGCTAGCAGCAGGCGGTAAGGCAGGGGGCCCACTCAATATCCGGTCCAGGGCGCTACCGGGGCGTTGCATACTCGACTGACATCACGATCTGCCGGCGAAGGAGATCGTGGCGGTAGTGTTTAGCGCTGCCGCAAAATGTCTAGTTAATTTCGTGAGCGGCGCAAACATCGCCGTGCACGGGCGCTAGTTGCTTTGCACCCGATTAGCGCCCTCTTAAGGCACTAACGGGAGGTGCAAACCAACTGAATTTTTCCCCCAATGTATAATGGTGAGCATAGTCAGACTTCCTTCTGTACAGACAAACTTCCCTGGCATTCCTTCATTTATCTCCTTCTTCAGCTGGAAGACTAATGAATTCTGTACCTATTTTTTACTATTTTGCAGAACAATGTCATTCAGCTGTTGCAGTAATCAAAATTCAAGACAGTTCACCTTTAAAATAGTACTTCCTTAAAAGGCAAAATGTGACTAGCCTTTCATGCTCACGATAGGTGGAAGGGATGAGTACACTGCACCAATCAGATGTCAGTATTACTACATTCCATAGTTCATTACCGTCCTAAAGAAAGAAAGACTTGCATTTATATCACAACCTTCTCAACCGCAGGACATCCCAAAGTGCTTTACAGCTTGAAGTGCAGTCACTGTTGCAATGCAGGAAACACCACAGCCAATTTGCACACAACAAGCGCTCCCACAAATAGCAATGAAATAAATGATCAGCTCATCTCTGTTTTTCAAGTGTTGGTTGAGGGATAAATTTTGGCCAGGACACCGGGAGAACGCTCATGTTCTTCTTCGTATAGTGGTATGGGATCTTTTATATCCACCTGAGAGGGCTGACAGGGCCTTGGTTTAACATCTCATACAAAAGACGGCACCTCTGACAGTGCAGCGCACCCTCAGTACTGTGCTGAAGGGTCAGCCTAGAAGAGTGCTACCATGGAGCCGCAGCTGACACTTGTGCTATATAGTAATGATGACACTGTTGCATCATTTGTGTGAGTGCACTGGCTGCTCAGGTAAAAGGATCTCTGGGAAATCATGCAAGACAGAAATAGAGCAAAATGTGGGACCATATCATCTCCTGGCTCCGTACACCCAAAATTCAACAGCAGGAACAATGGAAGACTGGTTGGAGAATCGACCCCTTCTTCATTCAAAAAATGAGTTCATACACTCAGGCTCTGTAAATGCATTAATGTTCCTCCTTGTGGTCACCAAAGCAGTCTAAACAAACTCTCACCCTTGGCCTATGAAGTGGCCAAATAAGCTTTCACTTGATTTTGAGGCCATTAACCTGACAGTTCTCAACACAGATGTACATTCTACAACCTACTACTTAGTGATGGGTTCACCTAAAGTTATATATTAAATAAATAATCCTGCTGGTTAGTGTAAACCTTCAGCTCTATTGATACGATCTTCCAAAGCCTTAACAAATTGAAATCTGTGTTCAAGCTGCCAGTACAGATAGAATTGAGATAAAAACCTCAGACAAGCCGTACTATAATTTCTTGAAATTATATCCCAATAATTTCCACATGCCTAGATCATGAAAATGATATTCCATTATTTTGCATCTTCACATACTGCTGCACCTGCAATTCATGTACTCAGTGTCTCTCATCAGCAATAACCTCTTGCCTTCCTCCTTAATAGCAATCTAATGCATCATCAGCCACTGCTCGTGGCAGAAGCAAAGGGGAAAAAACAGATCTTTTATCCATAATAAAGAACAGATGGTTAGGATGAATTGGGCATCTAGGGGTCCTTCGTTTGTTTTGGGCCTTTATATGCATTCATGAAATTGGCAGTCAGGTTCATAACGATCCCAAGTCTAGATAAGAATTGAATGGACAGCTCTTAATTCACCCCCTGACCATCTGCTGTTCTCAAATGAAAGCTTGCTTGGAAAGACGAGGAGAGTTTTTAAACAATTACATTGAATGAGAACCATCATGAGTTCACTGCTGACAAATCCCCAGTATAACAGTTTTAATAGCCTCCATGTACATGGGGCTTCATCCACCGCTAAAAACACGCTACGAGGCAAAATATCCATTGAACAAACTTCAGCCTGAGGTTACAGAGCGACTGCTGTTAAATGTAAAAGGAACCAAACTTTACTGACGGCCAATGGAGAAAGAGAAAATTATTGATAGTAATTAAGAATCAAGCAACCATGAAGACAGCCCTACAGAATATTGTGGTGTAAATAACCATGTAAACATTTTGGAGCAGATATTTAAGAACACTAATCACTCAGTTTAAAGACAACAAAAATCTGATTAGTATGAGATATCATTGCAGGCACTACACTCACCCCCCCCCCCAACTCCTCCATTTGAATTTCTGGAGGATAAAATTAGGAGGTACAGTAATTTCTTTTGCAGATATGTCAATCATAGTTTCATGAACAAGCCCATTGAGCTTTTAGTGCAATTTACTCAGGCAAGATAATGGCTAACAATGCATTTTTCTTAATGTAAATTTAATATATTCTCAGTCATCTGTTGGATTGTTTAAGCATTTTTATTATTTGATTGATGGTTAGTTCATTTCCTTGTTTCAGTCATTTCTTCCAGTCTTCACCTTGTCCCTGGGACATCTGCAGCGACCTTTTCATTGACTTGCACTGAAGCAGCTGCAGATGCTCATCTGCCTCTGTCTACAACGATGGCTCTGACAGGGTAGCAGGAGTGCTGCTACATGTTTGAGGGCTTTAAAAAAAGGAATTATACTTTTTTAGCCCCCCCGTGGTAGATAGTTGACGGCAGGACCAATACCAGTGATTCTACTGAAAATGATGCAAAATTAAGAAATAAACCTTCTTTGAAGGTTTAGCGGAGGTGCGGGGGTGGGGGGGGGGGAAAGAAAGACTTCAGATTGTGGTCTTGTTATCTTCGATTCAAATTTATCCCTGAATATGCCATTCATTAAAAATATAACTGCAGGATGGAAATGAAAGGGGCTGCAATTGAGATTAGTTTCCCCCAGCTGCGGGAGGGAGCGTGATGGGGGAGGAGGGGATAAAGGAAACCATCCTGGATTAGCACTTCTGTTTATCCAGTGTTTCCTGTTAGAAGCCTTGCATGTGTGTGTTAGATAAGGACAGGATCAGGTTCAGTTCTGATGCTCTCCATAGTTGAATAACCTGCTGGTATTTATGTTCTAGGATCATCTACGAGCAATTGTCATAAAAGTACTCAAGAGCTGCCTTTGCCTGCAGGGAATATATTCCAGTCACTGGAAGGGAGAAAGTCCCCCTGTTGCTATTTTAACAGAAGTGTTAACCCACTTATTTTTAAATGGATTTATGTCTCTGGTAAGATAGCTGACACATGGATCGCAAAGGAATGCGTTGACTGTATTAATCCACAGCAGACTGTCAAGACCAATATAAAATCTAGTTTCATATTTGGAATAACAAAATTAAACAGCAGTCCACAACACTGAAAATAGTAAAAAGAAAATTCCATTTCTGCACACCTCAGAAGAGCATTCCAATATCTACTTACCGTCGCTGACAATTCTTTAACTGAAATTAGCTTGTTGCGGTCTTTCAACAGAGTGTGGATGGCCCTTTTTCCCTTTATTTTTGCTCTTTGAAAAAATAGCTGTCGGTCGCCACTCTTAACTAGAAAGAGCAGGTAGATGATTTATTCCCAGGCTTTGCTGATTCAACACAAGGTGCCATTACAAACAAAAGTGGCAGGTTGGGTGTAGAAAAGAGGAGAGAAAAGAGCTGCTCTGTTTTTTCCCTGTATGTATGTAGTACTTTATCCGAACTTCCGAAAACCGAAAACCTCTAAAAACCGAAAGTTTTTTCGTTCAGCATAAGTCGTGCGCACGACATGACCAGAGTGGCGCACGACTTACGCTGAGCAGGGCAGAGGGTCACAGAGTTCCCTCCTGGGTAGGAGATTGCAGGCCGAGCTGGGCAGTGTGAAGGAGGTACCGGCAGGGTGAACCCAACAATACAGCGGCCCGTCCGATAGCTGCAGCGGCCCGTCCGATATTCTTTTCTCCCCCCGACCCGACCCGAACCGAACCGCGGCCCGTCCGATATTCTTTTCTCCCCCCCCCCACCCGACCCGACCCGACCCCCGACCCGTCCGATATTCTTTTCTCCCCCCCACCCGACCCGACCCGACACCCGACCCGTCCGATATTCTTTTCTCCCCCCCACCCGACCCCTGACCCCCGACCCCCGACCCGTCCGATATTCTTTTCTCCCCCACCACCCGACCCGACCCGACCCCCGACCCGTCCGATATTCTTTTCTCCCGACCCAACCCGACCCGACCCCCGACCCGAACCGCGGCCCGTCCGATATTCTTTTCTCCCCCCCCACCCGAGCCGACCCGACCCCCCCGACCCGAACCACAGCCCGTCCGATATTATTTTCTCCCCACCTGACCCCCCCCGACCCCCGACCCCCCCGACCCTGACCCCCCCCGACCCCCGACCCATCCGATATTCTTTTCTCCCCCCCCCACCCGACCCCCGACCTAATTTGCGGGCCAGCTTAGTAGGAGTCAGCCGATATCCGGCTTTCCAGAGAAGCAGGAAGGGGAATGAGACACGGAACAGTCGCAAGAGGTAGCCTGAACTTTTAAAATTTATATTAAATACAAATTTCCCAGTCTTATAATAATACCTTCTGAAATCCGAAAAATTCTGAAAACCGAAACTCAGCTGGTCCCAAGGCTTTCGGATAAGGGATAGTGTACCTGTACTCAGGCTAATGGCCACCGATAGCTCACTTCTCCCTCATCTGTGGCCCATGGCCGATTTAGATGGACAGCTGACTGTGGACTCTTCATGGGTACCTTGGAGTATAGTTAAATATATCACATACACTGACCAGCACACCCCAGTGCCATTGGACACTGTTTCAGAGATCAAGAGGACCAATCTATTGCTCACTGCAGAGCATCCTTGTGGTATGTTGCTGGTTCTTGCTATGATCTGTTTACAAAACACTTCGAACCATCTCCTTGAAGAACTTGGCCACAATCCAATAAAATGGAAAACATTAATTTTAGAAGTTATTTTTTACAGTGAAAAACCATTGTAACTGGATACTCTCATTGTACTAAATTCGAGCTTAGTATGTTAATTGCAGTGATTTACAAATTTCAAATGATCCACATGGCAATAATGTGCAAACTCTTGTCATGATAAGATTTTGAAGCTGCCACTCTCCACGATGCTGGCACGTCATCAGCCATTGAACTGCCAATGAAGTGTCCTTCACCAATTTACACTAGCAAGCCAATCACATGCTGAGCAGTCAATCTTTCCCTTGTTACATGGTTCACTGGTATAGTTATATAATGGCTCAAAGTAATGTTCACTGGAGGTAAATATTTGCTGTGCAGAAATCTGAGCCACAAATACATTTTGTACACAATGGACACAGACCAAATGTGACTAGCTTAGATCAACTTCACTGTGAAAACAGGCACTTACACATTAGAACTGTGCTCTATTGTGCTGTACCCAAGTTCAGCTAAGTCCTTTCTCAAATAGGGGAATGAGGAGATTTCAATTAGAGATTATCCATCAACAACAGCAACTCAATAGTAGCAGCAATCTACATAAAATAAAATTGCTAATTAATTCAGTGGTCAATAAAGGTACCAGGCAGGGTAACCTCAAACTGCATCCGAAAAGAGAGTCTTTCTCACTGATTTCTTTGAAAATTCTCATTGGTAACTGTTAGCATGTGCAGTCAACACTCATAACAAGGAAATAGCCTGAGCCTTTCAGAACTTGGGTATGGAAAGCCTGGATAACCATTCTTGTCAGGAGAGGAGCCGTACGATGATCATGAATACCTACATCGATTTTCATGTCTATACACGCACCAAAGCTGGCTTATAAATTTTGCCAACCAGAACAGGATGACCAAAAAGATTGTTTTATAATTGCGTGACTCCAGTTCAGAAACTGATGACCAAGCAATTAAACTGATTGAATTAAGAAAATTAAGAGCAGGTACAACAACAACAACTTGCATTTATATAGCACCTTTAACGTAGAAAAATGTATGGTGATGGGAGGAAGGGATAGGATATGGGCAGCAGAGCTCAAGTTTATGGAGGGTGGAAGATGGGAGGCCAGCCAAGAGAGCTTTGGCATAGTCAAGCAAAAGCATGGATGAGGGTTTCAGCAGCAAAAAAGCTGAGGCAGGGGTGAGATGGGTGATGTTACAGAGGTGGAAGTAGGCGGCCTTTGTGATGAAGAGGATATGGGGTCGGAAGCTCAGCTCAGGGTCAAATAAGACGCTGTGCTTGTGAACAGTCTGGTTCAGCCAGAGACAGTGACCAGGGAGGTGGTGTACTTTAATATTTCTGAAATCATCTGTCTCTGCTTTATCCCTCTTTTTTCCTCTCTCGCTCACACACACACATCATAGAATCTGTAGTGTATGTAACCGTTCCACCTTTAAGAGAACTATTTTAAGAGTTGCACTACTTTATCTTGGCTGCGGTATACTGTAATACCGGTGGTGACCACACCGGTATATAAGTGTTGTGTAATGATTTATTGGGCAGTTCAGCCCGGACCTTCGTATAGTAAAGACCTGTTAAAATTTACTCTTGTGGTCTGTGTAGTAATTCTCATTATAACACACAGACTTAACAGTGGCGACGAGTACGATCTTACCCTGCGGCAGAGATACATCCAAGGCAGTTTAACGGGTGTCGAGAAGAGGCATCCGCCCTCATCATTCTGCTGAGAAAAGACTCGGGTCTGCAGAGCAAAGGAAGAATTCTGACACGAAGCCTTCCATCAGCAACAGGCAGTGATCATCCCTTCTATCACGGTGGTGGGTAAGCCGATCAGCGACAAGCAGCAAGTCGGCCACGTTGGCTGTGAAGTAGGGGAGGGAAAAACGGAGGATATAAAGGCGGAGAACTTGACCACGGCCGGGGAAAAGAGCCAGACAGAAGTCGGGGCCAGAGGCGCTGAGACTGGGGCAGCGTAAGGCACGGAAGCCGCGGTGAATGCAAACGCAGCCGCTGCAAGCTGGCTGGGAGACGCAACAGCGTCGAGAGAGAGCTCGACCTCAACCAGTGAAAAAGGCCGGGCAGCTACCGAGGCCATGAGGCGCAGCGACCGGGTCAGCGTAAGGCGCGGGAGAAAATAAAAAAAAATAAAAAACCGCGGAGAACTCAGCCGCAGCCGGGGGGGGAAGGACCGGACTGCAAGAGGGGCTGGGAGGCACGATTTGAAAACCGCTGGGGAGGGCGAACGCAGCAATACGGCAATCGCCATTACAGCCAGCGGGGGAGAAAGGCAAACGCGGGAAGCCGCCATTTTCGTAGGCGGGGAAGAAGACAAGCGCGGGAAACTGCCATTTTGAAAAAAAAGTTAAAGAAAAATTTCTTTTTGTTTCTCAAGAAGATTGCGAGGATGCCTAAGCGTGGTAACATCAACGATTTCGATTCCGATGTTGAAGATTGGGCCATGTATGTAGAACGCATAGAGATTTATCGTAAGGCAAATAAAATATCAAATAAAGATAAAGCACTAACCTTACTAAACTCAATGGGTGCGAAGACATACGGGCTATTGAAGCATCTTCTATCACCAGCTAAACCGGCGGATCAGACTTTCGCTAATATTGTTGCTGTCCTGAGAAATCATTTGGACCCCACACCGCTGATGTTAGCGGAACGATTTAAATTTTATGCGAGAAAGCAACGGAAAGAGGAAAGCAACGCGGAGTATTTAATTGAACTGCGTAAGTTAGCGAAATACTGTCAGTTTGGGGAAAGACTGACAGAGGCACTGAGAGACAAATTCGTGTGTGGATTGTCGAAAGAAGGAACACAAAAGCGGTTGCTTGAAGAGAATGATCTTACACTTGATAAGGCTGTCACTATTGCAGCATCGCACGAAGCCGCAGCAAGAGGCACTGCGGAAATGCAGCTGAAGGCAGCGGTACTCAGCGTAGATCAAATGGCTTTGGGTAGATCAAATGGCTTTGGGTACAACGAAATGTTATCGTTGTGGGAAGACAACACACGATCAGAACCAATGCTGGTTTAAAAACCAGGAATGTAGAAAATGTGGCAAGCTTGGTCACATAGCTAAAGTATGCCGGTCAGGAAAGAAGACCAGCAACAAAAAGTCACCGCAGGAAAAGTGCACAAAGGTACATAAGGTGGCTGAGAAGAGTTCGGATGAACAGAATTCGGATTCAGACTCCAACAGCAAGGAACTGGGTAGTCTGAGAATTCACAATGTGAGTAAGGAAGCTGACCTACAAACTATCTGGGTCACACTGCAGATAGCAGGAGTCCAAGTGAAGATGGAATTGGACACCGGATCGGCGTTGACGGTCATGAATAAGCAAGATTACAAAAGGTTATTCACACATATTCCCCTACGGGATACGGAGGTAGTATTAAAGACATGCACGAGGCAAAGAGTATACCCCATCGGAAAGATAAAAGTCAAGGTGGTACACAAGGGCAAGGAACACAAAGGAATGGACATATATGTACTACCTGAGGGAGGTCCACCACTTCTGGGACGGGAGTGGATCAGGAAAATAAATATGGACTGGCACTCCCTAAAAGCAATAATGGTAGATTCCGGAAAAAAAGAAAGATGTCAAACCTGCATGATTGTCCAGAATATTGGATGAGGGCATATGCAGCAGTGACAGTGACAAAGCAGAGAGTGAGAACTCGGTGAAGACAATCAGCTCAGACTCTGGAACTGATGATGGTAAGATCAGCCCATGTGCAAAAGACAAGTCTAAAATGGAGGAGTGCATAAATGCTTCAGGAGAGAACAAAGTATCAGAACAGAATTCCACTGAACAACAACAACATAGTTTGACAGAGAATTCTGAGTCTGTCCAGTCTACAGACATGCACATTCCTGAGGAACACCGGGCTCGAACTCAACTCAATTTCAAACTACAACAGCAATTAGAACAAATGATTCGCCGTTTTGAGCAAGAGATGGATGCAAAGAAAAAGTTCTTTGACACGGAGTTGGAGAATCTGGGAAGACAGCAGAAGCAACTGATTGAGAAAATGGATCAGGAACACACAAACCGTCTGCGCGATGAGGCCAAACGAATCAAAGCTGAGCAAGAAAGGGAATATGTCAAATTCATCGATCAGTTGAAAGCTAAGAAGAAAGAGCACCCTTTTGTGAGCAGTGTCAGCAGTAATAAGCCACTCAGGGAATTGGTGGCAGAGGCAAAAGCTGAAGTGATGGAGGAAATAGAAGACAATAGAGAAGAAGCAGAAGATGATGACTCATCTGAACCATTATCACCCCTACCAGGTCACGCAGGTGGTCCCTCCGAACTGAGCCAAATCAGTCTGGAAGTAGAAAAACTTCCCAAGGTACTCGAGCCTTTAGAAGTCAGCAATGCTGGTTCTGAAGTTACGAAAGTTCAAGCTGTTAAGTCCAGTGAAGGACTATTAGATGAGTCACCCCAGCAACGAGAACCTACTACACCACCGAAAACTACTACACCACCGAGGCGTTATCCGGACCGAGTCAGGAAGCTTCCAGAGAGACTGAATCTGTGAACTGCTTTTACATGAAGTTGTGTATATATGTTGTTATGCTATGTTTAATGGGGAATATATACTGTTAAGCTAAAAAGGGAGGATTGTAGTGTATGTAACCATTCCACCTTTAAGAGAACTATTTTAAGAGTTGCACTACTTTATCTTGGCTGCGGTATACTGTAATACCGGTGGTGACCACACCGGTATATAAGTGTTGTTTAATGATTTATTGGGCAGTTCAGCCCAGACCTTCGTATAGTAAAGACCTGTTAAAATTTACTCTTGTGGTCTGTGTAGTAATTCTCATTATAACACACAGACTCAACAGAATCATAGAATTGTAGAATGATACAGCACAGAAGGCAGCCATTCAGCCCATCATGCCTGTGCCGGCTTCGAAAGAGCTATCCAATCAGTTCCACTCCCCTGCTCTTTCCCCATAGCCCTGTCATTTTTTTCCCTTCAAGTATTTACCCAATTCCCTTTAGAAAGTTAGTGTTGAATCTGCTTCCATCACCCTTTCAGGCGGTGCATTCCAGATCATCACAACAAATTGCTGCGTAAAAAATAAATCCTCAAGTCGCCTCTGTTCTTTTGCCTATTACATTAAGTCTGTGTCCTCTGGTTACCGATTGACGTAAGAAAACTATTAGGCACTTGGCCAGCGTATTAAACAAAGTTTTAATCGACTGTTTCACAACATGGAAGTCTAGTTGTCCTTCACTAGTTCCTGTTTACAAAATGTCCTGAGCAAGCTGGGCCCATGCCCGAGTATTTATATTCTCCCTGGACAGTGCCACCAGCAGGCCGCCCAGTATATTTCATAAGTCATTTCTACATGAATGGCAAGATTCATATCACCGACCCTTCTGCCACTCAAAGCAATTTCTCCTTATTTATCAAAACTGTTCATGATTTTGAACACCTCTATCAAATCTCCTCTTAACCTCCTCTGCTCTAAGGAGAACAACCCCAGCTTCTCTAACAGTCACCATCAGAAGAGGGAACCCAAATTATGTTCTGGTTGTCTGCTGCAATTCACCTGAAAAGTGAAGGTTTAGATTACAATATTTAAGCAAGAGCCAAGATATTTTGGTACAATATTATTCAACCACTATCAGCCTTCAAAAGTACAAGTAATGCAATTTAAAATTAGCAAAGATATTGGGGGTAATTGTAATCCCCAAAAACGGGTGGGTTTGGTTCGGGTAGGAGGTTAAAAAGCTAAAAATCTGAATCAGGAACCAACCCACCTCAAACCCATCCATCTCTGGGTTTTAACGGAGGTGGGACGAGGGGTGGCAGGTTGGTCATTCAAATATTTTAATAAGGCTGCGTGCCTTCATTTTAATAGTGATTCTGTTTTTAACCACAGTCGACCGGGTTTCCCAGGCCTCAGGAAACCCAGCAGGTGAAAGGAGGTGAGAAGGGCCGGATCCATGAGGTTAAGTACCTTTACAGCACTACTTGTGGGCCAGAACGAGCAGGAGGGTTTCCTCCAGGCCTAACAAGCTTACCAGTAACCCCCCCCCCCCCCCGCAACATCCCCTGTGATTGGAAACCCCACCCCGGTTATCAGATCCCCCCGACCACCATCTGCTCCCCCCGACCACCATCTGCCCTCCCCACCATGGTCTCTCCCACGCCCCTCCTCCCCCCTGCCCCCACTGGACCTACCTGCTCTCAGCTCGGCTACAGCCTTGTACTGCAGGCTTTCCCTACCGACAGGCAGCTAACCTGTCAATCAGGTTAACTGTAGGCGGGAAACCTACAGGAAAAAGTTAAAAGGCATTGTTTGGGCAGTTCCTAACCTCACCCCTGCCACCCCCACTTCCCCCCACCCCCTACCCCACACGGAACGCGCCTCGGAGATAAGATCTGGGCTGTTGTATTATCAATACACTACATTGAAGCCCATGTTTAATATAGAGTCTGGAGCAGTTACGATGCTATTCTCATTTCATAGCTTTTGGTCTTAATCTCTCTTTCCCTCCAGTGTCTCTTCAAGTCCTATTCAAAAGCCCAAAGCAGGGTTACAAGTTAAAAAATGTTGTTGCCCACAGGATAGTGGAGTTGTGGAGCAGGCTCCCAGAGAAAGTAGTTGATATGTGGTCAAATGATACCTTTAAAAGGGAGGTGCTTCAATATCAGTTAGAATTTATGGAACAATGAATAGTTTATCCCAGAGACTAAGAAAGCTGAGAGATTTGTGCCATGCTCTTGGTCACCACGAGTCACTGAACGTTGGCCAGAACATATTGGATTAAAACAAGTTAGTGGGTACTCATGCTAAAAGCAGGCCAGCCAACTGATAAAGCAATAGAATCAATTATCAAGAGAAGAGTTGATGACCTGTTTAATAATTTTGTAACAATAAGTAGCCAACACAGCTCCAGAAGACCTCTTTGACCTTTCCAAGGATGTGACATTCCAAGTGGAGTGTGGAAAACCAGATAATGAAGGTGACTTAGATTTCCTGAAGGACTTTGATAAAGTTCTGCATGAAAGGCTTCTATAAAAGCTGAAAGTGGCAGCAATTGAAAGGCAAACTTAAACATTGATAAGAAATTAGTTGAATAAAAAGTAATAGCCAGCACTTGATAAACAACTGATGTTGTATGAGGAAAGGGGAGAAAGTACTGAATAGAGTGCCCCAGGACTCAGTGCTAGGAACCTTACTGTTTCTAATCTATATTCACAACTTGTACTCAGACATTTGCAAAGGATACTAATGTAGGGAGAGCATTCCAGTTTAATGAAGAAGTCAGGGACCTACAAAAGGAGTCAGGTAAAAGTTGCAAATGCGCAGAACAGTGGCAGATACATTTTACGAAGAGAAATTGGAAGAGCAAATGAGTGCCAGATGTAAACTTTGACTGTTGCAGAACTAAAACTAAAGTTGAAAGAAAATCGAGGAAGTATTGATAGTCTCAGCACTTAACCCATTAAAGACTGTGGAGGAACAATAAACAATGCCAGTGGAATGCTGAACTATATTGTTAAATCAGAAGATGTCATGTTAAAACTTAGGGCTGGATTTTCATTCAGAAGTCGGGAAGGAGGCGGGGCTACAACTTTCGGGTTTTAGTCCCGCCTCCATCGCCGTCCGGCCAATCCACGTGATTTTCCCCTGATTGACCTTGTTGAGCCCACCCAGCGGGCTCAGCAGGCCAATTAAGGGCCACCCGGCAACAGGTGACATCACAGGCTGAAATTTCTTCTGTCAAGACGTGCTGACAGATGAAATATCAGTGTTTCATAGCTGTTTGAAGCTGTCAAACACTGACAGTCTGACTTCTAACCTGAGTCCTTCTACGCAGACTCAGTTAAAACTCTCACCGGCACTGAAAGCTGAAGGCTGTCACTTTTGACAGCTCGCGGCCGTTCTGCTTTCAGTGCCGGCTGAATGATGGACTCCCAAAGCCTACAGGAAGAAAGGCTGTAAAGGTAAGTACAGGTAATTTAAACTTCTTTACACACTTTAGACACATCAAACACACTTACCTTTGCACTCATGCACCCATCACTCACCTGAACACCGACATCTCGACCCCTCCAAATCCTTCAACCCGACGGCCCACCTCCTCTAACCTGGCGAGGTTTGGAGCCGTCGGGAATCCCACACGACACCCTTCAAAATAGGAATTAGGATAAAAACTGCCTGTTAACTACCTGTTAACAGGCAGTTAATTGGCACTAATCCCTTCCTGCCTCGGGTCGACGGGTCCCAGTGCGGGGCGGGTACCCGCCTCCTTTGAAACTTACGTGGAGGTGGGTTTTGGGCGGGATGTTGTCGGGACCCCCGAATTCGGGATTTTAGCCCCCCGCACGCCTAAAAGCCCGCCTCACGGCACACTGAAACTCTCTGATCACACCACACTATGGGGTGAGGTTCCATGGGGGTTCTCCTGTTCATCTACCATAACTTCAGAAGAAGACCCATGGAAGCTCCGATAAACAGCTTAAACAGCATTGGCTCCATTTTTCCACAGCTCTCCCGCTAAGGTAATGATGGACGAGCAGGAGAGCCCCTTGCGGAAATTCGCTCCACTCCCCCCCATAAACATGTATCCAGTTTTGGTCAATAAAACACAAGGGAAATAGTCAAACCTTGAAAGGTTATTAAAACAAGGAATGCTTTACCACAAGGAACTATTGAGGCAGAGACTATAACATCATTTACAAGGAAATTGGATTACCTTTTGAAAAGGAACAATATAAATGGATATGGACAAAGGGCAAGTAAATGGCATTCCATTGAAGTTGTAGTACTGCGACAGGCATGATGGACTGAATTGCCTTCTTCTGTGCTGTAACTTCCAAATTCAACGGAATGCATAAAAGAACTGAAAGGGTGATGCCTAGTGTCAGAAAATTTCTCCTAGTGATGGAGAAAGACTGGAGAAATTCATAGATTCATAGAATTTTACGGCACAGAAGGAGGCCATTCGGCCCATCCTGTCTGTGCCAGCCGAAAAAGAGACATCCAGCCTAATCCCACTTTCCAGCTCTTGGTCCGTAGCCTCGTAGGTTCTGGCACATCAAGTGCATATCCAAATACTTTTTAAATGTGATGAGGGTTTCTGTCTCTACCACCCTTTCAGGCAGTGAGTACCAGACACCCACCACCCTCTGGGTGTAAAATTTCTCCTCAACTCCCCTCTCAACCTTCTACTAATTACTTTAAATCTATGCCCCCTGGTTATTGACCTCTCTGCTAAGGGAAACAGGTCCTTCCTATCCATTCTAGCTAAGCCCCTCATATTTTTATACATCTCAATTAAGTCTCCCCTCAGCCTTCTCTGTTCCAAAGAAAATAACCCCAGCCTATCCAATCTTTCCTCATAGCTAAAATTCTCCAGTCCTGGCCACAATCTCGTAAATCCCCTCTGTACCCTCTCTAGTGTAATCACATCTTTTGTGTAATATGGTGACCAGAACTGTATGCAGTATTCTAGCTGCGGCCTATCTAGTGTTTTATACAGTTCTAGCATAACCTGCTCTTATATTTTATGCCTCGGCTAATAAAGGAAAGTACCCCGTATGACTTCTTAACCAACTTCAGGGATCTGTGGACATGTACTCCAAGGTCCCTCTGTTCCTCTACACTTCTCAGTACCCTACCATTTATTGTGTATTCCCTTGCCTTGTTAGCCCTCCTCAAATGCATTACCTTGCACGTCTCTGGATTGAATTCCATTTGCCGCTTTTCTGCCCACCTGACCAGTCCATTAAAATCTACTGCAGTCTAT
This sequence comes from Somniosus microcephalus, assembly GCF_052327205.1. Lineage (NCBI taxonomy): Eukaryota > Metazoa > Chordata > Chondrichthyes > Squaliformes > Somniosidae > Somniosus > Somniosus microcephalus. The sequence continues at coordinate 106,017,885 of NC_140992.1, forward strand.
AGCTACCTTCCTCACTATCAACCACATGGCCAATTTTTGTATCATCTGCAAACTTCTTAGTCATGCCCCTACATTGAAGTCTAAGTCATTGATATATACCACAAAAAGCAAGGGACCTAGTACTGAACCCTGTGGAACCCCACTGGAAACAGCCTTCCAGTCACAAAAACACCCATTGACCATTAGCCTTTGCTTCCTGCCACTGAGCCAATTTTGGATCCAACTTCCCACTTTCCTTTAGATCCCATGGGCTTTTACTTTTCTGATCAGTCTGCCATGTGGGACCTTTTCAAAAGCCTCGCTAAAATCCATGTCGACTACATCAAATGCACTACCCTCATTGATCCTCCTTGTTACCTCCTCAAAAAAGTCAATCAAGTTAGACAGACACGACCTTCCCTTAACAGATCCATGCTGACTGTCCTTGATTAATCTTTTCTAAATGACGATTAATACTGTCCCTCACAATTTTTTCCAATAATTTGCCCACCACCATGATTGGGATGATTGGCCTGTAATTAATCGGTCTATCCCTTTCTTTGTTTTTAAACAACGGTACAACGTTAGCAGTCCTCCAGCCCTCTGGCACCACGCGTGGCTGTTTAGCTGAGAAAGGAGGCAATTGAGAGTGGACCTTAGAGAGGTGTATGATGTTGCATTTACACTGTTTACCATTCTGAGACCAGTATCTGCAGTGTCAGTTGCAGCCTCACAGTAACTTGTTTACATTACCTGACCTGAACTCCAGTTCTCCTGCCTTGTACACCACACAATGCATGCATGGTTCCACATATGTTCTAAGCTTTACTCCCAGCAGCTGAAATTTATATGCTGTGCTGTGCTGTCTTAACATGTAAATTAACTCCAGGAAATTTTAGCAGAAACCTTAAGAAGGGAGCCCGCCCCAACCACTACCAATGCACTTTTGAACCCAGTTTAACACCACGCTGCAATTACAGTCAACACAGTGTCAAACTCAAGTGATGTGAGACTGCAGGAAATCTCACTCAGCTGTTCTGTAGAGTGAGGCCTGGTCCTGACTCCAGGTTTATATCACAATTGGTGTGAGATGCAATGGCAGTGATAGAACTAAAGTGTGAACGTACCCTCAAGATAGAGGAGTCCAACTTGTGGCCTCTGAGCCCCAGCAATTCAACCCCTAACACCCATATTTGTGCTTATAGGCTTGTCCTGTTTTAATGCTGTGAGCTCGTAGGCTTGGAAAGGGCTGGTTTGAATACTGTTGCTTCATTACATCCTAAATCAGAACACCAAGATTTGCTAGTATCATCAATTGGTGACATATATGGAAATAAATGGGAACATGGAGTTAAACCACTAAGGCTCCACAGTATCCGGTAGTTTCAGTAATGGTGACCATGAAACTACCGAATTGTCGTAAAAACTGATCTGGTTCACTAATGTCCTTTAGGGAAGGAAATCTGCCACCCTTACCCGGTCTGGCCTATATGTGACTCCAGACCTACAGCAATGTGGTTGACTCTTAACTGCCCTCTGACATGGCCCAGCAAGCCACTCAAGGGCAATTAGGGATGGGCAAAAAGTGCTGACTTTGCCAGCGATGCCCATTTTGAATGAATAAAAAAAATCATATATATTGGTCCACAAATACAAAATCTTGGGAAATTCTTGTCTCGATTAATTAAATGGTATAGAACAGGTAATGTAAATCCAGAGTGGTATTTCAAACTGTACTGTGACATTAGAACAAGGGAGCATAGACTAAAACTGCTGAAAGGCCAATTAAGGAAGAGCTTGCTCATGGACAGAGTAACCAACATTTGGAATTATCTTCCAGAAAGGGTAGTGGAGGCCAGAAACCTTGGAGATTCATTCAAAATCCATTTGGAGGCTGTGAGAGGTGAACTACGTTTCCTCCTCCCAAAGATAGTTGGGTTGAATGAATTCCCCCCACCCCCATCTGTGCTTTCTTGTAATCATGCAGTCACCAGCCAACCTGCCTCAACATTGTGCTCACGACCTCCCACATACCCATATCAAAGAACAGCAACAGCTTCTTGCGGAGTGCATGTTAACCTTGCCCCAAAGCAATTCCTCACAAAATAGCAAAATCAATAGGAAAAATCAGTGATATTACAATACATAACTAGACCTTATGGCACCAAAAATAAACTAAATGTGTGAGGCCGACCACAAGGGTTGAGTGAATTGTGTTTCTGATTTGACATAATTGCTTATTTTTTTAAACAGACCACCAAACTTAAGTCACATATCCTCAATAAGAACTACTTCCCTGAACATTTGACTGAATGTAAGTGACTGAAGTTCTGCTTACAGTAAAAATAATTACCCCTGTTCCTTTGGAAATTATGTTAATTGATCGTAGAACTGAGCCCGATATCATAAAAATGCAATCTTTTTTCTGATAGAAAATATTAACTTAGGCCAAGACTGCAGTTTTGCGGGCTATAATTAGTAAAACTACACATGTTCTTTGCGTAATTAAAAAAAGTGACCTTCAGTGTGCAATACCTGCCCTCAGATTCTAGATTCAAGCTCCGCAAGCCCAGGGGCTAAAATTCCCCTGTTAATGAAAAGCGGGAGAATGCCTGTTCTTCTCTGTAATTAACGACTTGCAAACAAAATCACTGAAGCGCACAGCTTGGAAATGTGCGATATTTGAGAAAACGATTTTGTTAGGGGATCGTTAATTACAGAAAAAAAACAGGCATTCTCCTGTTTTTCATTAAAATGGGAGTTGCTGCCCCAACCCCTCAGTCATATATATATATAACATTTTAAGGCCGCTTGCTGAAGGCTTTAACCCTAAGGGGCAGTCCAATATTTGCAGATTCTAAATTAAACACTAACACATGACATGTCCTTGATACACAACAGACACTTCACATTTTCCAGCACAGATGAAGAGATGTTGAACTGAGCAATGAGTACCTTTTTAAACAAGTGGAGGGTGCCCTGGGAGAGAGGGGGGTGGGGGGGGGGGGGGGGCTCGAGAGTAACAAGAAAGTACTGGTTTTGGACTTTAATCACATACATCATTTTAATTGTCAGCGTTCTGGGGTCACCTCTTTCCTCTGCGGTTAGAGAAAGCCAATTAATATTGAGGATGTTTCTGCTTCCTATTGCAGGCTTGTGGCAGGTTTCAGCCAGAAGGTATTAACCCGCTGGATGACAGGCCAGTAAGAGGCTGGGTTGCATGGAATGTGAAATGGGAGCAAGCTGATGTTAAAAATACATTCTCCCCTTTCCTAAATTAATAGCTCTCAGTAAATGTACCTGACAATCCATGAAAAACTTTAAAATAGTTATACAACTTTAAAAAAAATTAAGAGGCACCACCAGCCACGCAAAGATATTAGACGTGGTCTAAAAGCATGGAACAACATAATTCTTTGGGCTTCAGGCTATGTTGCTGGAGGGGAGGTTTCATCCACATGGTGGATGAGGTAAAATTGTTAACGGCCCAGAATTTGCTGGAGCGGGGTATTTCAGTTAGACAATATCCTGCATCCTACAGCTCAAAATGCTTTTGCCCTGTAAGTTGCTGGAAGTGCGAGTTGATAATGGCGCAGCGAGGGCAATGGGGCATCTGGGACCTGCATGAACAACGGGACCAACAGGGTATCTCCTTAACCAATGAGATTTAAGGATTGAGAAATAAACAGAGAAAGGACTGAGAAGGAGGGTGCATTAGAGTGGGCGAATTCAATGCCAAATCAGGTACAGGAAGACAAATAAAGAGAGGAGAAGAATGATTTGATTAAGAGCGAGAAGAAAAAAAGAGACAGATAGGAAAAATAAGAAAGAAAATGTAAACATTTTTAAATTTGGCATTTTAAAAATCTCCAACAACAATTCAATACCTGAAGGAATGAGACTCCATACTTTTAATTGTTCTCTTTCTGGGCAAAAGAGGTTGATTGGGAGTCATTAACAATTATCACATTGTTAAAAGGGTATTATGCCTTAATTACTAGACTTAATTTTCTGCGGCCAGTTGAATGGACAATTAACGTGCAAATGCAGCAACTTCATGAAAATCACAGGGGTGGGGGGTGGTGGGTAAGGGCGAGATGCCATTTTATGGCCAATCTAACAGCCGAGCAATGCAATTGGGCCAGTAAATTGTGATCATTCACAATTCACTAAGTATCTCTTCCTCCCCACAAGTTGCTGGCTGATTTGCACATTAATAATGGTGTGCATTGTTCATATGCTGTTATTTTTTTCACCAAATTCTGGGTCAATGTGTTTATAAAGAACACATTCATGATTGTGCAGAAAAAATCTTCCCCCTCTCTGCAACAGGACATAGAAAGGCTAGCAGAATGGGCAGGCAAGTGGCAGATGGAATTTAATACAGAGAAGTGTGAGGTGATGCATTTTGGCAGAAGGAACAGGGAGAGGCAAGATACACTTAATGGCACAGTTTTAAAGAGTGTGCAGGGACAGAGGGACCTGGGAGTTAATGTGCATAGGTCCCTGAAGGTGGCAGGACATATTGAGAGAGTGGTTAGGAAAGCATATGGGATCTTGGGCTTCATAAATAGAGGTATAGAGTACAAAAGTAGAGAAGTTATGCTGAACCTTTATAAAGTGCTGGTTAGGCCACAACTGGAGTATTGCATCCAGTTCTGGTCACCATACTTTAGGAAGGATGTGAAGGCCCTTGGGAGGGTGCAGAGGAGATTTACCAGAATGGTTCCAGGGATGGGGGATCTTAGCTGCAAGGACAGGTTGGAGAAGCTGGATTTGTTTCCATTAGAGCAAAGGAGGTTGAGGGGTGATTTGATAGAGGTGTACAACATTATGATGGGTTTGGATAGGCTAGACAGGGAAAGGCTGTTCCCACTAGTTGATGGTACAAGGACTAGGGGACACGGATTTAAGCTTTTGGGCAAGACATACAGGGGGGATGTGAAGAAAAACTTTTTTACACAGCGAGTGGTAAGGACCTGGAACTCGCTGCCGACGGAAGTGATGGAAGTGGAGACACTCAATGTTTTCAAGGGGAGACTAGATAAGCACTTGAGGGAAATAAACTTGCAGGACTACAGGGGATAGAGCGGGGGAATGGGACTGACTGGATTGCTCTACAGAGAGCCGGCACAGACTCAATGGGCCAAATGGCCTCCTTCTGTGCTGTTATGATTCCAAGGGGGGGATTTTGCCGGCACTCAGGGGTTGGGTTTGGAGGAGGGCCTGCTGGCAAAATCAAAAAGATTGGCAACGGGTCCCAAACCCGCTTCCAACCCGACTCCAATCAATCTTCCCATGAGTCAGGTCCCCAATTTGCACAGGGACCTGACTCCTAGAGGCGGGAAGAGGATTATAGCCACTTAACTGCTTGTTAACAGGTAGTTAACAGGCAGCTAAGAGGCTTTTTCCAATTTTGACACTTCTACTGCTTGCTTCCCAATGTCGGGAAACCCCACGAGAGTAAGTGTGGCGTGCTGTGGGTCTACTTTAATGTTTGTTTATAGATGACAGCTGCAGGAGTGGTGTGAAGGATCCAATGGGACACTGGTGAGTTGCAGAGGTAAGAAAATGTTGGGAAAGTCATTTTTAATTTGTTTAGAATTTTCTGTACGTGACAAGCTTTGAAGTGTTTATGCAGTCCCCTCTCATTGGGAGAACCTCTCTCACCAGTGACAGATTGCTTCTGTAACCTCACCTGTAGCTGCCATCTGTTCTAGCCTAAGGAGAGAGTCACTGGATAGCCTGGGTGCAAGGGCTCACCTTTGTACAGTGATTGGCAGTGTTTTCAGTACCTCAATGCTGTCAAACACTGAAAAAATCATCTGTCAAAAAGGAATGGTGGTGGCCCCTTTAAGAAAACCGGCAGATGACGCATCATCAACTGACGTCATCTGACACCGGCTTTCTGTGAATTGGCTGGCAAGCCCGCAGGGCGGGCTAAACAAGGCCAATTAACGCAAAATAGCGCCTGTGCGTCGGACATCACTGGGGGCGGGACTAGAACCCGAAAGGCAGCAGTCCCACCCCCAATGCTTCTCTTCCGGTAAGTTCCCAGCCTATGACTCTATGATTCTATGACTGTCCCCTCATTGCCACTGAAATGCCACTGCATTATTCGCATGCATGTGGCAAAACAACAATAATGACACACCGCTTTTCTAGTTTCTTCCGAACCCCCCCCCCCCCTCCTCCCACCTACCGCCCGCACCGCCAACAATTCACTTTCGGGGCTTCTGTCCCTTTCAAGCATGCCTAGATTGGGTATCGCACAGCAAGGTGCAGACTTGAGATCTTTCCTCTCTGCCCAACAATATGGAAAAACCCCAAACAACCATCTTCCTTGATGGGACTTTACCAAAGCTCCAGCAGCTATTATGTCAAGTCATATCAAGTCAGGACTGTGATGGAATACTCACCTCTCGCCTGGCTGGCTGCAGTCACAACAACATTCAAGACAGAACAATCCACTTGATTGGTGCCCCTGCCACAGGACTCAATATCCACCCACTCCATCACTGGCACACTGTGGCTGAAATATGTATGATCTACAGGATGCACTGGAGCAATTCATCACGGTTACTTTGACAGCCCTTGCTTCCCTGCAACCTCTACCATTGAAAAGGACAACAGCAGCAATGTTGTGCGAACACCATCACCTCCAAGTTCCCCTCTTAAGTCACACGCCATCCCGACTTGGAGACTGTACCATCGCTGGCTCGATATCCTGGAATTCCCCATCGAACATTGTTGTGGGAGCAGCATCATCACAAGACCTGCAGCTCTTCAAGGAGAAGGCTCATCACCACCTTCTCAGGGCACCTGGGGATGGGAAATCAATGTAGCCTTGGCAGCATTGCCCACATCCCGAGAACACACCATAAAATTCAACATTTACTCATCTCTTTGTATCCCCTCATTACAATTTATAACCGGACACTCGTCCAGCTCCTTTTAAAAGGTGTTAATTAAAACAACATTAGCTGCTTCACTTTGGAGGCTTTTCCCTTATTTCCAGAACTCTGAAGGGAAAAATATTTTAATCTCACAAGTTTGTAAAAACTTGGAAGCTTGGTAATTGTGTACTCGGGCCTCTGGTTCTGTGCTAACCATGGAATAACCAGCTTGTATTTACAATATCCATTCTATTTAACATTTTTCCCTTGGTCTTCTTGCAGTTCCATGAAAATTCCAGGTCCTCCTAATTCCTTTGTGAAGCTGAAGCAAACTAACATTGTTGAGTTCTCAGGAATATCTCTATTACTTGCTAAATATAAGATAAGGGGGGATTTTAACTCCCTCTGCACAAAGTGAGAGTTAAAATTTAGCGGCTCTATCTGGAGCTCCGACACCCCACAGCAATTTTAACGGCAGGTGGTTGAGGTGTCCGCCTGAGTTACTCCATCCAGCGAAACCTGCCAGGCACCCAGTGGAGGTCCCAAAAGAGAAGTAAAAAAAACTTTTCCGTATGCTTCTCCAGACCCACAAGGAAAGTCTCGGCCTCTGGCTACCCAGGCTCCCGCTCCCTTTCCACCTGAGGAACAGTGCCAACCTACCACTCCCCTCCACCTCCACCCCCTCCTCCCCCCCACCCCTGACCTACTTGAGATCCAGCAGGTGTTCTCGGGCTGCCCGATCTTTACCTACCGGCAGCTGCCCAACTTCCTCTTTTTGTCCATTTTGGACAGGTGGGTAACGGGCCAGCAGGATGATAATGGGGCTCACCTGTTAAAATCGGCCAAGACTCCCAGGTTGGAAGTTCAGCAGCTCCCCGGCCCTGCTTTCTGTTTCTTCCCAACACCACCTGCCATTCCCACGCTTTGTTACCTTCATCTTTAATTGTACTTCTTTCTAAATGACAAATTAATTCTATTCCTTTCTTGTTCTTTAATAGTAACTTTTAACTTATTTTCCTACTCAGTTTCTTCTTCAGTCTTGCTTCCATTTTCCACATTTTAGAAATGGTAGCGACTGCAAAATTTTCATTGGCCATAAAACTGTTTCTAAGGTTGTTTTAAAAGCCAATCAAAAGCTTAAGGTTTGATGAATGAACAAGTTAATATTGAACATGTAAAAAAGCTCTTGATAACTTCAAGCACTAAACCCTCAAATCATCCTCCTCACTCCTCTTTGAACTATCTCCAATGCATCACAATGTCACCAACTTACAAAACAAAATTGTTTATGACAATTTTTAGTAATATTACAAATGAAAATAAGGAAATGCCGGACCTGTTGAATGATTACTTTGGGCTGAATTTTAATGGGGAAGGTGGGTTTGGGGCCGGGAGGGTGGTAGGGAGGGGCTCTGAGGCGGTCGGCAAACCCGGGAGATTGGGTTTTCCGCAGGCCCTGCCGAATTTAACAGCAGGGCCTGATTTGAATGAGAAGCCGTTGTTTCCCACCCGCAGCCAGCCAGATTGAGAGGCTGGCCTGCTCCAGGTGGGTAGGCCTGCGGCACTAGGCCGCAGAGAGGAGGGAGAAAGGGATCACGTGGGGACAGGGGTCGACCGGAGGAGCGGGGGCGGGGGTCTGAAAAGATCTTGATCACGATCACGAGCCAGGACCAGGACAAGGGTGGGTGGGGGTCCACAACATCGTTGGCCGGCTGAAAGAGTGGGGGAGGTGAGTCCAGACCATCGCAATCGCAGGCTGGCCGGAACCAGCATGGGATGGGGGGGCTTGGGTGAGGATCGGGGTCCGGGAGCAGCACAGGGTGGGGGGCCAGAGGAGATCGGGAGGGAGGCCTGGGGGTGTGGGGGGTGGGGGGTGGAATCGGAGGCCTGGGTGGGGGATCGGAGGCCGGGGGGGAGTGGGGGGGAATGCCTGGGGGTGGTGATCGGATGCCTCGCGGGGAGGGTCTCTGATCGTGGGGGTAGGTTAGGTAGGGACCCTGGATTCAGGAGGTAAGTGTAAAGGCACTTACCTTCTGGATGCAGCAGTCCCCGCCTTGCTGTAGCTGGCGGGTTTCACAAGGTGTGCAAAACCCAACCTAGCTAAAGTTAAATTCAAAATGGAGGTTAAAGAAGAGGCTTCCAACCTCATTATAATATTTAAATAGACGGCCCGCCTCCTGCCAGCGGATTGGCTGCCCGCCCCTCCCCCATCCCGTCGCCATTAAATCTGGAAGTGAGCGTGTGGGAGGTGGGTTCAGGTCGGAATTCACATTTTTAACACTTTAACTACCCTCACGCTCACAACCCACCCTTTTTTTTAGGTTAAAATTCCCTCCTTTGTGTCAATTTTCACAGTAGAGGAAGAGGATAACATACCTGACATTCCAGGGAAACTAATAATGAATCAAGGACTGGAATGCACTCGAGTTAACATAAACAAGAATTAGAAAAAATAATGGCAGTAAAGACTGACAAATCCCCAGGACCTGATGGTTTCCACCCCAGGGTTTTAAAGGAAGTAGATGAGGAAATTGCAGATGGTTTAGTCATAATCTTCCAAAGCTCATTCGATTCAGGACTCATTCCTTTAGATTGGAAAATTACTAATGCAACTCCATTATTTAAGAAAGGTGAGAGAGGGAAACCAGGAAATTATAGAGCTATTAGTCTAACATCTGCTGTGGGAAAATCATTGGAATTTATAATTAAGGACAGTGTGACTGAGCACTTAGAGAAATTTGAGCTGATTAGAGAGAGCCAACATGGATTTGCAAAGGGTAGGTCATGTCTAACGAACCTAATTGAATTTTTTGAGGAAGTAACTAAAGTAGTAGGCAGGGGAATGTCTATAGGTGTTGTTTATATGGACTTCCAAATGGCATTCAGTAAGGTTTCACATAAGAGACTGTTAGCTAAAGTTAAAGCTCATGGAATTGAAGACAAATTATTGACCTGGTTAGGAGATTGGTTAGACAGTAGAAGCCAGAGAGCAGGGATAATGGGTACGTACTCGAATTAGAAGGAAGTGACTAGTGCTGTCCCATTAGGATCTGTGCTGGGGCCTCAACTGTTCACCATATTTATTAACGCCTTAGATAACATGATAGAGAGCTATATATCCAAGTTTGCTGACGCAAAGATAGGTGGCATAGTAAGTAATGTAGACAGGAGCATAAAATTACAGAGACATTGTTAGATTAAATGAGTGGACAAAACTGTGGCAGATGGATTTCAATGCAGGTAAGTGTGAGGTCATCCATTTTGGACCCAAGAAAGATAGTGCCGAGAATTTCTTAAATGGTGAAAAGCTAAGAACAGTGGAAGTCCAAAGAGATTAAGGGGTCCATGTACACAGATCACTAAAATGTAGTGGCCAGGTACAAAAAAAAATCAAAAAGGCTAATGGAATGTTAGCCTTTATAACTAGAGGGCTAGAATATAAAGGAGAAGAAGTTTTGTTGCAGCTGTATAAAACTCTGGTTAGACCACATCTGGAGTACTGTGAACAGTTCTGGGCACCGCACCTTAGAAAGTATATATTGGCCTTGGAAGGAGTGCAGCGCAGATTCACCAGAATGTTACTGGGGCCCCAAGGGTTCAATTTTGAGGAAGCGGTTACATAAACTAAGCTTGTATTCCCTGGAATATAGAAGGTTAAACGTTGATTTTATTGAGGTATTTAGGGTTTTGAAAGGAATTGATAGAGTAGATAGAAACTTTTTCTGCTGGTGGGGGGAGTCTAGGACAAGGGAACATAACCTTAAAATCAGAGCCAGGCCATTCAGGAGAGAAGTTAGGAAACACATCGTCACACAAAGTGAGATATAAGTGTGTAACTCTCGCCCACAAGATACAATAGCTGCTAGCTCAATTAATAATTTTAAATCTGAGATTGATAGATTTTTGCTAGCCAAGGGTATTAAATGATATGGAGCCAAGGCAGGTGGATGGAGTTAGGATACAGATCAGCCATAATCTCACCGAATGGCAGAATGGGCACGAGGGGCTGAATAGTCTACTCCTGCCCCTATGTTCTCTGTTCCACAAATAATTTTATGATAGTATTAAAAAAATAAAAAATAGCTGCACCACAAGAAACCAGGAAAATAATGGGTCAGAGGTGGGGGAGGGGGGGAGGGATAAAGACAAATCATTCAAAAGGCATGTGCAGTTTTGGGTTTAGAATCTTATTGCCTACTTTCAGGAGCAAAACAGCTAACAGCAACTCAGATTTCTACATTTTGCTTACCTAGCCTCCCTTCAGTTCTGCTTTGTTGCGCAGTCTTTATTTCATTGCCAGCATTCATGTCAAGTGGTATACAGAGCATATACAGGCACGGTAATGTAGCGGTTATGTTACTGGGTGAATAATCCAGAGAGCGCGAGTTCAAATCCCACCATGTCAGTTTGAGAATTTGAATTCAGTTTAAAAATTCTGAAAATAAAAAGCTGGCATCAGTAAAAATGACCATGAAGCTGTCAGATTGTTGTAAAAACCCAATTGATTCATTAATGTCTTTGGTGGAATTCGGTCTGGTCTATATGTGATGCCCATCCCACAGCAATGTGGTTGACCTCTGAAGTGACCTAGCAAGCTATTCAGTTGTATCCAGGACAACTAGGGATGGGCAATAAATGCTGACCTTGCAAGCAACCCCCACATAGAAACATAGAAACATAGAAGACAGGAGCAGGAGTAGGCCATTCAGCCCCTCGAGCCTGCTCCGCCATTTAATGCAATCATGGCTGATCATCCAAATTCAGTACCCTGTCCCTGCTTTCTCCCCATATCCCTTGATCCCCTTAGCCTTAAGAAATATATCTAACTCCTTCTTGAATATATTTAATGAATTGGCCTCAACTGTCTTCTGTGGTAGAGAATTCCACAGGTTCACCACTCTCTGGGTGAAGAAATTTCTCCTCATCTCAGTCCTAAATGGCTTACCCCTTATCCTTAGACTGTGACCCCTGGTTCTGGACTACCCCACTATCGGGAACATCCTTCCTGCGTCTAGTCTGTCTAGTCCTGTTAGAATTTTATGTTTCAATAAGATCCCCTCTCATTCTTCTAAACTCTAGCGAATATAAGCCTAATCGACCCAATCTCTCTTCATACGTCATTCCTGCCATCCCAGGTATCAATCTGGTGAATCTTCGCTGCACCCCCTTCATGGCAAGAACATCCTTCCTCAGATAAGGCGACCAAAACTGCACACAATACTCAAGGTGCGGTCTCACCATGGCCCTGTACAGCTGCAGCAAGACATCCTTGCTCCTGTACTTGAAACCTCTCGCTATGAAGGCCAGCATACCATTTGCCTTCTTAACCGCCTGCTGCACCTGCATGCTTACCTTCAGCGACTGGTGCACAAGGACACCCAGGTCTCATTGCACTTCCCCTTTTCCCAATCTATTGCCGTTCAGATAATAAACTGCCTTCCTGTTTTTGCCACCAAAGTGAATAACCTCGCATTTATCCACATTATACTGCATCTGCCATGCATCTGTCCAATCACCCAACCTGTCCAAATCATACTGGAGTTACTCTGCATCCTCCTCACAGCACACACGCCCACCCAGCTTTGTGTCATCTGCAAACTTCAAGAGATTACATCTAGTTCCCTCGTCTAGATCACTAATATATATTGTGAATAACTGGGGTCCTAGCACTGATCCCTGCGGTACCCCACTAGTCACTGCCTTCCACTCGGAAAAAGACCCGTTTATTCCAAGTCTTTGCTTCCTGTCTGCCAACCAGTTTTCTATCCAAGTCAGTACCTTACCCCCAATCCCATGTGCTTTAACTTTGCATGCTAATCTCTTATGCGGGACCTTATCGAAAGCCTTCTGAAAGTCCAAATACACCACATCCACCGGTTCTCCCTTATCTATTCTACCAGTTACATCCTCAAAAAATTCTAGTAGATTAGTTAAGCACGATTTACCTTTTGTAAATCCATGTTGACTTTGTCTGATCCTGTCACTGTTATCCAAGTGCTCTGCTCTTACATCTTTTATAATGGACTCTAGCATTTTCCCCACTACCGATGTCAGGCTTACCGGTCTATAATTCTGTTTTTTCTCTACCACCTTTTTTAAATAGTGGTGTTACATTAGCTACCCTCCAATCCATGGGAACTGTTCCATCTGAAGAACAAATAAAAAAACCCTACCAGATTAGGTACACTGGAGGCTAAATTTGATAGCCCCCTAAAATAGGCACGGGGATCGCAATGCACGATTAACACATGCCCGTTGCTTCCGGTGCAGGCAGCACACCAACTTACATGATTGCTGCATGCAGCCACAGCTAAACGTGCTGTTGAATGGCTGCATGCCTCAGCAGGCAGCCTAAGATTGTGCGAGGCTAGCACCACTTAAAGCTAGCCTGCACTACTTAAAACCAGCCTGCACCTCTTAAAGGTGAAGTGCATTGTGGCTGGAGCAGGTGCTGAAAGTAGCTGTGGAAGACATTCTGACTTGAAGGATGTTGTACCAATGGCACAATAGGTGAGAGAGTGGGTTCCAAGATTTTCTGATGTGGCACTGGAGGCCTTGATGGAGGAGATGGAGAGGTGGAGCGATGTGCTCTATCCATAGGGTGCCAGGAAACCCTCCAGACTAACTTTGAGAATGCAGTGGGAGCAGATAGCCGTGGTGGTCAATGCCAGGAGTCAAACCCCGAGGACCTGGGTGCAGTCCCGCAAAAAGTTCAATGGCCTCACATGAGCTGTCAAAGTCAGTGAATTCATCTTCAGATATCATATCCCAACAACTGCATCACTCGCCTCACACACTGCTCAATGCAGCACACCCCCATCACTCACCTACCAACAATCTCTATCAATCACAACTCATACCTGGAAAGGCTTTGGGGAGTCAGGAGGTGAGACACTCACCATAGACTACCTAGCCTCTGACCTGCTCTTGTTGCCACAGTATTTACGTGGCTGGTCCAGTTACGTTTCTGGTCAATGGTGACCCCCAGGATGTTGATGGTGGGCAATTTGGCAATGGTAATGCCGTTGAATGTCATGGGGCAGTGGTTCGACTCTCGCTTGTTGGAGATAGTCATTGCCTGGCACTTCTGTGGCGCGAATGTTACCTGCCACTTATCAGCCCAAGCCTGAACGTCGTCCAGGTCTTGTTGCATGCGGGCATGGATAGCTTCGTTTTCTGAGGAGTTATGAATGACGCTGAACACTGTGCAGTCATCAGCAAACATCCCCATTTCTGACTTCCCCCTCATCCCATGATATATTCTTATTTACAAGGTGTAAGCATGCATCTCTTATTCCCCACACCCCCCTCCCCGCACCACAACCTTATCCCTGTTCCTTTCTCCTTTCAAATACCCAAGAACTACAAACTGGCCATGCATTGGTGGAAGGGCAATAGGTGGAAACGGAAGAAGACAGTGATGAGGAAGAAACACCGTCACTCGATTTCACATTTGCAGCCATCAGCTCAGATACTAACACTGTGCATAATTTAGAAGATAGATTAGAGGCAGGATCTGCACATGGTGAGACACTGGGCATGAATGGCCTGCAGCCAGGGCAGGGGGAAAGGGTAGCGCAGGTGACAGCTCCCCGGAGGGCAAGGTCACACATGAGCTCTGCTGCAGAGGACTCAGATGAGCGCTTTGATGGGGCTGGCTACAGAAGGAGGCTGATGGGAATGCACAATGGAATGCTTGGTGCATTGGCAAGCCTGTGAGAAAGCCTGTGTGCAATGCTAAGGAGCATGGAGGAGTCCAAAACCAACTCAGCACAGGGCTTTGCTTAGAGCTTGGAGCCCATCTTTCCAGCATGGAAGTGGTGGTCAACCCCATTAGCATACTTGTGGACCCAACCATGATGCAGCATCTGATGGCTAATGACTCTGCTTCCACTGCAGCACAAGCAGAAGCCACCCAATATCTGGGTTCTGCAGTGGAAGCTCAGATATCTGTTATGCAAGGTCAGTTTGCTGCCATGCAAGGTCAGACTGCTCACATGCAAGATCACACCGCTGCCATCATGGCTGCAGATACCAGTGTTGAAAGGGGCTGGCAGGGTGTCACAGCAGTCCAGCAATCTGTCCTCCAACAGGTTACTAGGATTGCTGAAGCGCCGCCCTGGGGGAGTGGCAGTGGCTCCATGGAGGATGAACCTGCTGTCCTCTCTCAGGATGACAGCATTTGTCCTCCCACCTCTGCCATTCCACCAGTGCCCTTGCTGTTGCCTGTCAGACAGCCTAGACTGCTGCCCCCATGCTGAGATGGTGCTGTCTGAAGCTGGACCTTCTAGGCCCAGAGCTGCTCGAGGTCATCCTCGAAGGCCACCTGCAGTCTCCCCCACTGAAAGTCAGCAGCCTTCCGCCAGCCATGCTGCAGGCACTGGAGTAGCACTGCGTAGGAGCACTAGGACAGGCAAAGGCACACAGAAGACAGGCACTAAGGGAATGCACAAGGGTGATTAGTTGATGTTTGTATGCAATATGGCATGGCTTGATTTATAAATTTGGTTTGGAATGTTTATTTTGTGTTGGCATTTATTTTTTCATTGTGGCTAAGCAGACCCTGTGATGGTCAGTAACAGAGTGAAGGTAAGGTTTGGGACTGTTAGTGAATAGGGAAGTGGGGTTGCATTTACTGGTATCACAGTTGGATGAATCATTCACGGACAACCTGGCCAGAAAGGGGCTATCTAGGTTGCCTTCTTCCTTCCTCCTCCTCTTGCTCCTCCTCCTCCTGCTCCATAGCTGCTTGCCGTATTGCTGATGGCAAGGGCTGTGCCCTCATGATGGCGAGGTTGTGCAGCATGCAGCAGACCACTACAAATCTTGACACCCGCTCTGCCAAGTACTACAGGGCTCCTCCAGAGCTGTCTAAGCAGCGTATGCATCATTTCAGCATGCCAATGGTCTGCTCCATGACATTTTGTGTTGCAGCATGGCTGTCGTTGTATGCATGCTGCCCACCTGTGCGTGGGTTGCGCTCCAGAGTTATGAGCTATTTTGTCAATGGATAGCCTTTGTCGCCCAGTAGCCACCCTTTTGTTTTTCGTGGTGTCTCAAGTGCAGATGGCACAGCCTACTGCTGCAGAATGAAGGCCTCATGACTGCTGCCAGGATACTGAGCATTGACCTGCATGATTTGCTGCGTATGGCCACACACCAGCTGGACGTTGAGGGAGTGGCATCCCTTTCGGTTGCGGTACATCTCAGAGTTTACATGCGGCGCCTGCAAAACGACGTGCATGCAGTCAATGGCACTCTGCACCATGGGGAAGCCTGCAGTCCTCATGAAGTTGCGTGCTCACTCCAACTGCTGGTCTCTGGCAAGAGAGAATGCAATGTAGTCAGCTCTCTTGGAATCGAGAGCCTCAGTGACCTCCCTTACGCAACAGTGGACAGCAAACTAGGAGATGTTGCAAATTTCTTCAGCTCCAGCCTGGAACAAGCTCGACACATAAAAGTTCATCACCACGGTCACCTTCACAGCCACTGGCAACGCTGTCCTTGCCCTGCTCTGAGGTTGCAGTTGTGGCTGCAGCAGGTGGCAGATTTCAGTGAAGACATCCTTATTGAAGTGCAGACATTTCACACATGGGGTTGATTTTCTCACGTCGGAGGAGGCGGGTTTGGAGGCGGGAAAGGTGGGAAAATTAGATTCAAAGAGGTCGGGTTCGGAACCCTCCTCCAACCTGCCTCCGTGGGATTTTGCTGGTGCCGGTTTTGGAGGTGGCGAAACGCTCCCGCCTCCACTGGCCATTTCGCTAATTAACTTGCTTAAATGCTTGTTAAGGGCCGCTCTAAGCCTATTTTGAGAGGCCCTCGTGAATTTCCCAGCATTTCGGCGTGCTCCACGTATCTCCTGAACAACGCCAGGTAAACCTGGTGGGTTGACTCATGGGTGGCCTCCTCACTGCTGCAGGTCTAACAAGACATTGTTCACTGCAGCAAGGATTACTTGCAGGTGCCAGACCTTGGCTTTAAAAGGTCTCTGAGCACTTTTAGAAGGCATTCCGAAGTTGGAGATGCTGTAGCTTGACTCCATCAACTGTGGGACCTCCTTGGAAGACCCTCTCCCCGCCTGCAATGAGTGCTTCCCCAAAGGAGGCATCTACAAGCAGCATGGGAACCATTCATTTGCTTTCAGCATGGACCTCAGATGAAGATGAGGACCATCCAGGGCAACAGCAGAACCAGGCAGCTCAGCAGCAACATCAGCAGGAGCCCCAACCTCCTGCTCAGCCACCTGATGCTGCACAGGGCAGAAGGCACCAGCGCATCGAGGCACCTCGCTGCAGGAGATACCCCCCACAGAGGGTTTACAGACAAAGGATGAGCTACCTCAACATGAGTGAGCAGCAGTGCCAAAGGAGGTTGAGACTTTCACGAGAGGTTGTCCGAGAGATCTGCGGCCTGCTGCAGCAAGGCCTGGTGCCCAGAGGAACGGGTGGACACCCCTTACCAGTGGCTGTCAACTCAACTTCTTTGCCTCAGGCTCCTTCCAGGGATCAGCAGCAGACATCAGCGGCATCTCCCAGTCGGCTGCCCTCAGTTGCATCACCCAGGTTACCGATGCCCTTTTTGCTAAGGCCCACAATTACACCCAGTTCACAAGGGATCAAGCAAGTATAACCGCCCGTTCGGTTGAATTTGCAAATATGGCAGGCATGCCAATGGTGCAGGGCGTCATAGACTGCACACATGTGACCCATCACAACCCAGCTATCTTTGTCAACTGAAATGGCTTCCACTCCCTCAACGTTCAGCTAGTGTGTAACCACAAGGAGTTCTTTCATGTTTGCGCCATGTTCTGTGGTAGTTGCCATGACTCTTTCATCCTGCGGCACTTTAATGTTCCTCCGATTTTGAATCCACCAAACCAACTTAATGGATGGCTCTTTGGTGACAAAGGCTATCCCCTGAAGAAGTAGCTAATGACGCCGATCAGGAGGCCAGCTAATGAGGCTCAAGAGCGCTACAATGCCAGCCACACTTTGACCAGGTCCATCATAGAGCAGATCTTTGGGTTGTTGAAGATGCGCTTCCGTTGCCTTGACCGATCAGTGGAGCCCTGCAGTATACACCATACAGGGTCTCCAGAATGGTTGTGGTCTGCTGTACACTGCACAACATCACACAGCGTTGTGGCTTGCAGCTTCCTGATGAGCACGTGGCTCAGTTCCAGCCCTCCTCAGATGAAGATGAGGAGGAGGAGGAGGAGGCTGAGGAGGAGGAGGAGGATCTGGAGAATGAGGAGGAGGAGCAGGAGGAGGAGGAGCAGGAGGAGGTCAGAACGCTGGTGTATCGACCAGCGGCAGTGGCAGCACGCGAGCACATGGCTGCCAGGGATGCAAGGGATGAACTTATCATGGCCAGATTTGCAAAGGTTGCCCAAGTTGGCACATGTCCTTGGCTCCATCCTAGGACTTCATTGAAAATGGACATGACTCTCTGGCCTCCTTTCACACAGGCCACCAACCAGACAACGCAAGTGTGGCAGTGCCCGCAATGTGGATCTTCCTAAGGCGAAAGAACAGATGGCATAACGCCAACATTTTGGCTTCAAATCATTTTAATGCTTTCCAACAGGAATGGCATTTCATCAATATACAGAAACAGTCTCCCAGTCTGCACACAGATCTGGAAGTTATATCCCTTGCCAGCTGTACTCTCACAGCCTTGGTTTCTTTGGCAGGCCTCTTCCTCCAAGATGAGTGGAAGAGCACCTCCATGCTAGCTCTCACCCCCTCAAACAATATTTGCAGCACCTCATCTGAGAGCCTCGGGTAGGCCCTTGCCTTGGAATTGGACATAGGTTTCTCAAAAGATGTTGGAGGTGGTGTAGGAATGTTGTGGAGTGAGCCAAGGGAGAAAGAAGCCAAAAAATCAGACTGGAAAAGTGCTGTCAACAGAGTTGAGTTTCAGTCCCAAAACATTAATTGAGCAAGGCATCCCACACCTCTGAAATCAAGTGGACAATCATGAGAAAATCGCAAAATTTTAAAACCTGTCAGTGGAGGCGAGTTTCAAACCCATCCAAACTGAAACCTGCCTCCATCTCGCCTCCAGTGGAAAAATCGCCCACTGTGTTCCTCGCTGAGGTTCAGGTCAGAGAATTGCTCCCTGAACACCCTGGGCGGATATGGCCACCTGCTGAGAGCCCTTCTCCCCCTCCTCCTCCTCCATCTTCCAACAACCTGTTCTGCCTGCCCTCTGTTCATTCTCCAGGTTCTCCAGGTCATTCCAAGGGGAATTTCTACTAGTACACCCATATCTTGGAGCAAATGGTTTGGCAGAAGCCTTGAAATCAGGACAAGGTCCTTCAGCACCTCCCCTACCACTCCCTGTAGATTTTAGCAACTTTAACACTTGCACAGTCGTAGCAACATCCAGTAGAAATCAATCAGTATCTAACCTGAAAGTTGTTGATGATCCCTTTAAATTGCGCTGGTGAGGGGTCCTTCCTGCTGCTAAACACGTGTTCAGCTGTGCGAGTTTAAGAGAGGGCATTAGCTGAAGCGATGTGCTCCAAAATGGCAGCTGATTTACATCAGTATCTGCTTACCCTGCATACTTCCGGCGGATGCTCACTGTTCGCACGCTAACACCCTCACAAAGATGGTGCCCAGCACAACTCGCACCAGAAGTGTGCGCCCATGCGACGGACACCGTTTTGGAGTCAGAACACTATTCGTAGCACCGAAACAGTGGGCATGAAGGAGCCGCATTTTGCAGCCAATATGTGGCGAATGCATCGAATGGAAAGTAAGCATTGTTTGCTGGTCTTTTCTTGCCCTTCCTTGTGTACATATGAAATTTTAGCTAAAGATGCATCTGAAACATAGAACATAGAACATAGAAAATAGAAAAATAGGAGCAGGAGTAGGCCATTTGGCCCTTGGAGCCTGCTCCGCCATTCAAAATGATCATGGTGATTCTCTATCTCAATACCATATTCCCGCTCTCTCCCCATACCCCTTGAACTGCTCAAAACAGCGTGCCTGAACTTAACCTCAGGAGCTCACTGTCCTGTACTATCGGATCATAGTATAGCCATACCGAGGAGCACACAGAACCTCTTCCTAAAGGATGGGGGTAAATTTATAACAACAGCCAGTGTGTGGTATAAACAAGATAAACAAGAGTATTCAGCTTATGGAAAAGTGCAACCAGGAACCAGTCTACATAAGCCTCTTGTTCCTGAAGCCAATGAATTATGCACCAAAAGTCATTTAGTTTAACTACCAAATCCCATCAGCTGTCATTTTAAATCAACCAAGAGTACAACTTAGTTTCTTTGCAGTAATTTAAATTTCCATGAAAGCCAAGCCTTGTATGGCCAGTCTTGCCATTACATTTTGGAATCTAAAAGGCTGGGTTTGTAGAAGCATTAAACTGATAGCAGTATTTTCATTGTTGCCCAGTATTTCACTGGAGTTCTATGATAATTCAACTGGAAAAGGAAAACAAAAGACTTGTATTTATATAGTGCCTTTCCTGGCCTCCAGACGTCCCAAAACGCTTTACAGCAAATGAAATACATTCAATGAGGAAACCTTGCAGACACAAGAAATGCTATGAGACAATCATTTTTAAAATCCAAAGGACAGCAATACAAGTATCAAAAAATTGTCCGGATTGGGGGAAATGGTAAGAAGGTGTCATCATAAGACGCAAAGCTTTTATTGTGTTGTACACAATCCCCTTGATATTCAATTAGCAGTCTTTTTACGTCAAGTAATTCAGTTAACTAAAGCCCGCCTGTCAGAAGCACATGAAGCGGTTATCAGTGACAGCAAAATAGATCCTAAAAACCCAAAAAAATGCAACACAATTTGCTGCTGTGCAAAAGTGCCAATAAACACTTCATAAATATGTTGAAGGCCAACAGCTCGAGAATGCATGAGAACAGCTGCTCCACACTTGGAATTGGTTGGCAATTTTTGTAGACAAAGAACTGAGCAATGATCAGTAAAAGCAGAAGGATTGTGGTAATAGTGTTTCTGCCCTGCAAATACGACACCCTGTAGGATTTAGCAGCCTTGAAATTTTCACAAAATGTATCATGTTTGGAATACATCAAACCCCAAATTGAACTAGGTTGACAGAAAAGTGCAGTATAGGTACCTAGAGGGAACAGTTTCTTCTGTAACTGAACTTAGAAACCACATGAGATTTTTGACCTCAATTTTGGTTAAGTGAGTTGCCCAATTTCAGCTAACATCATGTTCACTTCTCAGGAGCATTCTCGGATCAGAAATAGCAAAACAAAATTATTAACTTTCAGTACAGTTTTTGTATTCTTTTACTTGTCTGACTCTGAAGAGCCAGAAGTTCTGGGAGCCAATGAAGGCGGACGTGCAGTACCACCCTATCCAAGTGAGGGGTGGGGCCTGCCACCTAGGGTGAACTTGGGTGCAGTAGACTGGCGCCCCATTTGCCCTGTAGCAGAAATCCTGATCCGAGGGCAGGCGGGTGTTTAACTTCCACCTGCCCGTTGACATTTGAGGTGTGTTGGGAGGTGGGGGCAGGGGCGGGAGAAACATTCCTGGGAATCTTTGGGAATTCTGCCCGGCTCACCCATGTTAAGGCTAGCAGATCCTACGCTTGCTGAGAGCAGGCATGAGGTTCTGTTATGGGCCTTAAGTGGGGCATAAAATAAAGAAGGTACACTGTAATCGATCTCGGAAGGTTCAATTGTCATTTCTGAGGCTTTCAATTTTTTTTGCTATCAATTAGGTCCTCCATATCCTCCCCACCCACTTCCCCTGAGGAAGCACAGTGTTGTTCCGAGGTTTCAATGGCACCGTGGTTGTGCCTGTACAGGCGCAAGCCACACGCTCCAAATATTAAAATAACCCTGTCCCCCAGATTTGGGACCAGGTCAATGGCCTGGCACAAAATGGTGGGCAGATGTCCTGCCCAATTACACTTCTGTCCCCTGGAAATTTGGGCCCTAAATGTCTTCATGTAAAATTTGTAAAAATCTGATACTTTTACAAGAGTTTACATAACTATTCTTTTTTGAAAAGTGAAACAAGGAAAGCAAAGCAAAGCATTGGCCTTGCTGTGGTGAAGCCTATTTTTCAACCTTGTCTTTGGCTGAAGATCATAAGGACCTTGATTAAAAAGCAGGAAGGGGCAGGATAAATACCAATTCTATAAAGAACTCCCGAAATTAGTAACAAAAGTGATTACTACCAATCAGTTCAATTATATTCAGCTTTTTAAAAAGTATTGCGACATACCAATTTTTTTCCGTTCATAGAAAACCAATGTTAAGTTTCCTATCTCCTTTAATTACTGAGGTATGGCATTTTCCAAAGCCAAGGTCCTAAGCTTTAATCAGAACCAATATTAATAGCACAAGGGTGGTGCTGTTGTTGTTTGGCAAACCGACCTCTACTTAGCGGAGGCCGAACGCCAACTCTCCGACACCTCCTCCTACCTCCGTCTGGACCATGATCCCATTACCGAACATCAAGCCACCGTTTCCAAGACCGTCACTGACCTCATCTCCTCTGGAGATCTTCCCTCCATGGCCGCCAACCTCATAGTTCCCCAACCCGCACAGCCCGCTTGTACTTCCTTCCCAAGATCCACAAACAGGACTGCCCCGGAAGACACATCATTTCAGCCTGTTCTTGCCCCACGGAACTTATCTCTTCCTATCTCGACTCTATTTTTTCTCCCCTTGTCCAGTCTCTTCCCACCTACATTCGCGACTCTTCCGACGCCCTCCGTCACTTTAACAGTTTCCAGTTTCCTGGCCCCAACCATCTCCTTTTCATTATGGGTGTCCAATCCCTCTACACCTCCATCCCCCACCAGGATGGCCTGAGGGTGCTCTGCTTCTTCCTTGAACAGAGGCCCAACCAGTCCCCATCCTCCACCACCCTTATCCGCCTGGCTGAACTTGTTCTCACATTGAACAACTTCTCCTTTGACTCCACTCACTTCCCCCAAATTAAAGGTGTTGATATGGGAACCTGCATGGGTCCCAGCTATGCCTGCCTTTTTGTTGGATATGTGGAACATTCTTTGTTCCAGTCCTACTCAGGTCCCCTCCCTCACCTCTTTTTCCGGTACATTGATGACTGTATTGGTGCTGTCTCCTGCTCTCGCCCAGAACTAGAAAATTTCATTCACTTTGCACCCAATTGCCACCCTTCCCTCACCTTCACATGGTCCATCTCCGACTCTTCCCTTCCTTTCCTCAACTTCTCTGTCTCCATCTCTGGGGATAGGCTATGGACAAACATTCACTACAAGCCCACTGACTCCCACAGCTACCTGGACTACACTTCTTCCAACCCCGCTTCCTGTAAGGACTCTATTCCATTCTCCCAGTTTCTCCGTCTCCGCCGCATCTGCTCTGATGATGCCACCTTCCATACCCGTGCTTCCGACATGTCTTCCTTTTTCCTCAACCGAGGATTCCCCTCTACTGTGGTTGACACGGCCCTTTACCGTGTCCATTCTATATCCCACACTGCTGCTCTCACCCCTTCCCTCACTCCCGGAACCACGATAGGGTTCCCCTTGTCCTCACCTTTCACCCCATCAGCCTCCACATTCAATGGATCATCCTCCGCCATTTCTGCCACCTCCAGCGTGATCCCACCACCAAACGCATCTTCCCCTCAGCTCCCCTTTCAGAATTCTGAAGGGACCGCTCTCTCCATGACACCCTTGTCCACTCCTCTATCACCCCCAACAGCACTTCCCCTTCGCCCGGCACCTTCCCATGCAAGCACAGGAGATGCAACACATGCCCTTTTACCTCCACCCTTCCCAGTGTCCAGGGCCCCAAACACTCCTTCCAGGTGAAACAGTGATTTACTTGTACTTCTTGCTATTTAGTACACTGTATTCGCTGCTCACGATGCGGTCTCCTCTACATTGGGGAGACCAAACGCATTTTGGGTGACTGCTTTGCAGAACACCTCCGTTCAGTCCATAAGGGGGACCCCGAGCTTCCGGTCGCCTGTCACTTTAATTCTCCTCACCACTCCGACTCAGACCTCTCCGTCCTCGGCCTCTTACGCTGTTCCAATGAAGCTCAACGTAAGCTCGAGGAACAGCACCTCATCTTTCGATTCGGCACTTTATAGCCTTCTGGACTCAACATAGAGTTCAACAATTTCAGACCATAACCTCTGCCACTCTCTTTTTTTTCTCCATTTATTTTATTTATTTATTTTTAAATTTAAAAAAAATATTCTCTCTCCCACATGGCAGCTGTCTTTCATTCTGCCAGTGCCATTTACACTTCATCTCGAGCCATTTTTTGTTTCTTAACTTGTCCCATTACCATCTCCCGTTGCCTTGCACCATCTCTTAATGGGGGAAAATTCAGTTGGTTTGTGCCTCCTGTTAACGCCTTAAGAGGGCGCTAATGGGGTGCAAAGCAACTAGCGCCCGGGTGCGGCGATGTTTGTGCCACTCGCAAAATTAACTAGACATTTTGTGGCGGCGATAAACACTACCGCCACAATCTCCTGCACCGGCAGATCGTGACGTCAGTCGAGTGCGCAACGCCCCGGTAGCACCCTGGACCAGACATTGAGTGGCGTACCCTGCCTTACCACCTGCCGTTAGCAACGACAGGTTGAGGGGAACGTTTTACAGTCAGGAAGGGACTGGGGGAGCGCTATTTAAAGGTGATCGCTTCCTGCCCTTTTTTGTTGGTGACTTGTTTGCACCAAGCATTCTGAGAGAGAGAGAGACTTCTGGAGAGATTCAACGCTGTGTGAAGGAGTTTTGGGTACTGAGCAGCACTTTGCAGGTTCATTTTGATTTGCCCTTCCTTGTATTGATTTAGAACAGACTGTGGGGGCTGCACTCTGAGCTCTTTCCCTGGGTCTCTCCATTGTTCTTTCCAGCAGATTTGATGTACAGGTCTCTCCAGGCCGAGATTCAAGGCTGCAATGAGCAGGATGTGGATGGAGAGCAAAATCAACCCTCCCCTTTAACATAAAAAAAGAAAATGCTAGAGAAACTCAGCAGGTCAAGCAGCATCTGTGAAGAGAGAAACAGAGTTAACATTTCAGGTCGATGACCTTTCATCAGAACTCCCCTTTAAGAACTGGCCGGCGCCAGTGTGTCTGTGTTCCATTGCTGACTGACATCACATGGGCTTCGCCCGTGCCCTGAGTTAGCGCCTCGCTCCTCGGCCTTTGCGCCTTAAGACAGGTGTGAAGCACCTGATTTAGCGCTCCAATCACCTCTAGGGGCGATAAAAGCCAAGTTTGCCGTCGGAGGCGATAATGAGCGGCAGGCGCTAAACTTTGCGCACGGCCGATAATGGCGCCCCAAACGGGGCGATACTGAATTTCTCCCCCAATGTCTCTTAATGTCTCTTAATCTCTCCTGCCTTCCATCCTATCACAGACCTTCCCTTTTGTTCTTTCCTCCCTTCCCCCTTTCCCTGCCCCTGCACTTGCTTAAAAACCTGCTCGATCTCCAGCTTTTTCCAGTTCTGACGAAGGGTCATCGACCTGAAACGTTAACTCTGTTTCTCTCTCCACAGATGCTGCCTGACCTGCTGAGTATTTCCAGCATTTTCTGTTTTTATTTCAGATTTCCAGCATCCGCAGTATTTTGCTTTTGTATTAATACCATTTTTGTTGTGTGTTGTGGGTTCTCAACTTGATTTCTGGACTACAAATTGAAAATGTGCATGTTGTCCAACCACCTCTGCTAAAATGGTCTGGACTTCTGTACCCAGTAACACAGCTCATGAAAATATACTTTGCAATCTGCCAGCAAACCCAGCTACCACAAGCAAGCAAACTCTGACGAGAGCTAACAGGTTCAAGGTCTCCTCTGAGCTTAACTGAATAATGCATGTCAGCTAAAGATTAGACATAAGAGGCTCAGTGCCTACATGAAGCCTTTAGCACATTATTTATAAATAATAACTCCTACCTTTAAGAACACTTCAATATAATTCATCAAACCTTCAGTTACAATTTCAAAATTAATAGATCTAGTTTCAGCAAATGAAAAGTTAAAAGCGTGCTACAGACTTAATGTGCAGTTGTCCACATTATCTACATATTCTCTAAAGTCCTAGGCCGAGAAATTTATTAGCCCCAAAAGCAGGCGCGAGGATGGCGATGCGCTAGTAAACCATGCCCGTTCAGAGGACTGCAGGCAGCACGCAAGCTTCTTGCTGCCTGCTGATTAGCATGAGTGGGCCGTTCAGCCGAGCGCTGAACGCGCTGCTCAGTGGCTGAGCGCTCAGTAGGGGGCCCAAGTTTGTGTGAGGCTAGCACCAATTAAAGCTAGCCTGCACTGCTTAAAGGGGAGGTGCATTCTGCCTGCAGCAGCTCATTGAACTGGCTGGGGAAGAAAGTGAGAGCAGGAGAAAAGAAATATTATGCCACAATAGGGGAGAGAGCCTGCACCTCGGTTCTCTGATGCAGCACTGGAGGCCTTGGTGCCGGAAGTTAATTCAAGCAGAGCAATCCTCTTTCCACAGGGGGGCAGGAGGCCATCCAGGCAACAGACAAAAGTGCAATGGGAGCAGATAGCCAATGTGGTGAATGCCAGCATTGTTGCCCAAAGGACGTGGAGTCAATGTAGGAAGAGGCTTACTGACCACACACAAGTTGTCATGGTCAGTGAATTCATCTTCAAATGCCATATCCCACCATCTGCACCACTAGCCTTACACACTGCTCAATGCACCCCACCCCACACCACTCACCTACCAACAATCTCTACCAAACATGACTCATACCTCACATTCATGGCTTCACCTCACCCTCACATACTTAGCACTGCAGCAAGCCTCACACCCACACCTCACAGCTCGCACACACAGTCAGCTATTCAACCATGACAGGCACCTCACACAAAAAAAATGCACCACACTCACTGACACACTTCACCTGAACACATTGCACTACACTCATTGACACACGTCACCTGAACACGTTGCACCACACTCACTGACACACTTCACCTGAACACATTGCACCACACTCACTGACACACTTCACCTGAACACATTGCACCACACTCACTGACACACTTCACCTGAACACATTGCACCACACTCACTGTCACACTTCACCTGAACACATAGCACCACACTCACTTACACACTTCACCTGAACACATTGCACCACACTCACTGACACACTTCACCTGAACACATTGCACCACACTCACTGACACACTTCACCTGAACACATTGCACCACACTCACTGTCACACTTCACCTGAACACATAGCACCACACTCACTTACACACTTCACCTGAACACATTGCACCACACTCACTGACACACTTCACCTGAACACATTGCACCACACTCACTGACACACTTCACCTGAACACATTGCACCACACTCACTGACACACTTCAACTTCTCTTGGAGGCAAAGATGGCTCACAACCAGCACCAGCAGAACCTAACCGGCTCACCTGCATCATCTCATCCCAAGAAGGAGACAGCACCGGCCATTCTTGGGAGGTGCATGGCCGAGCCTCTGGCCAGCAGCGGGGCTGAAAGTGTTCAGGGTGCCGGTATCCTCATACGTTATCCTCCTTCTCACATCCCACTTCCCCCTCATCCCACAATCTCTTCTGATTTACAAGCTGCACATGGTATAAGCATGCACCTCTTGCTTTTCCCTCCCCGCCTCCCCTCAGCACCACCCTACACATGTATCTTTTCTCATTTCAGACACCCAAGTAATCCAGCCTGCCCAGCTAATGGTTGTACAAGAAGTGGGAGAGGAGAGTGATGAAGAAGAAGAAACACTGTCACTCGATCTACCACTTGCAGCCACCAGCTCAGATACTGGCACTGCGTGGAGTTTAGTGGGTGTCATAGAGGCAGGATTGGCATGTGGTGCTTCACCGGGCATGAGTGGGCAAGAGTCAGGGCAGGGGGCAATGGTAGCGCAGGTGCCAGCTCCTCAGAGGGCGAGGTCGCACACGAGTTCTGCTGCAGAGGACTCAGATGAGGACTTCGATGGGACGGCCTACAGAACAACGCTGATGGGTATGCACAATGAAATGCATGATACATTGCAGGCCTGCCAGAAAGCCTGAGGCAATGTCAAGGAGCATGGAGGAGTCCAGCACCAATCTTGCACAAAGCTTTGTGCAGAGCTTAGAGCCCATCCTTTCCAGCATGGGAGGACTGGGCAGATCCATTAGCGCAATTGCAGACACAACCATTGTGCAGAGTCTGATGGCTGGTGGCTGATGTCTCAGCTTCCATTGCAGCACAAACACAAGCCACCCTATTTCTGAGTGCTGTAGTGGAAACTCAGACTGAAGTCGTGCAAGGTCAGACTGCTGCCATCGTGGTTGGATTTTCCAGAGTGGAAAGGGGCTAGCAGGGTGTTTTTTTTTATATGGCCAGTCTTATATATCTAAATACCATGGCCGCGATTTTATTTAACGAGGTGGCTTGGTGTCAGGTTGCGTGGTGGGCGGGTTCCGGACACACTGCCGGCAGGATCAGCTGTGGTTTTCCAATTTTCATTAAATGATCTTGTTAACTTCATTGGGGTGCGCTGGCCGGTCCAATGAGTGCGATCGGGTCTGTTAGCCACCTCTGATGATGTCATAATTGCAGCTGCTTTTAACGGTCCCATTCAGCCTCAGCCTTTGTGTTCTGGATTCTGATGGTGTGTGCATGTGTGAGAACTACGATGAGTGCTTCCAGAGGCAAGGCAGCTCCACACTTCAATGATGAGTCCCTCCATGCTCTTGTTGAGGCTGTCAGAGGGTGCAGGGAGATTCTTTACCCTCCAGATGGCCGGAGGAAGTCTCCTCATTAGACCAAGGCAGCCTGGCTGTACATTGTTGAGGAGGTCAGCGCAAGGTCCATTTGTTCAAGCACATGGATTCAGTGCAGGTAACGGTTTAATTATCTTATGCGATCGTCAAAAGTGAGTATCCCATCAAACTTACCTTCAATCTGCTTCCCTTCTCTTCTCATCACCAGCACTCTGCTTTGTAAGCCTGCTCCTCCACATCCCACCTTACCCTTATTTCCCTTGCATCCTTACCTATCCATCTCTGTCTCTGCACTGAATCACTTCACCATCCTGCCCTTAGACTCACTCTCACTGTTATGCATTGACAACTAACAACGCACAGGGAGCTAGCTTCCTCTGGCACCTTACACCATCTTGGTCTCCCGCTAAGCTTCTATGTTAGGGATTCTTCACACTCACTCCATCACTGTGGTGGAAACGCCACTTGTGTCCCTCCTTGCAGGAAAAGATAGCCCACAATAAGAGGTAGAGAGCACAGACTGGAGGAGGCACACCAACCCTTGTAACATTGACCAGTGCTGAGGAGGCTGCGCATGAATCTAGAAGCGGGCGATGGAGAGATGGGCGCACTAAATGAAGCTGGTGACAGAATACAGTTCATCCCTCTCATTGATATTTAATGATTGGCTGCAATGGCATATGATGTTCATAGAGATTCGCTTTGTATCATCTGCACAAAAGGATGTGTCGGCTACATCAATATCACATGTCTAACTCATGCCTTTACTCTCCCACAGGACCATCGAGTGCCCCCCTCCCCACTGTCCAGGACGAAGAGCCGGACAACTCCTCAGAAGAACCTGCAGCCTCTGAGGGAGCAGCGTCACCAGGACTCAGTGCACCCCCCGCACCAGCGCAGCAACACTCACTCGGTGGGGCCCTCGCGAGTTAGAGTAGTGTTGCCACCTGGTCTATCACAGTACACAAGTGAGCATCAGCAGATGGTGGAGACAGCGACAGCAGTGGAGAGTCCTCGTCGGAGGTTGCAGGAATATCCTAGCTCTGCTGAGCTGCATGCAGACGCTGTGCCTCTGGGGCCATCCAGAAAAAGAGCAGTTCGTGAAATACAGGAGCAAGTGCAGGACTCTCTGGAAGGATTTGCCTCCAGGGTAAGTGCGTGTGTGCAGAGAATGGAAGAATCCATCTCTAACATCAGCACTGCCTTGGTGGAGGCAATGGCACATGAACGCACCTCCATGGATAGGATGGCAACCTCCATGGGTAGGATGACAGCCTCCATGGAAAGGCTGGCAACCGCCATGGAGGAAATAAGTCGCCAGAGCCACGAAAACATGGTCAGTGTTCAAAATATATTGTCATCTCTGGAGCTATTGACCTTGTGACGGTTCAAGTTGACACCCAGCTGCAGTGTGATCTTATTGGAATAATTTAAGGCCACTTCGACTGTGTGCTTGCAAGCTTCTAGCAACTATTGAGCAGAGAGACCAGAGCTTCATGGACGTCCTTGTTATGAGAACTGCCAGTGCAGATACGGGTCCTCATGGTCCCCCTGATGTGCAACAAGGTACTCTCCAGCCACTTGCAGCACTGAGGTGCGGCTGACCCATGAGAGGGATGTTGCTGGCAGGCTACAAGGAAGTGTGGGCTCCTCTCCAAGCTCTCACACGACCATGCCACTGCGGAGCCCTCGGTCAGAGACTCACTTTGCAGAGCCAACTGAGATGGCTGTTTCAGCCCCTGCACAGCCGCAGGAAGAGCAGACTGTTGCAAAACCCCCCCAGGCTCCCAAACCCAGAGGACGCCCACCAAAGGCGTCTAAGCAGGCACAGCATTCTAGTCAGCAAGGTGCCTCTACATCTGCTGAAGCCACAGGGGAAGCACCACGTAGAAGCATGCGTAAGAGAAAGATTAAGCACCTATAGTCACAAGGAGACTCACGTGGATGTTTTGGCATTATTTTTCAGCTTGTACTTGCATTGTGATTCTTTTGTCACTATCGTAAAGAAAAGCGATGGCAAACAGTTGAATGTGTGGCCTATGTGTTCTGGGAAATGGCAAATGTGCATTGAGGGCTCAGGGCGACTTGCATTTGTGATTCTGATGGTGAAAGTGATAGGAAAGAACCGGTTATAGCAGAGATGATGTATGATGTTGGAGGAAGGTCGCCTACAATTAGAGCCTTATGGTAGCCATCTATTGTTGAAGAGTAAGCTTATGCGAATTGAAACTTATAAAATTCTAACAGGACTAGACAGACTAGATGCAGGAAGGATGTTCCCGATGGCCGGGGAGTCCAGTACCAGGGGTCACAGTCTAAGGATAAGGGGTAAGCCATTTAGGACAGAGATGAGGAGGAATTTCTTCACCCAGAGAGTGGTGAACCTGTGGAATTCTCTACCACAGAAGGCAGTGGATATATTTCTTAAGGCTAAAGGGATCAAGGGATATGGGGAGAAGGCAGGGACAGGGTACTGAATTTGGATGATCAGCCATGATCTCATTAAATGGTGGAGCAGGCTCGAGGGGCCGAATGGCCTACTCCTGCTCCTATCTTCTATGTTTCTATGTGGCATGGCAGTGTGAATACCCTGCTTGATGTGTAGCAATGAACTGGAAGGATGCTGCATTGGTCACAACTGGGTCCACAAGGTGCACCTCTTCCTCCTCCATGTCTTCTTCCTCCTCTTCCTCTTCCTCCTCCTCTTCTTCTGAGGAAGATCTGCGTAGAGCCACGCAGCTGCTACTCCTCCAATTATGATGACCAGGATGAGAGGACATCAATGGTTCCCATCCCGTTGCTATAGATTTCATTTGAGGCAAGAAGCTTGCAAGCACACAATCAAAGTGGCCTGAAATTATTCCAATCAGGTCACACTGCAGATGGGTGTCAGTTTGAACAGTCACAAGGTCAGTAGATTTGCAAAATCTTATCCCAAACCTCCAACAAAGTTGTTGTATTTGAATGTCAGCCATGTTTCAGGGGCACTTTTAAAGTGCTGCACCAATGACAACAAATCATGTCCTCGAGAAACTCGTCTCCTTGCAGTTGGCCTGTTTCTGACAAGATGGGAAACAGGAGCCAGAAGCATAAAAATGGGAAATGACTATCAAAATAGGATTAGCAAGGCAGTTAACAGGCTCTTAACTGCCTTAACTACCTGTCCCACCAGTTCCAGTCGGGTCAGTTTGGGAGCGGCTGATCCGACACTCACAAAAATCGTGTGGGGGTGGATGGAGGCTGGTTGGGTGTCTGAAGCCATTTTTTCTGGTTTTTGCTGCCGACCCACCTCCAAACCTGTCTCCTCAGGGCTATTAAAATTGAGCCCAAAGTCTCCTCAAAAAATAATTTTTTATTCAGTGAGGAAAAAAGAACCTGCCTGTACTGTCATTTCCACTGCAGTTACTGGACTAGAAAGACATCAAATATCCATTTGTTGTTATTCAAAAATCACTGATCGTGCAGTCAAAAATTAGTTTGTGGTTATACAAAACTTCCTTCAAAAAAACAGTCGTTTTGGCAAGAAAGTTGCCCCATCATTTCCATCTATATTGTCTTCCAGTATGTCTTCCATTGATTCTATTTGACTGTTGAAAAGCACTGGAACATGAATAACTGGTTTATTTACATTTCAGTGCTCTTAGAAAGCATTTTGTAGATGTGGTGTATGTGCCTTTAAGTGCAATTGTGGTGTATGTGCCTTTAAGAGCCCCAGGTGTGCGTAATGCCGGTAATTGCCACTTGGGCTATATAAGCCTGTGTATTGTGTATATCCTTTAGAACCCCCCCCAGACTTGCTTAGTAAATACCTATGAACCAACTCCTGTCTTCAGTGTCTTTATCTACACACGGACACTACAGTGGCGACGAAGTGGAAATGGACTTACCTGCAATTCGGCAGCACCTCAAGGACATCGATTCCTCCAGCGTCCAGAAGACTCAAGGAAGTTATAGAAACTGTGGTTTCACCAGCTGGCCAAGCTGGTGGCAGGTACTGCGCTAATCCTTCCTGGGCGTCAGGCTGGGGCTCCAGCGTCGGGCTCCACAGCTGAGGCAGGCAGCGAAATCGGAGGCAAGCAATAACGGACTGGGAGGGTGCACTCGGGAGACGGCCGGCGCAGCAAGCAGGTCAGCGTTTAGACCTCCGTCGGGAACGAGTCTCCAACAGTGAATAAACGGAAACCACAGTAAAACAGCGTTGTTATCGGTAGCAGCGGCGGGAAAGCGCAGGAAGCGCCATATTGTTGCTACAGAGAGAAAAAAAAAAAATAGCGCGGGAAGCGCCATATCTTTTTTTTGAAATGCCTAAGTCTGGCAATATTGATGCTTTTGATAACGAAACAAGCCTAACTTTGGCAATATTGATGTTTTTGATAACAAGATAGAGAATTGGACCACATATGTAGAAAGAGTGGAGGTGTTTTGCACCGCAAATGGAATAGAAGATGAAAAAAAAGCTTCAGTGCTTCTGGATCTAATGGGCGCAGAAACATACAAGCTGTTACGCAACTTAATCACTCCAGCTGAACCGAAGGACAAGAATTTTGAGGAGATTGTTGATACCCTACACTGCCAATTCGAGGCAGGACTGGCAGATTCTCTGCAAGACAAATTCATCTGCGATCCCCTAAGTGTAGAAACACAAAAAAAGGTATCTTCTGGAAAAGATTTAACGCTGGACAAGGCTTTCAGTGCAATAGGAGCGGCAAAGATACAGCAAAGGCCACAGGACTTCGGCACCCATGAAATGACGCGGGGTTTCAAGAGATGTTATCGCTGCGGCAGATCCAACCATGACCAGAGGGATTGCTGGTTCAAAGAAAAAGCATGCAGGCGATGTGGAAAGATGGGACACATTCCACGTGTATGCCGATCTGAAAATAAAAAATCCACTAACGGGAAAAGAATCAATAAGGAAAAGCACAGAAAGGTACAAATGATGACGGACAGTAGCTCCAAAGACCAGAAGAGCGATAGCGACTCCGGGAACAAGAGACTAAGCTCTCTCAAATTACATAATGTAATTGCCAATGAAGATTACCAGACCATTTGGGTTACCCTCATAATAGCAGGGTCCCCAGTTAAAATGGAGCTAGATACAGGATCAGCTCTAACCGTAATAAATCGACGAGATTACGAGAGGCTATTTTCGCATATACCTCTAAAAGACACATCCATTATCTTAAAAACATATACGGGGCAGAAAGTATACCCCAAAGGAAAAATAAAGGTGCCTGTGGTATACAATGGCAAAGAAATACAAAAGTTGTATTTATACATTCTACAAGATGGTGGTCCACGGTTGTTGGGACGTGAATGGATAAGGAAGATACGTTTAGACTGGCACTCCATTCAGGCACTGACGGTGACCAGTAAGGAAAAAAACAAGGATGACATCATACCTGAACGATTAAAAGACATCTTGGCCAACGCCAAAGAAGTGTTTCAAGAGAAACTAGGAACCTTGAAAGGCATCACCGCCTCAATAAAAGTGGAAGATGCAGCAATTCCAAAAATTTTTAAGGCAAGACCGGTGCCATACGCAATACGTCCGGCAGTCGAGGCAGAGCTGGAGAATTTGGAAAAGGCAGGCGTATTATCCAAAATAGATTGGAGCGAATGGGCAACACCCATCGTTCCAGTCATGAAAAAAGCATTGAAAAATAACTCTGAGGAACAGAGAAAAATTCGCATCTGTGGGGACTTTAAGGTGACTGTAAACCCGGTCCTTCACACGGTACAGTATCCTCTTCCGAGGATAGAAGATATTTTTGCCTCACTATCCGGAGGAAAACGTTTCACAAAAATTGACTTGGCACAGGCATATCTACAGATGGAGGTTGAGGAGACCTCTAAAAAGTATCTCACAATAAACACACACAAAGGCCTGTACCAGTACAATCGACTGGTTTTTGGAGTAGCATCAGCTCCAGCTATCTGGCAAAGAGCTATGGAGCAAGTCCTGCAAGGGATTCCGGGGACTCAGTGTTACCTAGACGACATCCTTATAACAGGAGAAAACGACAACGAGCACCTTGCCAATTTGGAGCAGGTGCTCACTAGGCTGAAAGAACGGGGCCTACGAGCAAATCGCCCCAAGTGCGAATTTTTCCAAAATCAGATATCATATTGTGGCCACATAATTAATAAGGAAGGGTTGCATAAGTCACCTGAAAAAATTGAAGCAGTTATAAAAGCCCCAGCACCTGAAAATGTTTCACAATTGAGGTCATTCCTGGGATTAATAAATTACTATCATAAATTTTTACCGAACTTATCAACTATTCTACACCCTCTTAATGATCTTCTACACACAGGAGTGATTTGGAAATGGAACGAAGACTGTAAACGTGCCTTCCATAAATGTAAAGACTTAATCACATCCGAGAAAGTTTTGGCTCATTACAACCCATCACTACCAATCAGACTGGCGTGCGATGCATCCCCTTACGGCATAGGAGCGGTATTGTCCCATAGATTCCCTGATGGCTCGGAACGGCCGATAGCTTTTGCGTCACGCTCATTGAACTCAGCTGAGCGTAACTATTCCCAGATAGACAGGGAAGCACTCAGCCTGGTATGGGGAGTGAAGAAATTCAACCATTACCTACACGGACAAAAATTTACCTTGCTGACTGACCATCAACCCCTCATCTCCATATTCAACCCTAAGAAAGGTGTCCCCATTATGACGGCACAAAGACTACAGAGGTGGTCCCTTTTTCTAGGGGCACACCAATACAACATTGAATACAAAGGGTCAAAACAGCATGGGAATGCTGACGGTTTATCGCGCCTGCCATTGCCAACGATAGAAGAGGCACCTACAGTAGACCCAGTAGAGATATTCCACTCTACCATAGTGGAATGTCTACCGGTGACAAATTCTGCCATTGAAAGGGAGACCAGAAATGACCCTACTCTCTCACGGGTCTACGATTTAACAATGAAGGGATGGCCAGCACATGGCGAACCACTGTTGCCAGCATTCTCACAAAGAAGAGAACAGCTGTCAGTGTGCTGAGGAACCTTGATGTGTGGATCCAGAGTGGTGATTCCACCCAAACTCCAGGATAAAGTGCTAAAGGAGCTTCACGAGGGGCATCTGGGTGGAGTGAAAATGAAGAACCTAGCTAGGGCGTTTGTATGGTGGCCAGGTATCGATGGAGACATCGAAGACATGACCAAGAGCTGCCTAGGATGCCAGAAGGTCCAAAATGCTCCGCCACAGGCCCCTCTACATCCATGGGAGTGGCCCTCATCTCCCTGGCAAAGGGTGCACATCGACTTTGCTGGTCCATTTATGGATTCAATGTTCTTAATCGCAGTTGATGCACACTCCAAGTGGCCGGAGGTAATAAAGATGTCCTCCACCACCACGGAAAAAACCATCACAGTATTAAGAACCATATTTGCCAGGAATGGGCTGCCGGAACAGATATGTTCTGATAATGGACCGCAATTTGTGTCCGAAGAATTCAGAAAGTTCTTAAAGAACAATGGGGTAAAGCACTACACGTCCGCCCCATACCATCCCGCCACCAATGGATTGGCTGAAAGGTTTGTCCAGACCTTTAAGAAGGCCATAAAGGCCATGGGTAATGAAAACATAAAACTTCAGCACAAGGTGGATAACTTCTTATTTGCATATAGGAATGCAACACATATGGTTACAAACCAAACTCCCGCCATGATGTTCTACAATAGAAACCTAAGATGCCGGCTGGATTTGGTCAAGCCCAACATCCGAAGGGACGTGGAGAACCGGCAGTTTCAGGGCATGAATGAAAGGCCAACTAGGGCCTTCCAGGTAGGCCAACCGGTTTTGGCCCGGGACTACCGTACCGAGAAATGGCAGCCTGGAACTATCTGCACACGACTAGGACCACTGATGTATACCGTGGACATCGGAGAAAGCATAATAAGGCGCCATGCTGACCAAATCATCAAGTCATCCGAAAAGGGACAACCTACACCACCACGCTATACATCTAACGATGAAGTAGAGATACCCATATCTACCTCCGATCCGGTGATACTGGAACCCGATGAACCCGACACTGGCCTTCAAGCCGAATCAGCCTTGCCAGAAGAACCTACTACACCACCAGAAACTACTACACCCCCGAGGCGTTATCCGGACCGAGTCAGGAAGCCTCCTGAGAGACTAACTTATAATTAATTAATACAGCAATGTATATTATTTTGCATATAACATGTAATTAATAATTACTTAAAATATGATGTACTAGTTAGCTAGAAGGGGAGGAATTGTGGTGTATGTGCCTTTAAGTGCAATTGTGGTGTATGTGCCTTTAAGAGCCCCAGGTGTGCGTAATGCCGGTAATTGCCACTTGGGCTATATAAGCCTGTGTATTGTGTATATCCTTTAGAACCCCCCCCAGACTTGCTTAGTAAATACCTATGAACCAACTCCTGTCTTCAGTGTCTTTATCTACACGGACACTACAGTAGACTTTACTGTAATTAACAAATGAACACTAATAAAACTTTATTGTCTCACAGCAGTCCAGCAATCTGTCCTCCAACAGATGGCTAGGAATGCTGAGGCGCCATCCCGGGGGAGTGGCAGTGGTTCCGTGGAGCACGAACTTGCTGTCCTCTCTCAGGATGACAGCATTTGTTCCTCCACCTCTGCCACTCCACCAGTGCCCTTGCTGTTGCCTGTCAGCCAGCCACATCAGACTGCTGCCATCCATGCCGAGGTGGTACAGTCCGCTGCTGGCCTTCTAGCTCCAAAGGTGCTCGAGGTCGTCCTGCAAGACCATCTGCAGTCTCCCCCACTGAAAGTCAGCAGCCTTCCACCAGCCATGCTGCAGCCACTGGGAGAGAACTTCATAGGAGCACTAAGACAGGCAAAGGCACACGGAAGACAGGCACTAGGGTAATGCACAAGGGTGATTAGTTGACTTTGTTAGGTTATATTGGATGGATTGATGGATGAAGTTGGATTGGAATGTTTCTTTTGTGGTGACTTTTATTTCAGCATTGTGAGCAAGAGTATGCTGTGATGGTCAGTAACAGAGGAAAGGTAAGGTACGGGACTAATGTTGATTGAGGAATTAGGGTTGCGTTCACTTATACCGCAGTTGGATGAATCGATCACGGACAGCCCGGACAGTAAGGGGCTGTCTCGGTTGTGTCCTCCATTCCGCTTCCTCCTCTTCCAATTACTCCTCATCCTCCTCCTCCTTCTGCTGCTCAGCTGGTTGCTGTATGCCTAGTGGCAAGGGTTGTGCCTCATGATGGCGAGGTTGTGTATGCAGCAGACCACGACGAATCTTGAGACACGTTCTGGAGATTACTGCAGGGCTCCTCCAGAGCAATCCAGGCAGCGGAAGCAGTGTCTAAGAATGCCAATGGTCTGCTCTATCACGTTCCGTGTAGCAGCATAGCTCCCATTGTATGCATGCTGCCCACGTCATGAGCCAGGTGTTCAAGGGATAGTCCCTGTCGCTCAGTAGCCAGCCTCTGGTTTGTCTTGGTGGCTCAAAGACTGAGGGAACAGTGGACTGGTGCTGAATAAAAGCATCATGACTACTGCCAGTCAACATCATGATGTGCTGAATATGGTCGCACACCAAATGCACATTCAGTGAGTGGTAACCTTTGTGGTTACGGTACATCTCAGCATTTAGATACGGTGCCCACAAACCTACATTAATGCAGTTGATGGCGCCTTGCACCACGGGGAAGCTCGCTATCCTGGCAAAGCCACCGACACGCTCCGACTGCTTCTCTCTAGTAAGAGAGAAGACAATGGCCCAGAAATTCGGGTCTCCACAGATGAGTACGCATGGGGTACTCAGAGAGGCAGCGCATGTGCATTGAACTTACGTTTTTTTTCCAGGTTTCTCCGGGAAGGTAAGTCTCCAGAAGTTAGACATGTAAAAAGCAGTCGCAAGGCCTGCTTTTTACAAAGTAAGTGGTGAATTAATTAAAATTAAAACATTTTTTCCACAGCTTATTATTTTTAAATACTTTAAAGAAAGGTAAGTTTATTTTTAGCCCCGTTAGAAAATGTAATTAATTTTTTCAAAAATTTAAAATTTGGTTTAAAATAGTTATTTCATGTAACTTATAGTTTATTTTTAAAATTTGATTTAAAAAAAAAATTATTTGAGGTTTTAGTGATGTTTTGGGGCTTACTGTATTTATAGGTTTGACAGCCCTTCCTGTCAAACTTATGAATGAAGCATTCCCTACTACCATTGGCTCTCCATGGCCCACGTGATTCCAGGGGACGCATCGAACTAACTGCGCCCCTGGAATACGCAAGCACTGCACAGTTGGAGGAGGCCCAGGATTGCAATCCCACGCGGGCTCACAGCTCAACGGCCGGCGCGCAAGGTAAGTGCAGGTCTGTAAGATTTGCAAAATTTCTACATTTCCCCGAAGGTTGTTATTAATAAACGGGACCCTGCGTGGACATTTTAAGTCAAAAAGGGTACCCAAGATGGCGTCCGTGCCTCGTGGCAGAAAGCCTGTGAGATTTTAAAATGGACTCTGCAACGCAGGCAGCTTGTGGATCGAAACCAAAGCTGCAGTGTCTGTGGAGAGAGACTTTGTATTTTGAAACCAGACAGGACTCTGAATTATGCATTAGACCGAATTGGAGACAAATCTAAATTCAGTTTTAGGCCTATAGTTAAGGCCATCAAGCAGTCTACATATATAATTGCAAACAGATTAAGAGAACCATCGAGGCTGGACAGGCCCATCAAGGAACTTTCATGACAATACAAGTCAATTATCAGGCCGGTAGATGCGATTACCGGCCATCTAAAAACAGTTAGTATGGATTGCTACCATTATTTAAAATAGCCCGCCAAGATTAAGACAAAGAACTAACCTGATTTGGCGCGCAGATAAGGGTTTTCGAAAAGAGTATAATTGAAGGCCCCCGCGTAGCAATCGGGGGCTTCGCTTCTCTTCTCTTCTCTCTCCGCTCTTCGACCCCTCACCCTCGTGGCTGTCGCTTTTTCCCCGTCCTGCGCTTACCCCCTGGCCTTTGCCCATGCCTTTCCCCACTCCATCTGGAATCGCCCCGGCACCGTATCGGGCAGACACGGACAATTCCGGCCAGGCGAGGCGGGACGCGACGAGGGGAGGAGAGAAGACCACCTGAGGAAGACCAACTGAGGAGATGAACTGAGGAGATGGGCTGAGGGTAGGCTTCGAATTATCGGGCCTTCAGCCTTGGCCGACCTGCGAATATCTGCACACCAACTCAAACTGTCGGCTGGCGACGAAGAATCATCCCTGCAAGGTAAAGTACCCAAACAGAGACTTTAACTTTGGGGTACTCAAACCTGGACAACGCCCTTGCAGCGCCCGGAGACCACGTGACAACGGCAGGCTCCAGACAGCACCAAGAACGAACCCAGAACCCCGCCGCTGTTTTGAGTCCAACAAATTCTTTTGATTAGTGAGCATGAAATTCTGACCCCTCATAGCTGAACCTAGTTAGGTATAGGGGGTGGGATAAGGATAAGGGGATTGTTAAGATAGTTGTTTTCCCTCGATGTGCCGTGTGTTCCCCATTCCCTGCATAAGTAGAGTTATTCTTTCGTATTTTTGCCTGTAGAAGTGTACACTAGTAATTTTCCATAAGATTGCATCAATTTTTCCTCTTCAATAAAATCTTGGTTTTTGTTCACATTCAACCACCTGTCTACTCGAGTCTTCTCTGTACTGCCGCCTTGTACCTACATCCGGTGTCTAGAGCCCAGGGGCGTGGGAATGATTTGAACCATTCACAAAACAGTCAGAGGCATAACTGACTGGACCCCACAGGCCACCCCCTACAGAAATGGTGACCACGGCAGGACACCGGCAACAAGGTTGCGATGCAGTGGACAATGGTTCGGATGAGCGAACCATGATGGAGGAAAGGATTTCTGATTATGTGTTTAGCAAGGTGAATATCACTAAGAAGTGGATCACCACTCTGTTAAGGGCTGGACGTCCGATAGATGCAGCAGCTAAGTGGACAGAGGGAAAGGAACACAGGAAGTCCTTAGAGAAGGCAGTTTGGCTGATGTGCTTTAAAAAGCAGGTCCAGCTTTTGGACGGGCTCGTTGCAGCACAGACAGTCGAGTTAAGGGAGTCAGCCCTGGAGATCCAGGATAAGGCTCTCGCAGGGGAGAAGTTATTAGTAGCTTTGCAGGCTTTGAACCAAGAAAGAGTATATTTAATGGGATAACACTAGGCCCAGTTGGAATACCTATGGTGCCAAGTCACCGAGGCCAAGGGAAATGAGTTACGGTTGCGGGAGAAAAACGCCCACTTGGCAAGGCAGATTAGGGAACAGGAAGAGAGAGTGCAGGAGGTAAAAGCCACTTAAAAACTAGCAAGTGAACAGGGGTTTGAGGAGGCAGACCACGGCCCCTGTAGAGAGAGGATAGAAAATCTGAACCGGGCCCTCCGGAAGGCAAAAGGCATGGTATGCCTCATAAGCCCAAAGGCAGGCCAGGCAGATTTTATGGGGAACGAGGGGAGGATAGTTCCAATGTCACCGGTGGTGCCCAGGGACGACCCAGTTGAGAAAGAGGAGACCTCATGGCCACCACCCGTAGCGCCAAGTTTCAGTGAGGTTTGGCAGCAAGTGGGGGTGGAACCGGGGGTGGAACCCGAAGTGGAGCCAGAGGTGGAGGCGGAGGTAGAGCAAACCCGCCCGAGAGGTCGGAGCCGGGACCAATGTGTCCAGCGCGGCATTGGAGGTTCAGCCCACCCGCTAATGGCGACAATGAGGGACCCCTCCAAAACCAGTTCGTGTTACCCTTTAACACCCAACAGCTTAGGGCAATGATCAGCCATGTCCCGAAGCTTTCCGCAAAGAGAGACCCCTCGATCCACTTCAGGGAAATAGAGCAGACCGCCAGCGTCAACGACTGCGATGACGCAGAGAAGGCCAAAATGCTGCTATTCTCCCTGGAGAGTAATCTCCTCCAATCCCTCTCTGATGAGTGTAAAAGGGGGCAGAGCGGGTATGAGGAGCTTAGAGCTGTGGTTCTAGAGGCCAAGGAAATGGATGAGGGGAGTCCCTTCTCCCGCGTGGAGAAGACGATCCAGCTTTCTGGGGAACCCCGCAGGCTTTTGCGGACCGGCTGTGGCCGGTGTACTGGATGGCTTGCC
Organism: Somniosus microcephalus; assembly: GCF_052327205.1. Lineage (NCBI taxonomy): Eukaryota > Metazoa > Chordata > Chondrichthyes > Squaliformes > Somniosidae > Somniosus > Somniosus microcephalus. Next base: position 106,059,681 of record NC_140992.1, read on the forward strand.
TGGGGACGCCGGGTTGGGCATTCCTGAATGGCATTCCCACTCGGACCTCACCATCATTGGCCTCTTACATTGTTCCACGGAAGCTCAACGTAAACTCGTGGAACAGCACCTCATCTTCCGATTAGGCACTTTACAGCCTTCCGGACTCAATATCGAGTTCAATAATTTCAGATCATAACCTCGGCCCCTATTACATTTTTACTTCTATTTTTTTTCCCCCACCCCTTTGTTTTGGGTTTTCCCTCCCCGCCCCCCCCCCCCCCACTTTCCTCTTTTTTTTTCTACATGGCCGCTGTCTCTCATTCTACCAGTACATTTCACACCTAATCTGAGCTGTCTTTTGTCTCTTTACTAGTCCTATCACCATCTCATCTTGTTTTGAATACCTCTTAATGTCTATTCACTTCTTTTGTTCCCTCCCCAGCCCTCCTTTCGAACTATTTCATTTCCTTTCCAGTTTTGAAAAAGGGTTTCGACCCGAAACGTCAACTCTAATTTCTCTCCACGGATGTTGCCTGGCCTGCTGAGTTTTTCCAGCATTTTCTGTTGTTGTTCCTGAACGGGGATTCCCTGACGCATTGGCTCCATTGCCTCATGGCGAACAGCTTGCCACAGGTCCGGGCCAAGGCAGAAGCCTGGTTCGACCCCAAAGATCCCCAGACCACAGAACTCACGGTAATTAGGCAGCTAACTCTAGCCTACAAAAACGGCAGGGGAACCGATGCACACCCACCAAAAGGGAAGGTGCATGAGGTAAAACCCGGACTGGGTAGGAAAGAGTGGCACCAGGAAGGGAGTAACCCCCCAACCCAAAGACCAATTGTTACTGGCGTGGGAAGGATGGTCACTGGCGGAAGGAGTGCAAAACCCCTTGGAAAGATAACAAGGGAAAGCATTCCACAGCTCCAGCCCAAAAGGCGGAGGCAGGGATCCCTCCCGCAGCGATCGAGTCATTTTTGAACGCCATGAGGTCCATACTGACTGGCCAGGGGAAAGTAGCATCCAACCCACGGCCCTGACTAGAACCAGCGCAGCCTATCGACCTGTGTTCCCTTGAAAACCATGAGGGGAACAGACCCTGTGTTAAGATGCAGGTGGAGATGGTGCAGGGGAGATATTCGGTGGACACTGGAGCTTCCAGCACGGTGGTCCATTCGGAAGACCCGACCAATCCACCCAAGTCTAACAAGGTCCCATTTAGCCTAATGGGATCTACAGGGAACGAGCAGGCTGGGGGAATGGCCAAACCTTTGGCCATAGATTTGGGATCCCTCCCTACCACGTGGGAGGGTAACCAAAGGACCAACAAGGTGGCCAAGCAGGGGGCCAGGGAAGGAGAGTTCTGGGATCCCTGTAGAGCAGGCCCGGTAGCCGCAATCCGGGTCAAGGGAGGCACACGGGGGGTAGTTTTGGCCCCAGACCTAAAGCGGGTCCGGGCCCAAGATCCCGTCTGTAAGACCATCCCGGTGAGGAAAGAGAAAGGGGAGCCCCTAGAAGGTCCGTTCGGGGCAGTTGGCGAGCCTTCAGCAAAGGTTTTAAAAAAAGCTGCTGGTTATATCAACCAGTGTAAGCTGTTTACGCCTGAAAGGGGAAAGCAGCCAGTTAGGGAAAGGTCTGAGGATAAAGATCCTCAGCCCGCAGCAGGAGCGAGTTCACAGACTGCACAGGCAGGCGCTGTGGCTTGCTTGAAGGGAGGGGCCATCCCGCCCATCGATTGGAACACTCCCCCACTCTTCTGGGATCCAGACGAGGGGGAGGGACCTGGGGGTGAAAACCCCGCCCCTAACCCAGGTGTAGAGAGGGAGGGACCTGAGGTCAAAAACCCCGCCCCGGACCCAGCCATGGGACCTGGGGCGGAGATTCTCAGCTCGCGGCAGCAGGCTGCAAAAAGTTACCTGCCCCCAGCCCAGGTTCGGGAGGGGTCAAGCCTGGGGGAGCAGTGGTTCGGGTAAAAGGCCCAGCGGCCAAGAAAGCCCCACCCGTCAAAGCCCCTAGAAGGTCCCCACGGACGCCCCAGCCGAGAAAGCCATGGTCACCAGCCCTCCAGTTACCAAGGGCCGCCCCTCGAGTCAGGGAGAGGTCCAAGGACACAGGTTCTCAGCCAGCAGCCACTGGCTGTGAGGGACCAACAGTAAAGGACGGTGCGGTCACGCCGGGGGTAGCGGCAAGCCGCAGTCCGACCAGGGATTAGCCTGACCGCCCGGAGACGGGCGGCGGATGTATATAGTTTAGTTTAAGTAAGGTGTAATTATTTAGCTTAAGTTTGGGTGTTTATAATTTAAGTTAAATAAGGTGATGGGTAGTTTTAAGTTAAGTAGTCTGTTAAGAGTATATCTTTGGGTCGAGGTCGCGGGACCCGACCATGCTTCACCAAGCTAGAGAAACTCTTGGGGACCTGGCTGCATGTTTTTTATCTTTTGCAGAAAGATTTTCGGGATGGAATGGATCATGATCCTATTCGCCCTGATCGGGATGAGTGTGGAGAGGAGGGGCGATGTCCAAGACTCCCACATCTACGGGTGTTCGGGAGACAAGGCGCCCCTAGCGATTGATGGGAACGGTGAACGGGATGCGGAGGAAACCGCCGTCTACTTCCACGAGGGAAGGTGGCCAGGATGGTTGGGGTCCAATTCGTCTCAGTACTCCAGCCAAACCGGATTCACGTACGGGGAAGCCTCCCTCCTGTGCCCCAGGGTACGAGTTGTTACCACGAGGGTCAGCGTCACCGTTGGAAAGCAAATATGTTTAACGTGTAAAGGGCACATTCCTCTGGATAGGTGGTGGTGGCTCAGAAAGTTGAGCAAGGACATGAGGAACCCTGAAGTCGAGTGGGAACGGTTGGAAAACAACACCCATCAGACGATTACCGGGACTCATGGAGGACTAAGCGTGTGTTGGGACAAGTGGTGGGAACCGGACCAAGGGATTTACATCTGTATGTGGGGGTCAGAGAAGGTCTGCCCCGCAGGCATATCCATTATTTTCCACCGGCAGTGGCAATACGCCAGGGATGGGATGAGGTGGGATACAAGCCTTAAGGCATGCGCAGTCCCATTCTCCCCGATCCCGGTCAACACCACTGAGCTGGTAACCCGCCCCCGTAAGCCACTGCCCATGGCGCAGGCGGCGCGGTTATCCAGGGAAGATTGCCCCACCACCACCAAGGGACCAGGGAATGGGTTGGTACAAGTCCCCACCGATCAGATGCTGAACAGGGGGTACACTACGCGGTAGCCTCCGTGATTTTAAATCTCACCAAGGTACATTACCGGAGTGGTGCCCCACAGAAACAGAGCAGCTATACCAGGCCCTATTAAAGGACATGTTCAAGAAGTTTTACGAGATCGATTTTGCCCACGTGGACAAAACCGAACTGTACACCACACACCGAGAATTTTGGGGTAATGCAGGGAGACAAAGAAGCGGAGTATGGAAGATGTTTTTACTGCGTTTAATACTGGGTCCTCTGTCATCAACAGCTTGGATGACATAGAGCTGCAGACCCAGATAAACGGTTTAAAAACACAGTTAAAAAGGATATTACTGGATGAGAACAAGGTAGTGGGCTCGGAGTTACATGAGGACCAGGCCATGATGGTCCATTTAAAGGAGATCATAGCGGAGTTGGAAAAGCACACAAAGACGGTAAAGGGAGGACAGAAATGCTTCTGACCAGGCTGCGCAGAATGAGGTGTGCGAATTTGGCTAGGATAAATAAAATTAAAGAGTTAAATGCGTGGCTCAAAGACTGGTGTGGGAGAAATGGGTTTTGCTTCTTGGGACACTGGCACCAGTACTGGGACAGGAGGGAGCTGTTCTGTTGGGACGGACTCCACTTGGCCAGTGCTGGGACTAGAGTCCTGGCGAATCATATAACTAGGGCTGTAGAGAGGGCTTTAAACTAATTAGTGGGGGGGAGGTTTCTAGAGAGCAAATAATAGAAATGACAACAGAGAAGGTCATAGACTTAGGTAGCAGTGGGGGAATTAAAAAACAGAATGTGTCAGGAAGGGACAGAAGGTATGGAGTAAAAAGTAAAGTACTAAAAAGGGAAAAAACAGGAACTAAGTGTTACAAAACATATTTGAAAGTTCTTTATCTGAATGCATGTAGCATTCGTAACAAAATGAATGAGTTAACGGCACAAATAATGACATATGGGTATGATCTTGTGGCCATTACAGAAACATGGCTGCAGGGTGACCATGACTGGGAATTAAACATACCAGGTTATTTAACAATCAGGAAGGACAGGCAGGAAGGGAGAGGAGGTGGGGTGGCTATGTTAATAAAGGAAGGAATCACTATAATACAGAGAAATGATATTGGGTCAAAGGAGCAGGATAGTGAAACAGTTTGGGTGGTGGTAAGGAATAATAAGGGGAAAAAAACACTAGTGGGTGTAGTCTATAGGCCTCCGAACAGTTGCAACTCTGTTGGACGGAGTATTAATCAGGAAATAGTTGAGGCTTGTAATAAGGGAACAGCTATAATTATGGGGGATTTTAATTATCATATTAACTGGACAAATCAAATTGGGCAGAGCAGCCTTGAGGAAGAGTTCATTGAGTGTATTAGGGATGGGTTTCTTGAGCAGTATGTAACTGAACCGACCAGGGGGCAAGCAACCTTAGATTTGGTCCTGTGTAATGAGACAGGATTAATTAAAAATGTCCTAGTAAAGGATCCCCTTGGAATGAGTGACCATAACATGGTTGAGTTCCATATTCAATTAGAGGGTGAGAAGGTTGGATCTCAAAGAAGCGTGCTGAGCTTGAATAAAGGAGACTATGAAGGTATGAGAGCGGAATTAATTAGAGTGGACTGGGAAAATAGATTAAAGGGTAAGACGGTACATGACCAGTGGTGTACATTTAAGGAGTTATTTTACAACTTCCAAAAAAAATATATTCCACTGAGGAAAAAAGGGTGTAAAAGAAAAGATAGCCATCCGTGGCTAAGTAAAGTAATTAAGGATAGTATCCGACTAAAAACAAGGGCATATAAGGTAGCCAAATCTAGTGGGAGGATGGAAGATTGGGAAGTCTTTAAAAGACAGCAAAAAATAACAAAAAGATTGATTAAGAAAGGGAAGATAGATTATGAAAGTAAATTAGCAAAAAATATAAAAACAGACAGTAAAAGTTTCTATAGTTATATAAAAAGAAAAAGGGTGGCTAAAGTAAATGTTGGTCCCTTAGAGGATGAGACCGGGAAATTAATGGTGGGAAACATGGAGATGGCAAAAACACTGAACAATTATTTTGTATCAGTCTTTACAGTAGAGGACACTAAGAATATCCCAACACTGGACAAACAGGGGGCTCTAGGGGGGGAGGAACTAAATACGATTAAAATCACTAAGGAAGTGGTACTTGGTAAAATAATGGGACTCAAGGCGGATAAATCCCCTGGACCTGATGGCTTGCATCCCAGGGTCTTGAGGGAAGTAGCGGTAGGGATTCTGGATGCATTGGTAATAATTTTCCAAAACTCACTGGACTCAGCAAAGGTCCCGGCAGATTGGAAAACTGCTAATGTAACACCCTTATTTAAAAAGGGTAGTAGGCAGAAGGCTGGAAACTATAGACCTGTTAGCCTAACATCTGTGGTTGGTAAAATGTTAGAGTCCATTATTAAGGAGACAGTAACGGGACATTTGGATAAACATAATTTAATAGGGCAAACTCAGCATGGTTTCATGAAGGGGAAGTCATGTTTAACAAATTTGCTTGAGTTTTTTGAGGAAGTAACATACAGGGTGGATAAAGGGGAACCAGTGGACGTAGTGTATTTAGACTTCCAAAAGGCATTTGACAAGGTGCCACACAAAAGATTATTGCTTAAGATAAAAAATCACGGGATTGGGGGTAATATTCTGGCGTGGGTGGAGGATTGGCTCTCTAACAGAAAGCAGAGAGTTGGGATAAATGGTTCGTTCTCAGATTGGCAACCAGTAACTAGTGGTGTTCCGCAGGGGTCAGTGCTGGGTCCCCAACTCTTTACAATCTATATTAACGATTTGGAGGAGGGGACCGAGTGTAACATATCAAAGTTTGCAGATGATACAAAGATGGGAGGGAAAGTAGTGAGTGAGGAGGACATAAAAAACCTGCAAAGGGACATAGACAGGCTAAGTAAGTGGGCAGAGATTTGGCAGATGGAATACAATACTGGAAAGTGTGAGGTTATGCACTTTGGCAGGAAAAATCATAGAGCAAGTTATTATCTTAATGGCAAGAAACTGGAAAGTACTGTAGTACAAAGGGATCTGGGGGTCCTGGTGCACGAAACTCAAAAAGTTAGTATGCAGGTGCAGCAAGTGATTAAGAAGGCCAATGGAATGTTGGCTTTTATTGCTAGGGGGTTGGAATATAAAAACAGGGAGGTATTGCTGCAGTTGTACAAGGTATTGGTGAGGCCGCACCTGGAATACTGCATACAGTTTTGGTGTCCATACTTAAGAAAAGACATACTTGCTCTCGAGTCAGTACAAAGAAGGTTCACTCGGTTAATCCCGGGGATGAGAGGGTGGTCATATGAGGAGAGGTTGAGTAGATTGGGACTCTACTCATTGGAGTTCAGAAGAATGAGAGGCGATCTTATTGAAACATATAAGATTGTGAAGGGGCTTGATCGGGTGGATGCGGTGAGGATGTTCCCAATGATGGGTGAAACTAGAACTAGGGGGCATAATCTTAAAATAAGGGGCTGCTCATTCAAAACTGAGATGAGGAGAAACTTCTTCACTCAGAGGGTGGTAGGTTTGTGGAATTTGCTGCCCCAGAAAGCTGTGGAAGCTACATCATTAAATAAATTTAAAACAGAAATAGATAGTTTCCTAGAAGTAAAGGGAATAAAGGGTTACGGGGAGCGGGCAGGAAATTGGACATGAGTCTGGGTTCGGAATGGTCATGGCCCTGTGGGTAGTGGAGCGGGCCCAGGGGCCGTGTAGCCTTGTTCTGCTCCTACTGTGTTCTAATTCTGTTAGATTTCAGGAGATGGTTTTATTCCTGTTCCTGACTGGGGTGGAGATCGCCTTTACAGAAGGTAAGTACTGTAGAAAATATAGGGACAGAGTGATCTCCTGGAAGAATTTCGATCGCCTAGATGGGTCGGAGAGGAATTTCCCAGATTTTTTTCTCCCAAATTGGCCATTGGGTCTTTATCTGGTTTTTCGCCTCTCCCGGGAGATCACATGGGTTCGGGTGGATGCAGAGTGATAGAAGATTTGAGGTTAGGATCAGATCAGCCATGATCTTATTGAATGGTGGAGCAGGCTCGAGGGGCCGATTGGCCTACTCCTGCTCCTATTTCTTATGTTCTTATGTTCTTATGTTCTTATACGGGGTGTGGTTACTGGGCGAGGGCCGTAATAATCTGGAGGATTTAAAACAGGGTTTGGACCCCTCCTGGATTAGCAACAAGCACCTCGCAGCCCTCCACCCTTTTGAGAATGCATTGAGCCCGTGCCAACTCCGGCTAGCCTCCGAAGCCTATCCAGTCCCCATGGATTGTGGGCGGTCCAACCACACAATCATGGGAGTAGTAGTTAGGATGCTGGTCATGGGTAGGACAGCCCGACCCATGCCGATATAGAGGGTTGAGAACATTGGAGTCATTCAAGGGGATGCACACATTCGTTTCACAGCAGTCCCGCCATATGTCATTAAGTGGGAGCACGCTATGACAGGTACTGACCTCTCAGGGTGCCGGAGCCGGGGAGCACACATAATCCTGTGTCCCCAGCACTTGAATGCCTTTTCAAAACCGCAGTGTGGGCTCAGAGCTGCTGGCGCGAAGCCTATAAAGTGCACCATGGAGGCAATGGCACAAGGCCATGTTCCCCCGCAGGTAGCATATGTAGGAGGTGGGACATATTGTGCCACCACCGGCATGTCCCACTATCAGCATGGACAGCATAGCTGGTGTCCGGTTAGTGACAGCAGTTTCTGTTTTAAACCCGAGGCAGAAGTTCAAGTGGCCCAGGAGCGAATTGTCCCCATTCCTGAACCCTCCACTGTTCACCTCACTGTGAAGGAGAATTTTATGAATTTGCAAAAGTACGTAGCGCACTTTGGCTACAAAATTCCCCCTCTCCCTGAACACCTTACCAAAATACTCAAAGCCGTTATAGTTTCGCAGGAACATTTTTATACACTCGAACAGAAAACAGTAGAGATAGGGACTAAGATATTGGATATTGTGACTCCACCCTGGTGGAACATTTACAATAATATAGAGGTCCCTTCGTGGATCAGACTGGCTTCCCACATTCTTGTGGTTTGCCAGTTAGGGATAGTGTTGTATTTGCTTTGTATCCAGTGTAATGGAAAATGTCGGTGGTCAGAATTCCGAAACCAGAGATTTTGGAAGGAACACTATGTAAAGGCGGAGGGAGATACGCCGGTTTAAGTCCTTTCTCTGTATGTTGATTAAAGATGGTTGTTTCTTTGTGTTTGTTATTTTTAATAAAGGTTTTTCTTTTGTTGTTTGTGTTGCGACGTGGTTTAATAAAGATATGTGTACCAAGTGGTGCAGGTGTGTTGGACCCCTCCATGCTTGGATGTGTGTGTAAAGTCTGTAATTTTACTCTCTGTATGCTGATGTACACTACATTTTTGCAGAATGGGAAGTGCATGTGTCGTGGGTATATTAGACAGATAATTACAGGGGAAGGTTGACTATGGAGGGTCAGAAAAATTTTGCTCACCTTAAAAGTATGATACTTCAAGCAAGTTTTAGTATCACAGGGGGGAGTGTAAGATTTGCAAAACTTCTACATTTCCCCGAAGGTTGTTATTAATAAACGGGACCCTGCGTGGACATTTTAAGTCAAAAAGGGTACTCAAGGTGGCGTCCGTACCTCGTGGCAGAAAGCCTGTGAGATTTTAAAATGGACTCTGCAACGCAGGCAGCTTGTGGATCGAAACCAAAGCTGCAGTGTCTGTGAAGAGAGACTTTGAATTTTGAAACCAGACAGGACTCTGAATTATGCATTAGACCGAATTGGAGACAAATCTAAATTCAGTTTTAGGCCTATAGTTAAGGCCATCAAGCAGTCTACATATATAATCGCAAACAGATTGAGAGAACCATCGAGGATGGACAGGCCCATCAAGGAACTTTCATGACAATACAAGTCAATTATCGGGCCGATAGATGCGATTACCGGCCATCTAAAAACAGTTAGTATGGATTGCTACCATTATTTAAAATAGCCCACCAAGATTAATACAAAGAACTAACCTGATTTAGTGCGCAGATAAGGGTTTTCGAAAAGACTATAATTGAAGGCCCCCGGGTAGCAATTGGGGGCTTCTCTTCTCTTCTCTTCTCTCTCCGCTCTTCGGCCCCTCACCCTCGTGGCTGTCGCTTTTTCCCCATCCTGCGCTTACCCCCTGGCCTTTGCCCGTGCCTTTCCCCATTCCTTCTGGAATCGCCCCGGCACCCTATCGGGTGGACACGGACAATTCAGGCCAGGCGAGGCGTGATGCGAATAGGGGAGGAGGGAAGACCACCTGAGGAAGACCAACTGAGGAGATGAACTGAGGAGACGGGCTGAGGGTAGGCTTCGAATTATTGGGCCTTCAGCCTTGGCCAACCTGCGAATATCTGCACACCAACTCAAACTGTCGGCTGGCGACGAAGAGTCATCCCTGCAAGGTAAAGTACCCAAGCAGAGACTTTAACTTTGGGGTACTCAAACCTGGACAATGCCCTTGCAGCGCCCGGAGACCATGTGACGACGGCAGGCTCCAGAGAGCACCAAGAGCGAACCCTGAACCCCGCCGCTGTTTTGAGTCCAACAAATTCTTTTGTTTGGTGAGCATGAAGTTCTGACCCCTCATAGCTGAACCTAGTTAGGTATAAGAGGTGGGATAAGGATAAGGGGATTGTTAGGATAGTTGTTTTCCCTCGATGTGCCATGTGTACCCCATTCCCTGTATAAGTAGAGTTATTCTTTTGTATTTTTACCTGTAGAAGTGTACACTAGTAATTTTCCATAAGATTGTATCAATTTTTCCTCTTCAATAAAATCTTGGTTTTTGTTCACATCCAACCACCTGTCTACTAGAGTCTTCTCTGTTCCGCCGCCTTGTACCTAAGTCCGGTGTCTAGAACCCAGGGGCGTGGGAGCGATTCGCACCGTTCATAAAACAGTCAGAGGCATTACTGACTGGACCCCACAGGCCACCCCCTACAGGTCGGAGGCTTGCACCTACGGGAAGCCTCCGACCTGAATTTCTGGGCCAATGAAATCCCTCTCCTGGAAAAAAGAACTTTTGTCACCTCTCTTATGCAGCAGTGGACGGCGAACTGGGAGATGTTACAGATGTCACCTGCTCCAGCCTGGAAAGATCCCAATGCAAGGAAATTCTGTGCCACGGTTATCTTCACAGCCACTGGCAGCACTGTCCTTGCCCTGGTGTGAGGCTGCAGGTCTGGTTGCAAGAGGTGGCAGAGTTCTGTTAGCACCTCCTTCATAAAGTGCAGACACCTCACACACTGCTCCTGGCTCAGGTTGAGGTAAGAGAATTGCTCTCGGAAGACCCTTGGTGGGTCCTGCTGAGAGCCCTTCTCCCCCTCATCCTCCTCCCTCTGCGAGCAGCTTGTCCTCTTCTTTGCTGCCTCTGCTCCATCTCCCTATCATGCTGCAGGCCAAGGGGGATGACAACTAGAGCGCCCATGACTGGGAGCAAGTGGTCTGACCAGAACCCTTGAAATCAGAACCAAGGCCGTCTCCACTTGCAGCACCACTCCCTGTCACCTCACCAACTTTAAATAACTCTACAAAGATCCAAACACTTCCACAAACGTACACAGAGCCAGTAGAAATTAATCAGCAACTGACCTAAGAGTGATTGATGATCCCTTTAAATATTGCTGGTAGGGGGTCTTAGCAGCTGCTGAACACATGTTCAGCTGTGCAAGGTTACTTCAAGCGTTGAAGACGAAAATGGCAGCGCTGGCATCAAATCAGCGTTGTATGGCGATTGACCTCACAATCTGCCTACTTTACATACTTCTGGCGCACACTCCCAGCGTTGATGCTCCTGCCCTCACCAAGATGGTGTCCGGCGCGGCCCACACCAGAATTTTGTGTGCGCTGCTCGGACGCCATTTTTGACCCTAAACGACACCCGTAGTACCCAAACAACAGGCGCTACGCAATCAAATTTCTAGGCCCCAGTTTTTTTTAAAAGGGAGATAATTAAAGGCACGCATACCTTGATTATCATTTGCTGTTATGCCAGTTAACGACAGCGTCTTCTGCACAATCAGAAATTACACTAACAGTGCATTGTTTCAGGCTGCATAAAGTGCTCATCTTACATTATTGTAAATGAGCAGACAGATTGATCAACTAAACAAGATGGTAAAATGTTGGAAATGTACAGATGGTCAGTTAGCATCTGAAAGAGAGCAGGTTGAAATGTTTGAGTGGAACCATTCAACGTTCTGTGAAGGGTGTATCCAAAATGCTTAATCCATTCCTCTCTTTCAGCTGCTGACTGACTTGCAATGTTCTTCCACCACTTGCTGCTTTTATTTCAGATTTCAGTGTTTGCGGTTGTTCTTCTCATCTCTTGAATAGTTTTTACTACCCTAGGCAATCCAAGCACTTATCCTCAGTTGAGGTTACAATTACATTCACAAAGTAGCAATGAGATATCAAAGGATGCACGGCACATGTTGTATATAATCTTATTGGACAGTGACCATTTGGCAGCATTAACAATCATAAATTACTGCTAATGGATGATAAGTGGATGGTTCATCAAGTGATGGATCATTAGAAGTTTGAAATAAAAGTGGCATCTAATTTGGACCTCCAATGATGTTAAACCATGAAAGTAAAGCCTTGCAGACATAATTCACATGGTTGTGGGAACAGGTAGCATGTTATGTTTTACAATATGAATAAAGGTCAGCAGAGAGAGTGCTGAGTCACTGCAAGGATAGAGAAAGCAGGCATAATCTGGGCAAGAGGCCTTGGACAATTTTTCTGAATCAGCTGGAAGCTGGAAATTGTGGAAATAGAATTATGTTAAGGAGACCTCTTCCATCTTAGTCCATTTAAAAAGAACCCGTAACACATCATGACAGCAGCAGTAGTTAGTCATTCGTAAAATAACCCGACTAGAAACAATCAGAAACGTTTGATGCCAATTCTAACTTCTGGCAGATCCTTCTGTCAAAGGAATCTGTGGTTCTTCCAGCCTTCATCATAATCTTCGGGCATCTGTAGAAGTATCGTGGCAACCAAAGGCTAGATAGTTAACAGTTCTGAAGAAGGGTTCGACCCAAAATGTTGACTCTGTTTCTCTCTCCTCGATGCTGCCTGATCTGCTGAGTGTTTCCAACATTTTATTTCAGATTTCCAGCATCTGCAGTATTTTGCTATTGTACTAGATAGTTAACAGTTTGAAAGTGCCATTTATTATGATTTGGGGAGATTTTTTTTCCAGGGGTGGACTGATAAGGAAGTGGAATTGGAGGGGGGTAGGGGCTTGTGTGTGGTGAGGGATAAAAGTAAGTGATTAGACATGGCCTTTTCTGTGATCAAGACAATGAGAGTAGAGATGCCACACAAGTTGGCAAGGTTGGCCATGAATATGGGTAGGAGAATTTATGTGGAGTAAGATGTTAAAGGAGGAGAGGAGGGCAATACTCAGAAGAGAGAGAGCAAGACGAGTTGAGATGGAGATTGAAATCACCGAGGGTGAAGTGTTGCTCAGTGCAGAGGCTGAGGGAGGTAAGGAGTAAGGATATCTTGGTGAGAAACGTGGGGGGTAGGGAGCGGGGGGAGGGCTTCAGGGCATAGTAGAGAATGAGGATTTTAAAGAAGAAGTGGGGGGTAAACCAGGGCAAAGTGCTTAAAGGAGAAGAAGGTGTCAGAGGAGTTGAGGGCCGATACCAAGGCGTAATTTGCTAATAAGGGCCACGCCGCCACTGCGGTGGTTTGGGTGGGGCAGGTGGTGGAAAGTATAAACAGGTGGGGAGGCTTTAGTAAGGGGCAAGGTGTCAAAGCCAGGGTATCACTGAATTCATCTACAATAAGGTTGTGGATGGCAAGGGCCTTGTTCGCAAGTGAATGGACATTCTGGAAGGAAATATGGAGAAGGACGTAAATGTTGATCCTTTGGCAGCGTCCAAGGGGAAATGGTGGGTGGGGTGAGTGGGACGGGAGGGAGGTTGGTGGGATTCGACCCCAGCGGATAGGCTGGGCAGAAATGTCAGCGATGGAGAGTGGGACGGGGCAGCTCAGGTGGCTGTGAAAAATCAAATGTTGAATGTGGATAGTGACCACCAGAGAGCATTCCAAGGGATTAAGAAAGGTCTAAGTATGTTGCCGTGCCTGAGATTATATGATCCTGATGAAAAAACCCGTGTGCCTGCAGGTGCAATTTCATCTGGAGCAGGAGCCAATCCACTTCACAAATCCTAGCAAAACAAAGGGGGAGAAATTGGGTGCCTTTGCGCCCGGGCGTGGCGCTGACATCGACTCCCACCACATTCCGCGGGGGGTTTTCGGCGGCACTACAGCGTTGCGCCCCGATCTCCTTCGCCCGGAGATCACCGTGCGCATCGCCCCGGTAGCGCCCCGGACCCGAAATTGACTTTCGCCCCCTGCAGCAGCTCTGGTCGAAAACACCGACAGCTGCAGGAGGCATGCATCGGGCAGCTGGCTGCTTCAGGGGCAATGATTAGAGGCGAGGTGGCCGAGTTAAGTAAAAAAAAGATTACCTTTCCTGTTGGTGTTTTTTTCGCGGGTTCCTGCCCGCGATCAATCAGCCCGGCGCTCTGCTTGAGTACTGGGCTGATCGCATGGGATCACAGCTGCCTTGGTGGTCCAGGTAGGTAATTTTTCTATTGCAGACCTGCAGCGGTAACCCTTCCTTTTAAGGGAGGGAAGGGGCCTTTGAATGTGGCAGTGCTGCACGGCCCAGTGTGCAGCACTGCTCAAGTCTCTGCCACGATATTTAGGGTTAGCACTCCAAGAAGGAAGTGGACTGTTTGATTTAGCGCTCCACTTCCCTCTTGGGTGCTCAAACTCAATTTCGTGGTCGCCGGCGCTAATTTGAGCCGGGCACTAAAGTTTGCGCCCAGGTGATGTTAGCACCCCAAAATGGTCGGTACCGAATTTTTCCCCCAATAGCTTTCAGCAGCACATACTTCACAATCAGTGGGCACCACAGCGGGAAGATATACTCAGAGAAAAAGAAACTCTTGCTGTACTTGGGCAATGTGAGAGTTTATAAATATCTTATTGAAAATTCTTTCCATATTGATATGGCTCATAAGCCATTGATCCCTCATCTAGGCCATAAAAGCATCGATCAATCATCTCCTAGAGTGTCTACTTCTTATGAGATTTTTGTGTAGCAGCAGACAACCTGTCACAAGCTCCAGCATCAGGGGCTCCTGGAATGGATCAAAGGCAGAGGTGAGAGCATATGTGGAGGGAATTTACAAAGCAGTCTTGCTGCAACTCCGCGACATGAGATTTAAAAAAATAAAACTGCTTCAAGAAAATGAGATCTGGATGCTGATCATAGAACAAGGTATGCAGGGATGGCCAGAAAAAAAAATCTGGATAGCAGACTGATACCATGAGCTGTGGCAGGAGATGAACTCCTTTTCAAACACACTTTGGTTGATCAGTGGTCTCGGAGATGTTGGACAGAACAGATACAGAATACTGACTTGGGATTCCGTGCACCTGAGAGGGCAGACTGTGTCTCGGATTAACGTCTCGTGTGAAATTCGTATCTCTGACAGTGCAGCACTCCCTCAGTACTGCGCTGAAGTGTCAGCCTAAACTATGTGCTCAAGCCTCTCGAGTAGAGCTTAAACCCACAACCTTCTGACTCGGAGATGAGAGTGCTACCACTGACCCAAGACTGACACGAGGCTAGACTGCATGTTATACAGACTGCGGCCTGTTAACAGAGAGACATCATCTTGTTCGTATTCCCAAACTAATTGGTTAAAGACACAAGTAGATACATTCAACCAGGCACTCTGGAGGACAATGATAATGAAAGCAACAAAGACAAAAACACTGCAACTGGATGAGAGACAACTTTGTAAAGCTCACAAACAGGAAGGTGGAGTTACTAGGATAAGAACCAAGTATTACTAGGATAAGATCAAACTGTTGTTACTGGAATAAGACCCCTTTAAAAATACTGGACTTATAACTGTACCTTTGAGATGTTGAAAATTTACAGGAGTACTGTCGTTTGAATTGATTTGGGGAAATTTACGAATATTATTGAAACCAGGACCTCTATTATTTACAAAGAAAAAATCTGTAATATGTGGCAATAGTTCTTAGACAGTGGGATGTATGGGGTTGAACTTCCACCAGGAAAGCTTCTCCCAAAGGTCCGATGTAACTTTGGCAGATGATCCATAGAAACCATCAGTAATGGCGTTCGCGAAGTAACGGCGGATGATCTGAAGAACCTCTTGGAGGAACAACCCTTACGCATCTTTCCTATGTAAAGATCAGCAGAGAGAGCCATTGTGATGATAGAGAAAGTAGGTATCAGCAAATTTAGGGTAGCGGAGAGTTTTCGTGGCCTAGCTAGAAGCTAGACAGCTCCTGGCAAACTTGTAAATGAAGTTATTTTTAGGACCTGTCTGGTGTCTGAATCCATCTTAAAAGAATCCAGAATGCATACTTGAGTTTCTTTCAATTTGTTTGGGGTGAATTTTTTGTGTTGATCAGGTTATGGGATGTTCATGCTATGGAATGGAAACAAGTGTCCCCTATTGTCAGCAAATGGTGGCTAACTATCAGTTTAATTCAATCCTTTCAATGAATATCAAGTTCAGATGCCTGAATTTTTGTTATGCTGATGATATGGCTAATCTTAGCTGGGATTGCGCTGTGGAAACTGGAGTTGGCTTCAACTTCCTTGGATGTGAGGAGAGGGGAGGCAGGGTTTCCAAAGAGTAAGCCAGAGTACCCTCTCTCTACTGCCGTCCAGTGACCCCTGATGGAAGGTCCACGTGTGAAAATTGGGTGAGGAGAGGATTAGCCTTCTGTTGCCCCCACAGTCAAATCATCTCTCAGCATTCACTCGCTAGGCTCACACATTTAGAACAGCTGCAAGTCAAGTGAGGAACCTGAAAATAGCTGTTGCTCGGAGACCCATCAGAAGTTGATCCTGCCAGAGAGGAAAAGGAGAATAGCATTTGGGGGGAAAAAATGAACTGCAGAAACGAATTAATAAGGTGGTCAGCAACAAATATAAGAGCAAAACAGAGGGACAGATATGACAACAAATGATTTGGCTCTGATGCTTTTCTGAGTCCGTTCACCACATTAATACTTTACAGGTGCTTTTCATGCAACTGAATGCTTTTGTGAAATGACAGACAGTATGGCCCATGACAGTTGTATCTTGCATTGACTTCTTTACAAACTCCAGTCACTTTTCTATGTCACACTGTCTCAGTCTAATTAAGACATATCGACAAGGTTATGCTGATAGCTGGCACTAATGGATTGCAGACTTACAGCACACAGCATGTCAGAGAAAGGTAGTCAGTTCATTTGAAACCGCATAGTATTTCCTAAAACAAGGAAGGGAACAGAATCAACCTCAAACTTGGAGCCTGACTTTCAGAACAATGGTGGCATTGCTGAAGCAGCAGCAAATTCCACTTATGTCCCAAATGTCGCTGGTGGTAGGTTTTTGGTCCTGAAGGTCTCGTCCTTTCCTAAAGTTCTTCTTATAAGAAAGCAGGTTTTTGCTTAATCTCCAGTTCCCTTACAAATCTTCCCGAATTGCTATTTCAAAGTCAGCTTGGAAACAGGGCAATATACATTGCCTTCTCAACCAGTATGCAGCCTTTGACATGGTTGACCACAGCATCCTCCTTCAATGCCTCTCCTCTATTGTGTAGCTGAATAAGACTGTCCTCGCCTGGTTCCATTCCTATCTATCTAGTCATAGCCAGAGAATCTCCTGCAATGGCTTCTCTTCTCGCTCCCGCACCGTTACCTCTGGAGTCCCCTGTGGATCTGTCCTTGGCTCCCTCCTATTTCTCATCTACATGCTGCCCCTCGGCGACATCATCCGAAAACACAATGTCAGATTCCATATGTACGCTGATGACACCCAGCCCTCTTGACAGCTCCACCATCCCTCTTGATGCCTCCACCACCTCTGATTTGTCATGCTGCTTGTCCGACAGTATTGGATGAGCAGAAATTTCCTCCGATTAAATATTGTGAAGACCAGAACGATTGTCTTCGATCCCTGCTACGAACTCTGTTCCTTAGCCATCGACTCCATCCTCCTCCCTGGCCATTGTCTGAGCCTGAACCAAATTGTTCACAACCTCAGTATTCAATTTGATGCTGAGCTGAGCTTCCGACCACATATCATCTCTATTACCAAGACTGCCTACTTCCACCTCTGTAACATTGCCCGTCCCCACCCTTGCCTCAGCTCATCTGCTGCTGAAACCCTCAACCATGCTTTTGTTCCAAACTCGACTATTCCAATGCTTTGCTGGCTGACCTCCCACCTACCACCCTCCATAAACTTGAGCTTATCTAAAACTATGCTGCCGATATCCTAACTCACATCAAGTCCAGCTCACCCATCCCCCCCCTGTTTGCTGACCTACATTGACTCCCGGTCCGGCAACACCTCAATTTTAAAATTCTCATCCTTGCTTTCAAATCCCTCCATGAACATAAGAACATAAGAAATAGGAGCAGGAGTAGGCCTATCGGCCCCTCGAGCCTGCTCCACCATTCAATAAGATCATGGCTGATCTGATCCTAACATCAAATCTTCTATCACTCTGCATCCACCCGAACCCATGTGATCTCCCGGGAGAGGCGAAAAACCAGATAAAGACCTAATGGCCAATTTGGGAGAAAAAAATCTGGGAAATTCCTCTCCGACCCATCTAGGCGATCGAAATTCTTCCAGGAGATCACTCTGTCCCTATATTTTCTACAGTACTTACCTTCTGTAAAAGCGATCTCCACCCCAGCCAGGAACAGGAATGAAACCATCTCCTGAAATCTAACAGAATTAGAACACAGTAGGAGCAGAACCAGGCTACATGGCCCCTGGGCCCACTCCACTACCCACAGGGCCATGACCATTCCGAACCTAGACTCATGTCCAATTTCCTGCCCGCTCCCCGTAACCCTTAATTCCCTTTACTTCTAGGAAACTATCTATTTCTGTTTTAAATTTATTTAATGATGTAGCTTCCACAGCTTTCTGGGGCAGCAAATTCCACAAACCTACCACCCTCTGAGTGAAGAAGTTTCCCCTCATCTCAGTTTTGAAAGAACAGCCCCTTATTTTAAGATTATGCCCCCTAGTTCTAGTTTCACCCATCATTGGGAACATCCTCACCGCATCCACCCGATCAAGCCCCTTCACAATCTTATATGTTTCAATAAGATCGCCTCTCATTCTTCTGAACTCCAATGAGTAGAGTCCCAATCTACTCAACCTCTCCTCATATGACCACCCCCTCATCCCCGGGATTAACCGAGTGAACCTTCTTTGTACTGACTCGAGAGCAAGTATGTCTTTTCTTAAGTATGGACACCAAAACTGTTTGCAGTATTCCAGGTGCGGTCTCACCAATACCTTGTACAACTGCAGCAATACCTCCCTGTTTTTATATTCCATCCCCCTAGCAATAAAAGCCAACATTCCATTGGCCTTCTTGATCACTTGCTGCACCTGCATACTAACTTTTTGAGTTTCATGTACCAGGACCCCCAGATCCCTTTGTACTACAGTACTTTCCAGTTTCGGCCTCGCCCCATCCTATCTCTGTAACCTCCTCCAGCCCTGCAACCCTCCCTGTACTCCTCCAATTCTGGAATTTTATGCACCCCGATTTCCTTCACTCCACCATTGGTGGCTGTGCCTTCAACTGGCTAGCCCCTGTGCTCTGGAATTCTCTCCCTAGACCTCTCCGCCTCTCTACCTCTTGTAGGAATTAACAACGGGGTTGGGGTTATTGTCTCTGTCCAGTCAGAAGCCTCTGAGCTGCTCCAGGGACCCCCGTGCGGTTTTGAAGCGCTCCCCTATTCCTGGTTCTGACCGCCGGACTTATTCGGTAGCGATGTGGACAGAAAATGCGAATCGTGGTTTGGGTGCAAAACAGACCAGTATTTATTGAAACAAAAAGAAAGAAACAACTTAAAAATAAACAATTCAGCACTTATGCCTGGTACAGCACTTTTGCTTAACGCAGTACACTCAATGTCCACTAGAGCGCTCCTTGCTCAGTGCAACACTCCTTTATTTAAATACAGCACTTTTAATACAGCTACTCCAATTGCTCATACAGCCTTATCTGCTAGTGCAACACTGTTACTTAAATAGGGGAGGAGAGAACGGACACAACGAGGGAAGATCGACTAAAATCACAGTTCTAACAAAATTCCCACTTAATTCCCACCCCTATACCTATTCTAAGTTGCCTTGTAATGGGCCAGAAAAATATATGCTCACCAATGAAAACCTGCCTGCTCCGTGCCCTGTGATCTTTGATCTTCACTGCCCCGAAGTAAAAACACCCCAGTATTTTAAAAGTAAACTGCTGGTGTTCCACTCCTTTAGGCAGGCTCCCACATTGTAGAGAGCACGGAGGCGAGGCCACAGAGAGAGAGAGGCTTCTGAGAAGCTATCTTTTATACCCCATTTGGGGCCCACCCTATTCTGGATGTATCTGGGCTAAACAAAAGGGATCAAAATGTCCCCATTGTCTGGAATGGGTTTGGATGAATTACCCATTCGTTTAAACTGGTTTTTTTCAGTTTAAATGTGCCCTCGTTGTCTGTGATGGGCTTTTGAATAAAGCTGCCGTTTGAAAAAGAAGCATGTCTATTTCCTTGATTGCTTGAGTAGTGTAAACAAAAGTCATTGTCCTTGTGGTCAGACTGAAACCGCAGTAATCCTTTGTGTAGCAGTTTCTGTAAACACATCGATTGTCTCTGCAGGGAGGGGAAACTCCCTGAACTGCCTTTGATTGGCAGTCTGGTCAGCCATCTTTGATCTTCACCTTTTTCACAGACACACACACAAGCTGCCTTTTCAATTCCTTGTCTTCTGCCATGCGGTCTGGCGGCCATTTTGATCCCTGGATTTTTAAAGGTATATTACCCAGGTATTCTTTAATCAAAATTCAATCTTCGGAACTGTAGGAAATTTCAAAGTTATTGCAAAATCCCTACAGTCCCCCATCGGATATTATAATTTGCTTGTAGTATCATGCCCAAAAGTGAGCAGTAATTTCTGACCCCCACAAATAACCTTCCCTTTTACTTATCTAAATCTATCTTTGATGCCCCGACACCTCCATCTCCCCTGCCCAGAGAGAATCACAGTACGGTAGGCATCTATCGACAGAAAACCAAAATTAATTAAATAATCAATACAGGGAGGGGGTCCAATGCCTCTGCACCACTTATATTCACAGTAACTCAAGCATGGAGGGGGTCCGATGCCCCTGCACTGCTTGTAACATAATTTTAACATGATACAACATCTTTAATGGGATTGTCACCCAGCCAACATATCTGCCAAAAATACACATGGAAGACAACGAGCTTCGCCTTTTTTTTTAATACATTGCAATTGCCTGGCACTTTATTAAATGGCACTATTCTTCAGCCAGAAATGTATTTTAAATTTTCACAATGCAAACACAACAATATCTAGGCATATGCAATTTGTTCCCTTAACTCCAAACAAGCAGTAAAATTAAATTCTTAATCTTAATGGAATTATCAGTAACAGTTTAAATGTTGTGGGCATCCGCTTCCTGCAGACCCCTTTCTTCACGGGCTGGGAGTGCTCCTTCCTTGAGCACTCCTCGACACGCTGGTCCTCTGTGCCTTCCGGAACTCTGAAAAAAAAACATCTCGCCAGATCCCCTGGCTCGGGGAGGGGAGTGTAATCAGGTCCCGCGACCTCGATCCACAATACAATTCTGGGATGGTACCACACTTAAAACTTATACACTAATATTAATTGCAATATAAAAATTAAAATTAACATGTTCTACCTTAACCTTATACACACTACTTGAACAAAGCTATATACAAGCGCCGCCCATCTCCGGGCAGCCAGCTTAATCCCTGGTTGGGCTGCCACAGGCTGCTCCCTGTGGCATGGCTGGACTGATTCCAGCTTCAAGTCCCTCGCAGCTGATGGCTGCTAGTTGGGGGCTTCTGCCTTTTGGCTTCTCCCTGACTCGGGAGCCTGCCCTACTCCACTGGAAAGTGGGTGACCATACTTTCTTGGGCTGGGGTACCCGAAGAGATCTCCTAGGGAGTGTCACTGGTAGGGCTACCCTGGCGAGCAGACCCTTAGCTCGGGTCACACTCCCTGCTGGCTGGGGACCTCCTCCTTCGGGTCCCTCCCTTCCCAAACCTGGGCTGGGGACAGGCAATCCCTTGCCACCGGCTGCCGGTGGCTGACAGCCTTCCCCATCAGGTCTAAAACCTGGTTCAGGCTCCTCCCCGGAGTCCCACAAGAGAGGGGGAATCGCTTGGGCCAAGTGCTGGGGAGCTTCTACAATCCCAGCTGCCTGTTCCCCTGCACCCCGCTTAAACAACCCGCATTGTTTGATATAACTGGCTGCCTGCCAGTAATCCTGTTCAAAATCATGAATAGCTCTTCCCCTAAAACAAGCCACAGCGCCTGCCTGTGCAGCTTGCAAGCTTGTACCTGCTGTGGGCTGGGGATTTCTATTCTCAGGTTCACTCCCAGCTGCCTGTTTCCCTGTGGCTCCCATTAAGCTAGATGAGACCCCGTTATACCGGGGTGAATTGGTCAAGTCTTCCGAGTGGACCACCGTGCTGGAGGCTCCAGTGTCCACCGAATATCTCCCCTGCACCATCTCCACCCTCATCTCAACATAGGGCCTGCTCCCCTCAGTATTTTCGTGGGGACACAGGTCAACAGGCTGCGCTGGCTCTAGTCATTGCTGGGAGTGAGGTGGGGCAGATGGGGTTAAAACACCGGTGGTGGCTGCTGCTCTCCCCTGGCCAGTCAGAAGAGACCGTAGGGACTGCAACAATGACTCAATTGCTGCGGGAGGGAGGTCTGGCCCTGCCTTTTGGGCTGGGGCTGTGGGATCCTTTCCCTTGTCCTTCCAAGGATTTTTACAGTCTTTTCTCCAGTGACCGTCTTTCCCGCACCCGTAGCAAATTAACCTAGCCTGAGAGGGCCGGTTCCCCTCCTGGTGCCACTCTTTCTTACTCTGGCTCCCAGGTTTAACCTCATGGACTCCTCCCTTGGGTTGGGGAGCCTCGATACCCCTCATGTTCTTGAAGGCTACAGTGAGCCGGCGGATCACCGCTTCTTCAGTGGTCTGGGGGTTTCGGGAGTCAAACCTAGCCATGACCTGGGCTTGGATCTGGGGTAGGCTGTTTGTCATGAGACACCGGAGCCAGTGAGTCAATTGGACTGGGTCCAGTGCTGCCCGCCCCGGCATTCCCGGGCATGCACTCCGGTACACTGGCCACAGCCTGTCTGCGAATGCCTGCGGGGAATACCCTGGGAGCTGCACTGTTCTTTCCACCCGAGCGAACGGGATACCATCATTGAGTCCCATGGTCTCCAATACCTCATTCTTGAGACCCTCATAATCCCTCTGCCCCCTTTTGCACTCGCCAGATAGGGACTGGAGGAGATCACCTGCCAGGGAAAACAGCAGCATTTTTGCTTGCTCTGCCTCATCGCAGTCATTTACACAAGCTGCCTGCTCTATCTCCCTGAAGTGCAGAGAGGGGTCTCCCTTTCTAGTGAGCTTGGGGACATGGCTAACCATGTCCCTGAGCTGGTGGGTGCCATACGGCACCAGAAACTGATTCTGGATGGCCCCTGTGTCATCTTCATCAACGGGCGGACCGTACCTCCGTTGTCGGAGGGGCTACAAAGGTCCTGGTCTCGGTCTGTCTAGCAGGGCCTCGTGTGCTTCCTCTAACACCTCATCCTCCACCCCCCTTTGCTGCCAGAGCTCCTGAAAGCTCGGAGCCGTGGGTGGTGTTATGTATTGTGTGTTCTATTGTGTGTTCTCCTCCCACCTGTGGTGGCACTGTCACAGGAGATAAATGGTTGGGTATTCTCTCGGTTAAGTTTAGCTCTCTTTGTTCGGAACTTTCCAGAACTTCCTTTCCTTCCAATAAAGCACTTCATGTTTGAATCTCTGAGTTCTGAGTCCTAAATTGTGTCTAGGTAGTAAGGTACCGACACAACAAGTGGCAACGAGGAGCGGATGAATCTGTGTACGTTATGGGTGCAGTGAGTAAACAGAAAATTTAATTTGAAACGTGAGATGGCTACTATATTAGGATGAAAATGTGGAGCAATGGAGCGCATATACGGAACGTTTTGACTATTTTGTATTGGCGAATGCGGTGGCAAATGAAAAGGTCGTGCCTACCTTTTTGAGTGTAATCGGGCCGAAGACTTTCAATTTACTTCGCAGCCTCGTGCAGCCAGATAAGCCAGGAACTAAAACATATAAGCCACTAGTGGAAATTCTTGGAGCACATTTTTCACCAAAACCTCTGGTTATTGCTGAGAGATTTAGATTTCACAAATGGAATCAAGAGCAGGGGGAATCAGTGACGAAGTTTATTGCTATAAAAAGGTTGTCGGAACACTGCCAGTTCAAGGAGGTGCTGAATGACGCCATTAGAGACAGGCTTGTGTGTGGTCTGCAAAATGCAGCCACACAGAAGCGCCTGCTTACTGAGGACAACCTTACTCTTGAAAAGGCCATTGAAGTTAGTGTCTCCATGGAGATGGCGGAAAAGGAGGCTCACCAGTTGAGATCAACAGGGAGAGTTCACAAGGTGTCGTCTGAGCCTAAAGGTGCGCGGAACGGCACATGTTACCGTTGTGGGAAAACGGGCCATCACGCTAATGACTACTGGTGTACGGAGCTGGAATGCAGAAATTGTGGCAAAAAGGGTCACATTGAACGCGCCTGTAGAGGTAAAAAAAGAACAGACAGAGCTAGGAAGCATGGAAGCAAAATGTCTGTATTTGGACAAGAGAGGAAAAAGAGTGTTCATTCAGTGCAGTATGATGGAACAAGCAAAACAGAGGGGAGCGACACCTCTGAGGAGGAAGAGGTGCACATACTGATGGTTGCAGGTGGTTCAAGTGGCTACTGGGTGTCACCACTGGTGGAGGGACAATCAGTGCGGATGGAGGTGGACACAGGCGCGGCTGTGTCCCTTGTTTCAGATACTGTCTACAACAAAATGCTAAAGCATCTTGCCCTTCAGCCAACAAACATTGTGCTAAAGATGTATACCGGCGAACCTGTGGCCATGAGAGGCATCATTGAGGTGACAGTTAAATTGAACGGACAGACTGCAAAACTGTCACTATATGGGGTAAAGGGAAATTACCCATCGCTACTGGGACATGCGTGGCTAGAGAAAATCACGCTGGACTGGCCTGCAGTCCGCATGATGTCAAAAGGGGAGTCAAGTCTGACTGCAGTGTTAAACAAACATGCAGAACTCTTCAATGGGGAACTTGGGAGCATGAAAAAGATCAGCGTGAGACTGGACATTAAACCTGACAGCAAGCCAAAGTTTCACAAAGCCCGACCTGTACCCTATGCAATTAGGCCAAAAGTTGAGGCTAACTTGGAGGCCTTAGTTGAGAATGGAGTCCTGGAGCCTGTGAGCGTGAGCAAATGGGCCACACCCATTGTTCCTGTCCTGAAAAAGGATGGATCTGTTCGAATCTGCGGGGATTTTAAAGTGACTATTAACCCGGTGCTGTCTGTGGAACAGTACCCTCTTCCCCTCATTGATGATCTTATTACGGGCCTGGCCGGAGGGCAAAAGTTCAGCAAAATAGACTTATGCCAGGCTTATCTACAAATGCATGTCGATGACAAATCAAAGGAGCTGCTGACAATTGTGACACACAAGGGGCTATACAGGTACTGCCGCCTTCCGTTTGGAATTACGTCGGCCCCTGCTCTATTCCAAAGGGCAATGGATCAGATTTTGAGTGGACTGCCAGGAGTCCAGTGCTACCTGGACGACATCCTTGTCACTGGGACAAATGAGGAGGATCATCTTCTGAACTTGGATGCGACACTACAACGACTGAAAAGAGTACGGACTCAGAGTTCGTAAAGACAAATGTGAATTCTTTCAGTCTTCAGTTGAGTACCTGGGACATGTGATTGACGCTACTGGCCTGCATAAGGCGCCGCCAAAGGTCAAGGCGATCGTGGAGGCCCCAGCACCCCAGAATGTGAGCCAGTTACGTTCATTTCTGGGGCTACTTAACTACTATGGGAAGTTTATTCCTGACTTAGCAACATTGCTGAAGCCGTTACATCAGTTGCTATGACAAGGCAAAACATGGAAATGGACTGAACTGTGCAACGAAGCTTTCGCCCAAGCAAAGAAAGCATTGCTGAATTCGGAGGTCCTGACACACTTCGACCCAAAGCTACCCATGCAGCTAGCATGTGATGCATCACCATATGGTGTGGGAGCAGTCATATCCCACATCATGCCTTCAGGTGAAGAGAAACCTATCGCCTTCGCATCACACACCTTGAACAAGGCCGAGAGTAACTATGCGCAGATCGAGTGCGAGGCCTTGGGAATCGTTTTTGGAATTTGAAAATTTCATCAGTACCTGCTTGGGAGAAGGTTCACACTCCTGACAGACCACCGTCCATTGACTTCAATCTTCGGGCCCCACACCGGAATTCCGTCTCTCGCTGCAAGCAGGATGCAAAGGTTGGCTTTACTGTTGTCAGGACACACATACGACATCAAATATCGCAAATCAGACTTGCACGGCAAGGCAGACGGTCTCTCGAGGCTACCCTTGCCTGTTACTCCCCCAGAGCCTCGTCAGATAGACATCTTCTACTTTAGACAAGTGGAGGGAGCACCTGTCACTGCAGTTCAGGTGCGAAGGTACACCCGCAACAATCCAGTCCTGTCTGAGCTAATGAATGATGTCATTTGAGGGAGAGCGATAGGAGATTCTCCTAGTTTGAAACCTTACGTTTCAAAAAGAAATGAGCTCTCCGTCCAGGCAGGTTGTCTTCTTTGGGGATGCCGTGTCATCATTCCGCCACCTCTGAGGGAACCTATACTGCAACAACTTCATACAGGCCACAGTGGGATGGTTCGGATGAAGGAAATGGCAAGAAGCTACTTCTGGTGGCCAGGTCTCGATGGGAATATTGAGGAGAAAGCCAAAACATGTTCCCCATGTCAAAGGGTCCGGAATTTTCCACAGCTGGCAACCCTACACCCCTGGGATTGGCCTGCAGAAGTGTGGCAGCGAGTACATGTGGACTTCGCCGGTCCTTTCGAAGGGAAGATGTTTATGGTGGTTGTGGACACTCGTAGCAAGTGGCCGGAGGTCGCTGTGATGAGGTCTACCACGGCAGAGAAAACAATTGAGAAACTTGGTGAGATGTTCAGCCGTTATGGCTCACCGGAACAACTCGTAAGCGACAATGGTCCACAATTTGTATCACAGGAGTTTGCAACCTTCCTGCATGTGAATGGTGTCCAACACATCAGGTCTGCGCCCTATCATCCCTCTACTAACGGCCAGGCAGAATGGTTCGTGCAAACTTTGAAGCACGCCTTGAAGGCATCGCAAGGTCAGGGCTCAATCCACCAACGTCTGAACAGCTTCCTGTTGTCCTACAGGAACGAGCCGCATGCCACAACCAAAACTTCCCCCGCTTCGCTCATGATGAAGAGGCAGTTGCGGACAAGTTTTGACTTACTCAAACCTCCAAGGACAGAGCAGGTTGTCCATCGTCAACAACAAGCTCAAGTTGAAAAGAGAGAGAAAAGAGCCAAGGAGAGACGGTTTCATCCGGGAGAGCACGTCCTAGCTCGAAACTACAACACTGGACCGAAATGGGTTCCTGCTACGGTGATCGTGCAGACGGGCACTGTGTCTTACACGGTTGAGACTGCTGAGGACGTCGTCTGGAGAAGACACACAGATCAACTGTTGCTAGGAGCAGAGACAGCCACAGAGGCTCCAACGGCTGGTTGGCCTGAACTGTTTCCGAATGATACCGCAAACCAGCATCCTTTGCCACAGTGCTCTTCTCCAACACAGGGAGTCAAAGAGACTGTTCCACCTGTGCAAACTCCTGACTTTCAACTGACACAGTCACCTTCTCCATCCAGGCCTGTGTCAATGCCTACTGCTGTGGAAGGGCTACTAACAGAAATAGAGGAAAAGGTTGCGGGAGGCCAGAAACTGATTCAATCGCTTAACGCGTTGAATCAGGAACGCCAATCCGTAACTCACCGCCATGAGACCAGGATAGATTACTTGGAGTGTCAGGTCGTTGAGGCCAAGGCCAGTGAAGGTAGAATGAGAGAGAGGTGTTTCCGCCTAGCTAAGCAGATAGCGGCACAGGAGGTAAGTATTTTGGGGGCTAGGGCAGCATATAAGATGGCCATGGAGGATAGGTCTGAGAACACCGACCATAGCGCTTGCCACAGGGAGCTAGAGGACCTGAGAACGGCCCTAGCAAAGGCAAACGGCTTGGTGTGTCTCATAAACCCACCAGCGAGCCAGCTACTGTTAGCCAAGGAATCCAAAAGACCGATTCCACAAGAGGCAGTTGGGGTACCAACCCCTGAGCCCTCGGCACCTCCCGCCTATACTGAGTCTTGGACTCTGGGGAAGGAAACGGAGAAGTCAGACAGGTTCTTGAGGTAGAGCAACACCAGGTAGTAGAGTTGGGACCGGCACCGATGTGTCCCACGCGACACCGGAGGCTCGGTCTGGACCAGGATGGCGGGGATGGACCCCTCGTGAATCAGATCATAATGCCCCATAGCGCACGACAGTTAAGGGAAATGATCAGTCACATCCCAAAACTCTCCGAGTCAGGAGATCCCTCCGTACATTTTAGGGACGTGGAGCAGACCGCAGCAGTTAACGACAGCGACGGGATTGAACAGTCCAAAATGCTGCTGTTCTCCCTGGACAGCTCGCTCCTCCAGTGTCTCCCTGACGAGAGCAAGAGAGGGCACAAGGCGTATGAGGAGTTACGGGACGAGATCCTGGAGATTATAAGGGAGAGTGACAGAACTCCGTTCCTCTGATTGGAAAGGACGGTACAGCTAGAGGGAGAACCCCCGTGGGTTTTCGCCGGAAGGTTGTGGCCAGTGTATCGGCGCAGCTGTCCGGGCGGGCCGGACCGGAACGGGCTGAATAATGACCAAAGGGCTCATTGGCTCCGGTGTCCGGTCACCAATTGCTTGCCGCCGGTGAGGGAGCAGGCCAAAACATGGTTTGACCCCACTAACCCCCGCTCCACGGAGGACGTAGTACTTGATCAGCTCACGATAAGTTACAGGAGCAACAAGAGTAGGGATGTGCCTTCCTCAAAGGGAAAGGTGCATGAGGCGAGGCCTGCAGCTCCTGCTAAAAAGGAATGGCATCAGGAGGGGAATCGCGCCCCCCAAGACAAGAGTAGTTGTTACGGGTGTGGGAAGGAAGGTCATTGGCGCCGAGACTGTAAAAATCCCTGGAAGGATTTAAAGGGAAAAACTTCCCCAGACCCGGCACCAGGAGATGGTGCGGTTGTGGATCCCGCTGCGATTGAGTCAATCATACAGACAATGCGGTCTCTGATGACCTCGCAGGGGAAAATAGCTGTCACCACCGGCCTTGCTGCTCCCGAAACTCCGATCCTGTACCCAAGTGACTAGAGTCGGCGCAGCCCGTCTACCTGTGTCCGCTCCGCTACGATGCATGGAGATGACCCCTCGTAGAGATGGAGGTAGAGGAGGTGAAGGAAACTTATCTGTTGGACACGGGAGCATCGTGCACCATAATCCACACAGATAACCCCACCACCTCGCCCCTGTCCACCGGGGTCCCATATCGTCTGTTGGGCTTCACGGGCGAAGAACAGGCTGGCGCACATTCCCTTCCCCTCTCCCTTCATTTAGGGCCACTCCGCACCACGTGGAAGTGTATCCTGGTGAAGTGGGAAGAGGGAGGTGGAACGGGAGTCCTGGGGTCTGATTTCTTGGTAGCCCACGGGATCCACGTGGACCTAAGAAATCACTGTCTCTGGGGAGAGGGTACGAGTGTGAGGGAGATGGGGAGTGTTAAGGAAACCCCTACGAAGGCACGGGTTGGCCGGCGAGAAGTAAAATTCTTGGGTCTAACCCTATGCGCTGGCGAGAGAACAGTAGACCAGGAGGATGAGCCGGAATCGGTGGAAAATCCGCCGGTCTGCGACACTCGTACAGTAGAGGTGTCCCGACAAAAAAGATGGTTTCACATTAACCAGTGTAAGCTGTTTAAGCCGGGTGCACAAGGGCCAACAACAGGGGCCAAGTCTGAGGACAAAAATCCTCAGCCTGCGACAGAGCCACAGACCACACAGGCTGGAACTGTAGCCTGCGTGAAGGGAGGAGTCATCCCAATAGAGTGGGAGGTCTCCCCTCTAATTTGGGATTCGGACGAGGAAGAGCCCGAACAGCTCGACCACGCCCTTGACCCGATCACGGAGGAGGATGAGTCAGAGGACAAAGATCCCGCCCTCGACTCAAGCTTAGGGGAGGTAGGGATTGGGGGCGGAGACTCACCACCTGTAGGGACAGGTGAGGTGGAGTCGGATGCCACAAATCCCGGCCCCGGGGGGGGCGGAGCCAGAGGGAAGGGAGCCGGAGCCGGCAGCTGTGGTGGAACCACAGGCTGTGACGGTGAAAGTCCCGACCCCCGGTCCGTCAGCCCTGGGAGCCTCGCCCAAGGCATCCCCTCGTAGGTCGACTCGAACGCCTCAGCCCAGAAAGCAT
Organism: Somniosus microcephalus; assembly: GCF_052327205.1. Taxonomy (NCBI): domain Eukaryota; kingdom Metazoa; phylum Chordata; class Chondrichthyes; order Squaliformes; family Somniosidae; genus Somniosus; species Somniosus microcephalus. Next base: position 106,089,547 of record NC_140992.1, read on the forward strand.
TGGCCAAATTCTCCTTATCTTCCCCAACCTCGGTCCAGAGCAGCCCAGGAAAGGCACGGTTCCCGTTCAGCAGCGACAGGCTGCGGGGGATCAAAGCCGAAGGTCAGTGCAGCCCCGCCACAGGGAGCGGCATGCTGCAGCCCTCACAGGAATTAAGTAGGCCGCCCGGAGGAGGGCGGCGCTGTACATAGGTTTAGGTACTGATAAGTTAAGCTAGGTAACTATAATGTTAGTTTAAGGTATGTAAAGTTTAAGAAGTTGGGGATGTTTTAAAAGGTAGTTTTCAGAGTCTGCCCAGAATGTGTGGTTGTTTGGAAGCGGGGTCAGGGGACCCCAGCGTCCGTTTAATTAAGCCAGCACCTATTGGGAGCCTGGCTACATCATCTTATCGGTTGCAGAAACCAGGGATACAATGGAGAGGATTCTCGTGGTACTCGCGGCGATCGGGTGCGGGCTGGCCTACCGGGGCCGCACCAAGGACGTCATCGTGTTCGGATGTCCCCATCGCGACGGATGGGACGGGGAAGCGAGAGGTTGTGGAAACCGCCACCTACTTCCACCAAGGGAGATGGCCAGGATGGCTGGGGACAAATTCTACGGAATACTCCAGCAATTTCGGTTTCGCCTACCAAGAGACTTCGTTATCGTGCCCTCGGGTGAGGATCCTTGCACCCAGAGTCAGCGTTACTGTGGGAAAGAGGATCTGTTTGGTGTGTAATGGGAACGTACCGCTAAGTAGATGGTGGTGGTTGCGAAAGCTGGGAAAGGACATGAAGAACTCTACTATCGAGTGGGAACGACTGGGTAACAATACCCATCGGACAATTACGGGGACTCACGGACAATTACGTGTGTGTTGGGACAAATGGTGGGAACCAGATGAAGGGATATATGTCTGTATGTGGGGTTCAAAACGCGTTTGCCCCAAGGGCGTATCCATCTTTTTCCAGAGGCAGTGGCAGGATGAAGGGAAAGGGATGAGGTGGGATGTCAGCACTCGGGCGTGCGGAGCCCCATTCTCCCCGATTCCGGTAAACGCCACTGAACTCATCACCCGCCCACGCAAGCCCCTGCCCACGATTCCGGTAGCACTAGCCCAGAAGGAAGGGTGCCCCACCACCACAAAGGGACCCGGGAACGGTTTAGTATTGGTACTCACCGGTCAGGTGCTGTACCAAGGGGTGCACTACGCGGTGGCCTCAGTGATTTTAAACCTCACTGAGGTACGATTGCCGGAGTGGTGTCCCAAGGAGACGGAGCAGTTGTACCAGGTACTGTTAACCCGAATGTTCAGATAATTTTACGAGTTTGACTTTGCCGATATCGACAAGGCCAAATTATACACCACACCACAGGAAGTTTTGGATCGGGTAGGGAGGCAAAGAAGGGGTACTGTAAATGACATCTTCACCGCTTTTAACACCGGAACGTCTGTTGTCAACGCTCTAGACAACGTGGAGCTGCAGACACAGATCAATGGTTTAAAAACACAGTTAAGGAACATACTGACTGACGAAAATAAGGTAGTGGGTTCGGAGCTACATGAGGACCAGGCCATGGCACTACACTTAAAAGAAATAATTGCTGAGCTGGAGAAACACGCTAGAACGGTAAATGCACTCATTAAGGAGGATCGGAATGCGTCCGATCAGGCTGCGCAGAACGAGCCCTGTGTGCTATACGGGGCGTGGTTACTGGGCGAGGGCCGCAGTAACCTGGAGGATTTAAAACAAGGTTTGGTCCCGTCCTGGATCAACAACAAGCACTTGCAAGCGCTCCACCCTTTCGAGAACGCATTAAGTCCGTGCCAGCTCAGACTAGCTGCAGAGGCATACCCAGTCCCAGTGGACTGCGGACGCTCGAATCACACTATCATGGGAATAGTGGTAAGGATGCCGGTGTTGGGTCCTGCAGCAAAGCCCGCCCCGGTATACAGGGTGGAGAACATTGGAGTCATTCAGGGGGGTGCACACATTCGTTACGCAGTGGTCCCGCCTTATGTCATCAGATGGGAGCGTACGATGACAGGCACCGACCTCTCGGGGTGTCGAAGCCGGGGAGCACACATCATCCTGTGTCCCCAGCACTTGAATGCCTTTTTAAAACCACAGTGCGGGTTCAGAGCCGCTAGCACGAAGCCGATAAATTGCACCATGGAGGCAATGGCAAAGGACCATGTGCCCCCGCAGGTGGCATATATCGGGGGTGGGACATACTGTGTCACCACGGCAGCGCCTCACTACCGCCACGGACAGCACGGGTGGTGTCCGGTCAGTGACAGCAGTTTCTGTTTTAAACCCAGGGCTGAAGTTCAAGTGGCACAACAACGGATTGTCTCCATTCCTGTACCTTCCACCATTCACCTCACTGTAAAAGAGAATTTCACGGACTTGCAGCGATTCATCGCGCATTTTGGTTATGTCATTCCCCCTCTCCCCGAACACCTCACCAAGATTTTAAAAGCCGTTATAGTTTCACAGAAGCATTTTTACACACTGGAGCAGAAGACATTAGAGATAGGGAAAGACATATTGGACATAGTCACCCCACCATGGTGGGACCTGTTCACTAATATAGAGATCCCGGCCTGGATTAGAATAGCATCCCATATCCTAGTAGTGTGTCAGGTTTTAATTGTAATATTCCTACTGTTCGTGCACTGCAAGAGAGGCAAATGCCTCCAGGGGCACGAGAACACAGGAGAATGGAGAGAACGCTATGTACGAGTGGGGGAAGAGGACACCCCAGTTTAAGCTGCTGAGTACTAAAAGGTTAAAGCGTCCCTCCACTCTTGATTTTAGCCACTGCATGAGTTAAGTGTGTGAATACTGTTGTGTTATAGCTGATTGATAAGTTTTCTGTTTTGTTTGATTAATAAAAGGTGTATGCAGGTGGTGCAAGGGGCATTGGCCCCTTCACATCTGAAAGATGAATGCGTTATAGTGTAAGATAATACTGCCTATGATTGTCCAACTGTACACAAGGTAATTTTTGGGAAATGGGAACTGCATGTGTCGTGAGGGTCATAGATAGTTAATTACTGGGAATGTTTGGATGTGGGGAATCAGGGAAAATTTGCTCACCAAGGATTATTGATACTTTAAGCAAGCTATCAGTATCACAGGGGGGACTGCAAGATTCGAAATTTTCAGCAAGAATCACGCAAGAAAATAGGGTTAATAAGACAGTTTTATTGACCAAAAGAAGCTTGTACAGAAAAACCTTTGATAAAAGGGCATACAAAATGGCCACCGGACCCCGTGATCAGTTTCTGGGACCATTTGATTTCTGTTACTGCAAGCCAGACAGGCTTGTGGATTGAGGACAGTAAGCCCGCGAAAGTCAGTATCGGGAAAACGAAACTCAGGGAACTGAGCATATATATTAATTGGATTCTAAGTACAGGACAGTCTTGGGTTACAGGATGAGGCCCATCAAGAAATGGGCGGACAATTGAATGAACACTTAAACCCATTTACTGTACAAAGGAAAACCGTTTGACAGCCATCAAGGGCAATCTCCAGACCGATCAATATATGAACCGAGTTATGGTGACAAAGTAAAAGACATTATCGGCCCAGGAAGGCCAGTTAAGCTATCACCGGCTCCCGTTACAAGACAAAGCGCCCCTGCAGAGATTTCTGCCCGCCAAAAATATTACAAAGACAGGACTATGATTTGGCGGGAGATAAGACTGTCCCAAAAGGGTATAACTATGGATTTGAAAAGTTCATCAGGGGTTGACGATTACGACTACGATTACGCTTCGCTTCACCTCGACTGCTATGATTCACAATTCATTTCTTCAGTACGATTCGTAACTTCGGTGCGGAATGGAAGACGACGAGAAGACTTCGGCTCGGAAGCCAGCTCGGCCAGGCAAGGCCCGGCCACGACGGGAAGACGACGAGGGTGGCCCGGGTACTTTTGTCGGGAGATCATCGACGACCCAGGCCGAAGGAGAAGATACTCTCGGGAAAACGACGATCCAGGCCGGAGAAAAGGACACTCCGGGCCTAGCACTCCAGTGCCTCAACATCCCATTCGACCAGGAACTTCCCATGTGCAATTCTACAACATCACATCGGTGGTGGAGTCTTCCATGGGCATCCAGTTCTTAAAGTCACGTCGGTAACGGATTCATCCATGACGAGCGCTCATCAAGACTGTATCTGCTGCTCCATCGCGTAAGGAAAACAAACTGCACCAAAAGTTTCCAAATCCACGTGACGACGGAAAGCTGTGCCAAAAGGCTGCGAACCCCTTTTTGCGAATCTGAAAGTGGTGAGCATGATCCCGAGTTCCTCAAGTCGAAACTTAGTTTAGGTCTAGGGGAGGGGGTTAAGGGTAATCGTAATGTGTTTCCCCTTTTACGATGTGCCGTGTGTTCCCCATTTCCATAGAGTTAAGTTTATAGATATGTGCGTGATTGTAGTTATTTTAATCTGTGCTTATGGCATGTATTTTACAATGCTGCAAACTGTTTTATAATAAAAGCCTCCATTTCGTGCTATTCAACCTGGTCTATTGAGTTTCTCTCTGCACTACAGTTCCCTGCACCTAAGTCCAAGGTCTAGAACCGTAGGGAAGAGTGGGTCGAACCACTCAAGGGTAATTATTGCACGAAGCCTGGTAGGAGACCAGAACGAGCAAGAGAAACCCCCTACAGCTTGGATCTGTAGGCTTAGTGACATACCCACAAGACTGGGGCAGAATAAACCCCAGGGTAAAGTCAGGGTTTGAGGCAGTCTACCTCTACCTTAGGTTAGTTGAGTGTATTGAAAGTAACTTACCTATTGAGGAATAATGTGGACATTCCATTTAAGAGGGGAGGAAATGTTATGTATTGTGTGCTCTATTGTGTGTTCTCCTCCCACCTGTGGTGGCGCTGTCACAGGAGATAACTGGTTGGGTATTCTCTTGGTTAAGTTTAGCTCTCTTTGTTCGGAACTTTCCAGAACTTCCTTTCCTTCCAATAAAGCACTTCATGTTTGAATCTCTGAGTTCTGAGTCCTAAATTGTGTCTAGGTAGAAAGGTACCGACACAACAGGTGGCGGTCGTGGGACCTCTGATTCCCTGACCAACCTTTCCCTGGGTGTTGCCTGTGGGGCTGTTTTACTTAGGTTGCCAGTAAAATCCGGCTGATCTGCCTTCGGGCTGATCAGACATATCATCCCCTTTGCTCTTTTTAAAGCCATACTCAGGCTTTCTATCTCTGCTCTACAGGGGCCATGATCTGCTTCCTCAAACCCTTGCTCGCAGGCCAGCTTATATGCTGCCTTTACCTCCCTAACCTTTTCCTCCTGCTCTTTTATTTCTTGTATGAGGCGAGCGTTCTCCACCCGCAACCTCATCTCATTATTCTTGGCCTCTGCAGCTAGGCACTTCAGGTACTCTGACTCGTGCCTCGTGTGGCTTTTGCCCTCACTAAACTGGAACACCAGGCGCTCTACCTTGGCCTGGTATTCTTCGACCTCCCTTTCGCTATCCCAACTCTCTGCCATGGCTTCCTTAAGCCTGCGGGTGACTTTCCCAAGCCTGCGGGAACCTAACCACAAACAAACCAGTGGGATAAAAAGAAACCCAATAACTGCTGCTCTCTCCAGACTCAAACCACTGTCTGCCACATCGCACACTGTTGCCGACGTCCCTGCCATGGTTGCCATTTTGTAGGAATTAAACACAGCGGGGTTGGGGTTATTGTCTCTGGCCAGTCAGAAGCCTCTGAGCTGCTCCAGGGACCACCGTGTGGTTTCAAAGCGCTCCCCTATTCCTGGTTCTGACCGCCGGACTTATTCGGTAGCGGTGTGGACAGAAAACGTGACTCGTGGTTTGGGTGCAAAACAGACCAGTATTTATTGAAACAAAAAGAAAGAAACAACTTAAAAATAAACAATACAGCACTTATGCCTGGTACAGCACTTTTGCTTAACGCGGTACACTCAGTGTCCACTAGAGCGCTCCTTGCTCAGTGCAACACTCCATTACATACAGTACACTTTAAAAAAACAGCTACACAGAGTTCACCACAGCACTTTCTGCTTGGTGCAACACCCCTTTTAATACAGTTTCAATATAGATCTCAGTGTTCACTATAGCACTTCTCTGCTAGTGCAACACAGTCTTACTTAAATACAGCACCTTTGAATACAGCTACTCAGTACACTTAGTGTCCACTAGAGCGCTCTTTGCTCAGTGCAACACTCCTTTATTTAAATACAGCAATTTTAATACAGCTACTCTCAGTGGTCACTACAGCCTTATCTGCTAGTGCAACACTGTTACTTAAATAGGGGAGGAGAGAACGGGCACAACGAGGGAAGATCGACGAAAATCACAATTCTAACAAAATTCCCACTTAATTCCCACCCCTATACCTATTCTAAGTTGCCTTGTAATGGGCCAGAAAAATATATGCTCACCAATGAAAACCCGCCTGCTCCGTGCCCTGCGATCTTTGATCGTCACTGCCCCGAAGTAAAAACACCCCAGTATTTTAAAAGTAAACTGCTGGTATTCCACTCCTTTAGGCAGGCTCCCATGTTGTAGAGAGCACGGAGGCGAGGCCACAGAGAGAGAGAGGCTTCTGAGAAGCTATCTTTTATACCCCATTTGGGGCCCGCCCAAATCCGGATGTATCTGGGCTAAACAAAAGGGATCAAACTGTCCCCATTGTCTGGAATGGGTTTGGATGAATTACCCATTCGTTTAAACTGGTTTTTTTCAGTTTAAATGTGTCCTCATTGTCTGTGATGGGCTTTTGAATAAAGCTGCCGTGGTTTGAAAAAGAAGCATGTCTATTTCCTTGATTGCTTGAGTAGTGTAAACAAAAGTCATTGTCCTTGTGGTTAGACTGAAACTTCAGTAATCCTTTGTGTAGCAGTTTCTGTAAACACATCGATTGTCTCTGCTGGGAGGGGAAACTCCCTGAACTGCCTTTGATTGGCAGTCTGGTCAGCCATCTTTGATCTTCACCATTTTCACAGACACACACACAAGCTGCCTTTTCAATTCCTTGTCTTCTGCCATGCGGTCTGGTGGCCATTTTGATCCCTGGATTTTTAATGGTATATTACCCAGGTATTCTTTCATCAAAATTCAATCTTCGGAACTGTAGGAAATTTCAAAATTATTGCGAAATCCCTACACTCTCTCTCCTTCTTTAAGATGCTCCTTAAAACCTATCTCTTTGACCCACCTGTCCTAATAGCTCTTCATGTGGCTAAGTGTCAAATTTTGTCTGATAACGCACCCATGAATCGACCTGGGATATCTTCCTACATTAAAAGTGCTAAATAAATGCAAGTTGTTGTTGTGTTTTCACTTTTTATACAATTTCATAGATGGAGTCATGCCTTTTTGACATGATTACACAGGTCACAACATGAACTCATAGCAATGGACTTACCCAGGCAAATGGCAATAGATGTCCTTATGTAAAGCACCTGCTGATGAGCAAGTGCCACTGAAATTACAGTGCAACTTGCTTTGGGATGTACTGAGGTTGTGAAAGGTGCTAAACAAATGCAAGCCTTTCTTTATCATTCACAAGTTTAAGCATTCTGCAGCATCGCTGTTATATATAACCGCAGTGCAATTTTAATTTTCAGGTAACTTTCATTTTACTTGTCAACACAAATATATCAGAACATTTTTAATTAGGTTTTTAATTTAGTTCAGATATTGTGAAAGAAAAATTAAACAGTTAGGTGGTTCATCTTATCTGCCTGAAAATAATTTGAATGGACAGTAACATCATCTGTATATGTGGCTTCCTTTACTTTGTTAATGTTGCTTAAGAAACAATCAATCATTCAAATACCTTGAGAGTTAACCGTTACAATGTGACATTTTGCACACTGCTGCAGTAAATACATCATGGTGAGAAATAAAAGTATTTATGAGGGAATGGGTAACGCTGCAGGTTAGGATTACATTTCCGGCGTTCTCTCAACGGTTGAAACTTGAGCTCCCGGTAAAAAGGGAGATTTGATAAACAGACAAGTACCTCCTGTGAACTGAAACATGCTGTCTTATCTGTGACATAAATGGGAATGCAATCTGTGTGCCAAAGAACTAATGAATATTCTTTTAACTCAATCATTTGCACTGGAGCTGACATGCTCCCCATGGTCTCCTATCACTTGGAAAGACAGAAAATACAGCACTGTCTGACTGGTGCATTCTGGTTAAACTTATAAGCCCTGACTTTAAATCAGGACTGGCAGGCAGGAAGCCTCTATGACCTCGCCAGTGTGAGGCTCGGGCCTAATTTTAATATGATTGACAGGCTACCCACCCGATTGTGTTGTGAAACAGGCAGCCTGTCCATTTTCTCCACACAAATCCCGCCGGGCTTCCTGAAGCCTACCTAAAGCGGAAAGGCATCTCTAAAGTGCACCATGGCCTCGCCCTTTCCTATCTCTGTAACCTCCTCCAGCCTCCGAGAACTCTGCCTTCCTCCCACTCTGGCCTCTTGTGCATGCCCCACTTCCTTCGCCCCACCATTGGCGGCCATGCCTTCAGCCGACTAGACCCTAAGCTCTGGAAATCCCTCCCTAAACATCTCTGCCTCACATTCTCTCCCTTCTCCTTTAAGATGCTCCTTAAAACCTACCCCTTTGCCCAAGCTTTTAGTCACCTGTCATAATATCTTCTTCTTTGGCTCAATATCAATTTCTGGCTGATGACACTCCTGTGAAGCACCTTGGGACATTTTACATAAGAACATAAGAAATAGGAGTAGGAGTAGGCCAATCGGCCCCTCGAGCCTGCTCCACCATTCAATAAGATCATGGCTGATCTGATCCTAACCTCAAATCTTCTATCACTCTCCATCCACCCGAACCCATGTGATCTCCCGGGAGAGGCGAAAAATCAGATAAAAAACCCAATGGCCAATTTGGGAGAAAAAAATCTGGGAAATTCCTCTCCGACCCATCTAGGCGATCGAAACTCATCCAGGAGATCACTCTGTCCCTATATTTTCTACAGTACTTACCTTCTGTAAAGGCGATCTCCACCCCAGCCAGGAAAAGGAATAAAACCATCTCCTGAAATCTAACACAGAATTAGAACACAGTAGGAGCAGAACCAGGCTACACGGCCCCTGGGCCCACTCCACTACCCACAGGGCCATGACCATTCCGAACCTAGACTCATGTCCAATTTCCTGCCCATTCCCCGTAACCCTTAATCCCTTTACTTCTAGGAAACTATCTATTTCTGTTTTAAATTTATTTAATGATGTAGTTTCCACAGCTTTCTGGGGCAGCAAATTCCACAAACCTACCACCCTCTGAGTGAAGAAGTTTCTCCTCATCTCAGTTTTGATAGAGCAGCACCTTATTCTAAGATTATGCCCCCTAGTTCTAGTTTCACCCATCATTGGGAGCATCCTCACCGCATCCACCCGATCAAGCCCCTTCACAACCTTATATGTTTCAATAAGATCGCCTCTCATTCTTCTGAACTCCAATGAGTAGAGTCCCAATCTATTCAACCTCTCCTCATATGACCACCCCCTCATCCCCGGGATTAACCGAGTGAACCTTCTTTGTACTGACTCGAGAGCAAGTATGTCTTTTCTTAAGTATGGACACCAAAACTGTTTGCAGTATTCCAGGTGCGGTCTCACCAATACCTTGTACAACTGCAGCAATACCTCCCTGTTTTTATATTCTATCCCCCTAGCAATAAAAGCCAACATTCCATTGGCCTTCTTGATCACTTGCTGCACCTGCATATTAACTTTTTGAGTTTCGTGCACCAGGACCCCCAGATCCCTTTGTACTACAGTACTTTCCAGTTTCTTGCCATTAAGATAATAACTTGCTCTATGATTTTTCCTGCCAAAGTGCATAACCTCACACTTTCCAGTATTGTATTCCATCTGCCAAATCTCTGCCCACTTACTTAGCCTGTCTATGTCCCTCTGCAGGTTTTTTTATGTCCTCCTCACTCACTATTTTCCATCCCATCTTTGTATCATCTGCAAACTTTGATATGTTACACTCAGTCCCCACCTCCAAATCGTTAATAAAAATTGTAAAGAGTTGGGGACCCAGCTTTGACCCCTGCGGAACACCACTAGTTACTGGTTGCCAGTCTGAGAACGAACCATTTATCCCAACTCTCTGCTTTCTGTTAGAGAGCCAATCCTCCACCCACGCCAGAATATTACCCCAATCCTGTGATTTTTTATCTTGAGCAATAATCTTTTGTGTGGCACCTTGTCAAATGCCTTTTCGAAGTTTAAATACACTACGTCCACTGCTTCCCCTTTATCCACCCTGTATGTTACTTCCTCAAAGAACTCAGGCAAATTTGTCAAACATGACTTCCCCTTAATGAAACCATGCTGAGTTTGTCCTATTAAATTATGTTTATCCAAATGTCCCGTTACTGTCTCCTTAATAATGGACTCTAACATTTTACCAACCACAGATGTTAGGCTAACAGGTCTATAGTTTCCAGCCTTCTGCCTACTACCCTTTTTAAATAAGGGTGTTACATTAGCAGTTTTCCAATCTGCCGGGACCTTTGCTGAGTCCAGGGAGTTTTGGAAAATTATTACCAATGCATCCACAATCCCTACCGCTACTTCCCTCAAGACCCTAGGATGCAAGCCATCAGGTCCAGGGGATTTATCCGCCTTGAGTCCCATTATTTTACCAAGTACCACTTCCTTAGTGATTTTAATCATATTTAGCTCCTCCCCCCCTAGAGCCCCCTGTTTGTCCAGTGTTGGGATATACTTAGTGTCCTCTACCGTAAAGACTGATACAAAATAATTGTTCAGCGTTTTTGCCATCTCCATGTTTCCCATCATTAATTTCCCGGTCTCATTCTCTAAGGGACCAACATTTACTTTAGCCACCCTTTTTCTTTTTATATAACTATAGAAACTTTTGCTATCTGTTTTTATATTTTTGCTAATTTACTTTCATAATCTATCTTCCCTTTCTTAATCAATCTTTTAGTTATTTTTTGCTGTCATTTAAAGACTTCCCAATCTTCTATCCTCCCAGTGGATTTGGCTACCTTATATGCCCTTGTTTTTAGTCGGATACTATCCTTAATTACTTTACTTAGCCACGGATGGCTATCTTTTCTTTTACACCCTTTTATCCTCAGTGGAATATATTTTTTTTGGAAGTTGTAAAATAACTCCTTAAATGTACACCACTGATCATGTACCGTCTTACCCTTTAATCTATTTTCCCAGTCCACTCTAATCAATTCCGCTCTCATACCTTCATAGTCTCCTTTATTCAAGCTCAGCACGCTTGTTTGAGATCCAACCTTCTCACCCTCTAATTGAATATGGAATTCAACCATGTTATGGTCACTCATTCCAAGGGGATCCTTTACTAGGACATTTTAAATTAATCCTGTCTCATTACACAGGACCAAATCTAAGGTTGCTTGCCCCCTGGTCGGTTCAGTTACATACTGCTCAAGAAACCCATCCCTAATACACTCAATGAACTCATCCTCAAGGCTGCTCTGCCCAATTTGATTTGTCCATTTAATATGATAATTAAAATCCCCCATAATTATAGCTGTTCCCTTATTACAAGCCTCAACTATTTCCTGATTAATACTCTGTCCAACAGAGTTGCAACTGTTCGGAGGCCTATAGACTACGCCCACTAGTGTTTTTTTCCCCTTATTATTCCTTATCTCCACCCAAACTGTTTCACTATCCTGCTCCTTTGACCCAATATCATTTCTCTGTATTATAGTGATTCCTTCCTTTATTAACATAGCCACCCCACCTCCCCTCCCTTCCTGCCTGTCCTTCCTGATTGTTAAATAACCTGGTATGTTTAATTCCCAGTCATGGTCACCCTGCAGCCATGTTTCTGTAATGGCTACAAGATCATACCCATATGTCGTTATTTATGCCGTTAACTCATTCATTTTGTTACGAATGCTACGTGCATTCAGATAAAGAACTTTCAAATATGTTTTGTATCACTTAGTTCCTGTTTTTTCCCCTTTTAGTACTTTACTTTTTACTCCATACCTTCTGTCCCTTCCTGACACGTTCTGTTTTTTAATTCCCCCACTGCTACCTAAGTCTATGACCTTCTCCGTTGTCATTTCTATTATTTGCTCTCTAGAAACCTCCCCCCCACTAATTAGTTTAAAGCTCTCTCTACAGCCCTAGTTATTTGATTCACCAGGACTCTAGTCCCAGCACTGGCCAAGTGGAATCCTTCCCAACGGAACAGCTCCCTCCTGTCCCAGTACTGGTGCCAGTGTCCCAAGAAGCAAAACCCATTTCTCCCACACCAGTCTTTGAGCCACGCATTTAACTCTTTAATTTTATTTATCCTAGCCAAATTCGCTCGTGGCTCAGGTAATAACCCAGAGATTTTTACCCTTGAGGTTCTGTTTTTTAATTTGACCCCTAGCTGCTCATACTCCTTTAACAGAACCGGCTTCCTTGTCCTATCTACATTGTTTGTACCAACATGGACCACGACAACTGGATCCTCCCCCTCCCACTCCAAGTTTCTTTCCAGCTCAGAAGAGATGTCCTTAACCCTGGCACCGGGCAGGCAACACAGCCTTCGGGACTCCCGCTCTTGACTGCAGAGAACCCTATCTATCCCCCTAATGATACTGTCCCCTACCACTACAACATTTCTTTTTACTCCCTCCACGTTAAAGGCACAATATAAATGCAAGTTGTTGTTGTTAAAGTGCGGTTGCATGCCCTGCTTTCAGATTTTGCTGTCATACTGCTTCAAGGAATGTCAAGGGGAGGTGGGCATCCCAGATGAATCGGAGGGCTATCTCAGCTTTTTTGAGGCCTTCCTGGAGATCCTGGTGAAGGATGTCAGGAAATGGAAGGTGCTCCCCAGCAATGAGGAGCATCCGCAGGTCCACTATTCAGCAGACTGGGACAGACTTCCTTGAGTTGGTCACCACTGGCAGCATCATACCTAGCACAAAGCAAGATGGTTATGCTAATCATCTCAGCCCCAGGACATCACCGCAGGAGGTCCTCAGGGCAGTGTCCGAGGCCCAAACATCTTCACCTGCTTCTTCAATGATCTTCCCTCCATCATAAGGTCAGAAGTGGGGATGTTCGCTGATGATTGCACAGTGTTCAGTTCCATTCACAATTCCCCAGATAATGAAGCAGTCCATGCCTGCATGCAACAAGACCTGGACAACATTCAGGCTTGGGCTGATAACTTGTACACAAGTACAAGTCAATGACCAACTCCAACAAGAGAGAGTCTAATCGCCTCCCCTTGACATTCAGTGGCATTACCATCATCAAACCCCCAACATCAACATCATGGGAGTCACCATTGACCAGAAACTTAACTGGACCAACCACATAAATACTGTGGCTACAAGAGCAGGTCAGAGGCTGCGTATTCTACGATGAGTAACTCACCTCCTGACTTCCCAGAGCCTTTCCACCGTCTACAAGGCACAAGTAAGGACTGTGATGGAATATTCTCCACTTGCCTAGATGAGTGCAGCGACAACAACACTCAAGAGGCTCGACACCATCCAGGACAAAGCAGCCCACTTGATTGGCACCCCATCCACCATCTTAAACATTCACTCCCTCCACCACCAGCACACCGTGGCTGCAGTATATACCATCTACAAAATGCACTGTAGCAAACCATCACGACTTCTTTGATAGAACCTCCCAAACTAGTGACCTCTACCACCTAGAAGGACAAGGGCGGCAGGTGCATGGGATCAACACCACCTCCAAGTTCACTTCCAAGTCACACACCATCCTGACTTGGAAATGTATCACCGTTCCTTCATCATCGCTGGGTCAGAAACCTGGAACGCCCTACCTAACAGCACTGTGGAAGCACCTTCACCACATGGACTGCAGCGGTTCAAGAAGGCTGCTCACCACCACCTGCTCAAGGGCAATTAGGGATGGGCAATAAATGTTGGCCTTGCCAGCGATGCCCACATCCCGTGAATGAATAAAAAATATTATCCCCAGGACCTTGCTTCAGTGTAGGAAGAGGTCCAATTACCTCACATGAGCAGCAAGGGCAAATACAACTCTTCATCTCTCTCAACAATACCCAACAATGCTCCTTTTACCTCCTCCCCATCACTCTCAAAACTTCCCTTCATCATGTTATTCAATTTACAATCACAAGGGCAGACTGTAACACCTCTTTCTCATCCAACACACATTCACATCTTCCTTTCCTCTCTTCGCCCCACAGATGAACACCATTCTCTTCACTTGCACAACCACAAACTCTTCCCAGCAATCCTTCCTTAGTTCACATTCCACACACTTGGCATTACAGTCATCGTCTTCCCACCCTCACTCCACCTTACTTCTTCTCCACGCCTCAGTACATGAACTATTTATACAAGCCCTTACACATCTCCACTTACCTTTTCAACATTCACTCACCAACTCTCACCTTCTCTTCCTATAGGACAAAAACAGCACATAATGCCAAGGAGCAAGATTGAGGGAGAAGTACCCAACATCATAGCCCTCACCTCCATTTCACTTCACTTGTAACAACAGAGGAATTTCAGTAACAGTATCTCTTATTTTATTGTTCGATCAAGTTAGTGTAACATTTTTGTGAGGCTGGCAAATACAAGTGCGGGATTATTCACTGACATGGATACTTGACTTAAAGCCCATATCTGACAGTTGCGGAGCAGCACATGTGTCATTGAGCCTCGCAATGCCACAGGAGCTCAGCATGGGCTAAAGCTGGCCTGATTAGGCTCATGTTCAACACGGGCCGCCGTACAGGGTTGAAAGGTCGAGTCAAGTGCTGTTCTGGAGATGGTTGCAGCTCGAATTAGGTGATCAACTTTTCAATGGTC